>NC_069499.1:1000820292-1001420292 GCF_027579735.1 Bombina bombina
ATTTCTTTTTCTGTTTCCTTTTTTATCTCTTTATGGTATGGGTAACCTTTCCCCCACATCCCTAGTATCTGCTTTTAATTTCCCCTTAGGGCAATTCATACAAGACATTTTGTGTAGCTCAGAATATAAGTGGACATCAGTCATCTCACACAATGGGAGGCCAATAGAGAGAAATATGATGGTTTTATTTTACTCTACTAGCGCAAAAGAGAGGACTTATTTTTTTATTTTTATTGTAATATTTACAGCATTGTTCCTCACTTCATAACTAATGTTATCTTGCAGTATATCTGTAGTGGAGATAGAGTTCTTCCATTAAATATACTAGGGGTTTCAACGCTATTTGCGATTCTGGGGCTATATTCTCCAACTGTACCTACCCTATCCTATGTACTACCCAGATGTATTATTAGGTTGGGGGAAAATATGACACTTATAACTGGACATGGAGTAGTGGGGTATCTATACTCTCACTAGCAAAGGTATTATTCCCTTATTCATTAGACTCTTTTACCAGATAAATACTCCAAGCATCCTCTCAAACCTAGAAAGTAGAGAATTTACTGACCCCCTTGGTATGGCTGGCAGATCAGGTCATATGTTTACTTAAAGTTTTACCAATCCCACTTTTAAAAGATATGTGTTCAAGGTGTATCAGTTTCCTTATGACTCAGCTAAGCATTTCAGTATTGCAGATATAATTAATTTATGCTCCTTGTGCGACATTGTTAAGTCCTGAATATTTTATACCATTTTCACCCCTCCCCCCCCCCTCTTTAAAATACTCACCCACCTTGGTGAATCCTTTAGCGGTATTAACCCGCTCCATGACACCAACTTACCTGGCTCATATTACACGCTTCTTTGGGTATCAGAGTTACCCTCTATGTCACAAGGGGAAATTGGTGTCCTTACTTGTTATATGTTGGAACCTCTCAGTTAAGGTAGTTGTTATTTTAATATACAGTGCAATTTAAAGTATCATTCTATTAGGCATTATTTCACGATACAGAGGTTTCTAAGTAAAGAGTATTACATTTATAAAAAATAAAATAAAATGATAAGGTATTAATGTAGATCTCGCAATATTTTTACCTGAGGTATGCTAGTCATACGGTAGGATATTCATGTCTTGTATAATCTCTATCACGATTTACTGCTGCTATTAGATATGTTCAGTTTGAAATAACCTGTTATTGTATTTATGTATGAACATGATTGTGCCCAATACCTTAATAAAAATCTTTGATTTAAAAAAAAAAAAAAAGACATTTTGTCAGTACGGTGAGGTCCCTAAAAAAACATTAGGGACACAAATTTTTATATGAAAGATATTTATCTCACTATGCAGGGCTCTTAATGTGAAGGAGAGATGCCCACATTACAATATAAGCTCTTTTACCTTAAAAAATACCAGTTCCCCCCATAACAGTAAAACCCAACAAACCCTCCAAAATAAAAAAAAACTAACACTAAAAAATCCTAAACTACCCATTGCCCTAAAAGGGGCATTTGTATGGGCATTGCCCTTAAAAGGGCATTCAGCTTTTTTACTGCCCTTAAAAGGGAATTCAGCTCTTTTAAGAGTGCCCAATAAATCCCTAATCTAAGAAAAAAAATAATAATAAAAAAAGCCTAAGTCTAACCCCCAAATAGGTACTCACCATTCCTGAAGTCCTACAGAGAAGGTCCTGTTCCAGGTGGTGAAGTCTTCTTCCAAGTGGCCGACATCTTCTTCCAAGTGGGGACCACTTCCTTCTTCATCTAGGACCAAGCCAGTGCAGAGCGAAGATGAGCGCGGAACATGACTGGCAACCGCGGAGCCATGTAGCGTGGAGGATCCTCTTTGTATGATCGCCGCTGTACACTGAATAGTGAATTCAAGGTATGAGTTTAAATATGGTGTCCCTTGCATTCCTATTGGCTGATTTGATTATTCAAATTCAAATCAGCCAATAGGATGAGAGTTACTGAAATCCTATTGGCTGTTCAAATCCGTGATCGCCTGTCCTGCTCTGCGCTCATCTCTGCTCCACATCGGCTTGGTCCTGGATGAAGAAGGAAGTGGTCCCCGCTTGGAAGAAAATGTCGGCCGCTAGGAAGAAGACTTCACCGCCTGGAACAGGACCTTCTCTGCCAGACTTCAGAAACGGTGAGTACCTATTTGGGGGTTAGACTTAGGCTTTTTTTTTTTAGATTAGGGAATTATTGGGGGCTCTTAAAAGAGCTGAATGCCCTTTTAAGGGCAGTTAAAGAGCGGAACGCCCTTTTAAGGGCAATGCCCATACAAATGCCACTTTAGGGGCAATCGGTAGTTTAGGTTTTTTTTTAGTGTTAGCTTTATTTATTTTGGGGGGTTTGGTTAGTGGTGGGTTTTACTGTTGGGGGGGGCTTAAACATTTTATTTTGGATAATTTTGTTTATTATTTTCTGTAATGTTAGACTTTTTTATTTTTGGTAATTTTAGATTAATTTATTTTAATTTATTCTTAGGTTTATTTTTCTAAGCACTGTTAGGATTTTTTATTTTAATTATAATTTAGTATTTTATTATTTTATGCAATTTGGGGTTCATTTATGGGGTGTTAGGTTAGGGGGCTTAGTAATAAAAATAGTTATTTGTATTGTGGGGGTTTGGCGGATTAGGGGTTAATAGATTAATTAGGGTAATTGTGTTGTGGAGGTTTGGCGGATTAGGGGTTAATAGTTTTATTAGGATTATTGCAGTGTGTGGGTTTGGCAGATTAGGGATTAATAGATTTATAAGGTTTGTTGCTATGTGGGTTAATGGCGGATTAGGGGTTAATAGTTTTAATAGGTATTTTGCGATGTGGGTTAATGGCAGATTAGGGGTTAATACATTTATTAGGTAGTTTGCGATGTTGGGGTTGGCGGATTTAGGGGTTAATAGTTTAATTAGGTATATTGCATTGTGGGGGGTTGTCGGTTTAGGGGTTAATACATTAGTTGTTAGTTGCGATGTTGGGGGATTGTGGATATAGGGGTTTTACATGTCGTGTTTATTTTTGGGAGGCGGGTTAGACTGTTACTGGAGATTTGATATTTTTTTATATTTTCTTAGGCGCCGGCAGTTTCTAAAGTGCCGTAAGTCACGGCAGACTATTTACGCACATTTCTGGACATTGCCTTTTTATCCAACTTACAGCACTTTATGAACTGCCGGCACCGTATATGTGATACCACAATGTGCGAGGGGAAATTACGGGTGGCGCGGGTTTCAGCAGTTATGCTGAAGCTTGCGCCGCATATGTAATCTCGTCCTATATTGTAACATTATTATTTGATCTGGTTCCTAGAATAAATATAACATTTCGATACTGTTTAGTATAGTTATAACATCTTTATATATATATATATATATGTACACAAAGTAATCATTATTATAGTGTGATATCATTTCTCTGTAATCCAGTATATAGAGACGACACAATGACGGATGGGGGAAAGCAGAGTGTCAATAAGCAAGAGACCTATATAATGTTATAAGTATTATAAGATACATCTTTACATATATAAACATAGGTTTTCTGCCACAGATTAAGAGCAAAAATAAATAGACAACTAACAAGTAATTGTAACAGGGTATACAATTAAGTATATATAGCTTAAATCTGTGTTGATAGAATTATAATACTGCTAGGTTTAAACTATCAATAGGATGATATAAAATAATAAATCAAATTAATTCACACTTGAATCTTTATTTCAAAAATGTCGTAAAAAAGAGAGAAAAAAATCATGCATACAACTATCTTAAACTTAGATTAAAAACACTTGAACCAAAATGAGAGAAATTATTCAATTCCCACAATTATGTAAAGTAAGTAAATTAAACTAGATTACAATAGCAAGCAGATAATAGGCAATCTAAACTAAGTCCTTACAATCCGAGGGCTGTTATTATAATTATCTTTATAATTATTGGCTATCTGCTTGGCTGAAAAAATGAGAGTAATGAGGAATGGGTATTACAACATTTGGTAAACTAGATTAAAAAGTGGAGAGACAGGGCTTCTCCAAAGGAACCCTGACACGCGTTTCACAAAAACGCTTCCTCAGAGGGGGTGTATATATATATATATATATATATATATAGAGAGAGAGAGAGGGGGGGGGAGAGAGAGAGACCTTTTTATGAATTCTGTGTAGTCAATTGCACACTGTGTTGCTGTATAATCAATCATTCTTATTCCTTTGGAGAAAAATATATTATTTATTATTAAAGGCACAATGTTATTAAGCGTCCAAGAAATGATAATCTGCTCTATTACATGCATATGTCAATCCTCACTTTAGAAGTTTTTCCCATATTTTATTTTAACTGTAAATAAAATTTATGGTTTAGTAATTACAATTACAAATAGTCTGGGCATAGAATGCTTTTATTGCATCTCTTTTTTGGATATCTCTAAATTATGCATATTATTATTGTAGCAATAGGTTGTAAAATATGATATGGGTTCCCACACCAATAATACTTGGATCCCCTGATATACAGTTTTGCAACCAACGTTTTGCGCACCCCCCCATCATTTTTATGGTTCAGAACCAAAACTGGTAAATACTGATTAGGACCTTTAAATTCCTTGGCAAACAAGGATTTAAACAGGTAGATGATACCGACTGGACATGTGCATGCAGATTCAGATGAATTTAAAAAACAGCAAAACCTTGGTAATTTTTTACATTTGTCAGAAATATGAGAAGCAAATGCAGACAGACGGGATTCCTCAATGGGAACCTTGTCCAACCACTTAATGATGCGTGTTTAATTTAATTACATGTAATAGGAATTTGCTTTAAAGGGACACTCAAGTCGAAATAAACTTTTAAGATTCAGAAAGAGTTTGCAATTTTAAGACATTTTCCAATTTACTTGCATTATCAAATTTTGCAGTCTTTTTATATGCAGATTCTTCTGGGGAACAAGATCCTACTGAGCATGTGCACAAGCTCACAGGGTATACTTATACTAGTCTGAGATTAGCTGATGTCTGTCACATGATACAGGGGGGCTGGGAAATGGGAGAAAAAAATAATTTGCCAGAAAAAAATCTACTGCTTATTTGAAATGTTAAATTCACAATAGGTGTTATTGCATGGTCTTATTATGCACTTGTTAATTATGCAATTCTATTGCATTGAGTGGTCCTTTAATAATATAGACCTAGATTTGGAGTTTGGCGGTAGCCGTGAAAACCAGCGTTAGAGGCTCCTAATGCTGGTTTTAGGCTACCGCCGGTATTTGGAGTCACTCAAAATAGGGTCTAAAGCTCACTTTTCAGCCGCGACTTTTCCATACCGCAGATCCCCTTACGTAAATTGTGTATCCTATCTTTTCAATGGGATTTTTATAACTCCGGTATTTAGAGTCGTTTCTGAAGTGAGCGTTAGACATCTAACGACAAAACTCCAGCCGCAGGAAAAAAGTCAGTAGTTAAGAGCTTTCTGGGCTAACGCCGGTTTCTAAAGCTCTTAGCTACTGTACTCTAAAGTACACTAACACCCATAAACTACCTATGTACCCCTAAACCGAGGTCCCCCCACATCGCCGACACTCGAATAATTTTTTTAACCCCTAATCTGCCGACCGCCACCTACGTTATCCTTATGTACCCCTAATCTGCTCCCCTTAACACCGCCGACCCCTGTATTATATTTATTAACCCCTAATCTGCCCCCCTCAACGTCGCCTCCATCTGCCTACACTTATTAACCCCTAATCTGCCGACCGCAAAGCGCCGCCAACAAAGTTATCCTTATGTACCCCTAATCTGCTGCCCCTAACACCGCCGACCCCTATATTATATTTATTAACCCCTAATCTGCCCCCCACAACGTCGCCTCCACCTGCCTACACTTATTAACCCCTAATCTGCCGAGCGGACCTGAGCGCTACTATAATAAAGTTATTAACCCCTAATCCGCATCACTAACCCTATAATAAATAGTATTAACCCCTAATCTGCCCTCCCTAACATCGCTGACACCTAACTTCAATTATTAACCCCTAATCTGCCGACCGGAGCTCACCGCTACTCTAATAAATGTATTAACCCCTAAAGCTAAGTCTAACCCTAACACTAACACCCCCCTAAGTTAAATATAATATACATCTAACGAAATTAATTAACTCTTATTAAATAAATTATTCCTATTTAAAGATAAATACTTACCTGTAAAATAAATCCTAATATAGCTACAATATAAATTATAATTATATTGTAGCTATTTTAAGATTAATATTTATTTTACAGGTAACTTTGTAATTATTTTAACCAGGTACAATAGCTATTAAATAGTTAAGAACTATTTAATAGCTTAAATAGTTAAAATAATTACAAAATGACCTGTAAAATAAATACTAACCTAAGTTACAATTAAACCTAACACTACACTATCAATAAATTAATTAAATACAATTCCTACAAATAAATACAATTAAATAAACTAGCTAAAGTACAAAAAATAAAAAAGAACTAAGTTACAAAAAATAAAAAAAATATTTACAAACATAAGAAAAATATTACAACAATTTTAAACTAATTACACCTACTCTAAGCCCCCTAATAAAACAACAAAGCCCCGCAAAATAAAAAATGCCCTACCCTATTCTAAATTACTAAAGTTAAAAGCTCTTTTACCTTACCAGCCCTGAACAGGGCCCTTTGCGGGGCATGCCCCAAGAAGTTCAGCTCTTTTGCCTGTAAAAAAAAACATACAATACCCCCCCCCCAACATTACAACCCACCACCCACATACCCCTAATCTAACCCAAACCCCCCTTAAATAAACCTAACACTAAGCCCCTGAAGATCTTCCTACCTTGTCTTCACCTCACCGGGTATCACCGATCGGTCCTGGCTCCGATATCTTCATCCAACCCAAGCGGGGGCTAGACATCCACTGAAGAAGTCCAGAAGAGGGTCCAAAGTCTTCATCCTATCCGGGAAGTAGAGGCGATCCGGACCAGCAACCATCTTGATCCAAGCGGCATCTTCTATCTTCATCCGATGACGACCGGCTCCATCCTGAAGACCTCCACCGCGGACCCATCTTCTTCCGGCGACGTCCAACTGAAGAATGACGGTTCCTTTAAGGGACGTCATCCAAGATGGCGTCCCTCGAATTCCGATTGGCTGATAGGATTCTATCAGCCAATCGGAATTAAGGTAGGAATATTCTGATTGGCTGATGGAATCAGCCAATCAGAATCAAGTTCAATCCGATTGGCTGATCCAATCAGCCAATCAGATTGAGCTCGCATTCTATTGGCTGATCGGAACAGGGTAGGGCATTTTTTATTTTGGGGGGCTTTGTTGTTTTATTAGGGGGCTTAGAGTAGGTGTAATTAGTTTAAAATTGTTGTAATATTTTTCTTATGTTTGTAAATATTTTTTTATTTTTTGTAACTTAGTTCTTTTTTATTTTTTGTACTTTAGCTAGTTTATTTAATTGTATTTATTTGTAGGAATTGTATTTAATTAATTTATTGATAGTGTAGTGTTAGGTTAATTGTAGGTAATTGTAGGTAGTTTATTTAATTAATTTATTGATAGTGTAGTGTTAGGTTTAATTGTAACTTAGGTTAGTATTTATTTTACAGGTCATTTTGTAATTATTTTAACTATTTTAGCTATTAAATAGTTCTTAACTATTTAATAGCTATTGTACCTGTTTAAAATAATTACAAAGTTGCCTGTAAAATAAATATTAATCCTAAAATAGCTACAATATAATTATAATTTATATTGTAGCTATATTAGGATTTATTTTACAGGTAAGTATTTATCTTTAAATAGGAATAATTTATTTAATAAGAGTTAATTAATTTCGTTAGATGTAAATTATATTTAACTTAGGGGGGTGTTAGTGTTAGGGTTAGACTTAGCTTTAGGGGTTAATACATTTATTAGAATAGCGGTGAGCTCTGGTCGGCAGATTAGGGGTTAATAAGTGTAGGCAGGTGGAGGCGACGTTGTGGGGGGCAGATTAGGGGTTAAAAAATATAATATAGGGGTTGGCGGTGTTAGGGGCAGCAGATTAGGGGTACATAGGGATAATGTAAGTAGTGGCGGTTTACGGAGCGGCAGATTAGGGGTTAAAAATAATATACAGGGGTCAGCGATAGCGGGGGCGGCAGATTAGGGGTTAATAAGTGTAAGGTTAGGGGTGTTTAGACTCGGGGTGCATGTTTGAGTGTTAGGTGCAGACGTAGGAAGTGTTTCCCCATAGCAAACAATGGGGCTGCGTTAAGAGCTGAACGCGGCTTTTTTTCAGGTGTTAGGTTTTTTTTCAGCTCAAACAGCCCCATTGTTTCCTATGGGTGAATCGTGCACGAGCACGTTTTTGAGGCTGGCCGCTTGCGTAAGCAACTCTGGTATCGAGAGTTGAAGCTGCGTTAAATATGCTCTACGCTCCTTTTTTGGAGCCTAACGCAGCCTTTATGTGGACTCTCAATACCAGAGTTATTTTTATGGTGCGGCCAGAAAAAAGCCGGCGTTAGTTTTTCGGGTCGTTACCGACAAAACTCCAAATCTAGAGGATAGTTTCTCCCCTTTCCTGTAATTTTATAAATGTCCCCCAAATGCCCTCAAAATACAGTGGTGTGTATTTTATTAAAAAAAGAAACATAACTGCACTAGGTAGGGGGTGCGGGGGGTGTGGACCGCCCCCGGGTGACACCTCCAAGGGGTGACACCACGGTCATCACCACATTAACATTAGACGCCTTTTTTTTCCTAATATGCTGGTGCCTTGCCTTGTAAGAAGGGCCAAGGGGCCAAGGGTCCATGGTAAGGCAGTCGGCAGATGCAGGGGGGTGACCATGTTCAGCATAGAGGCAGGGCTTCCCTAACTAATGTCACAAAAGGGAAGCGGAGAACCAGCTTAAAAGTAAAAACTTCAATGCTTTATTCCAACGTAATTAAAAGCATAAAACTTACAGCTGGGCTTGCTGACTCCTTTACCATTCATCCACTGTGTGTTTTATGCTTTTAATTACATTGGAATAAAGCATTTAAGTTTTTACTTTTAAGCTGGTGCTCCGCTTCCCTTGTACTACTTGACCGACTTGGCATGAGCACAGCCGCACTGGGTATACCCCGGTCTATCCCTTCAGCCTATGCAGTCTGCCCTGAGTGTTCTGCTGGACCAATGGGATACCAGGAGGCTTCACACACCCCCCTCCCCCGTGAAGTCTGAGGAGGGTGCCGGACCGGTCTTCATTGAGATGTTTGATGACCTCGTATGATGAGAGAGGAAAAGGCGCCTGCCAAGCAGAGGTGGGAAAAGGAGCTCAACTCACACCCTAGGACCGGATGAGTCACAGTACAGGGGTAATTTTCCCTCTCTCTCTCTCTCTCTCTCTCTCTCTCTCACTTACTACACACCAGTCAGAATAAATTAAATTTGCTTTTGCTCCAGTTCATAGTTTTTTTTTTTTCCCTCTGTAATCTGTTCCTTACTATACCTACACAATCACATACATGCCTTACTCATTACAGTCTCAAAGGCAGAAATATAACTTTGTTTTGTAAACTATTTTTCTAAAAGTAAGGAAATTAGAACATTTTGCGGTTACATTTGGAGTACACCTGCAAACACTTTAAACTCTTCTATTCTTCACATATTTACTAAAGTGCAAAAAATGTATTATAGAATAAAGGCAAATTTAAATATTTAACCAACTTTAGTTAAAACACTTGTTTTCATTAATTTATCTTACTTTTTTTTTATATATATATATATATATATATATGTTTGTGTGTGTATGTAAATATATATATATATATATATATATAAGCCATATATATATATATATATATATAAATATATATCGGCTGGATTACGAGTCTTGCATTATGTGTAAAAAAGCAGCGTTAAGCCTCATAATGCTGCTTTTTTACTACCGCCGCTATTATGAGTCTTGCAGATTTAGGGGCACCGCACACTTTTTTGGCCATACCGCAAATCAACTTACGCAAATTGCGTATAGTCTTTTTTCTATGGGACTTCCATAGCGCCGGTATATCGAGCTTAGGGGTTAATAAGTGTAAGATTAGGGGTGTTTAGACTCGGGGTTCATGTTAGGATGTTAGGTGTAAACATAAATTTAGTTTCCCCATAGGAATCAATGGGGCTGCGTTACTGAGCTTTACGCTGCTTTATTGCAGGTGTTAGACTTTTTCTCAGTCGGCTCTCCCCATTGATGTCTATGGGAAAATCGTGCACAAGCACATAGTACCAGCTCTCCGCTGACTTAAGCAGCGCTGGTATTGGTGTGCTGTATGGAGCACAATTTTGCTCTACGCTCACTTCTTGCCTTTTAATGCCTGGTTTAGGAAAGCCTGTAATACCAGCGTTATAGGAAAGTGAGCGGTGAGAATAATGTGCATAACGCAAAACTCGTAATCTAGCCGTATATATATTTATCTATCTATCTCTCTATCTATCTATCTATCTATCTATCTATCTATCTATCTATCTATCTATCTCTCTATCTATCTATCTATCTATCTATCTATCTATCTATCTATATATATATATAATATATACGCTGGACTGGGTACACATCCTAATGGTTAACTGCCTGGGTTGCTGGGAACTTTGCAGCTGTCTGTCAGTGTTCATGGCTGTGGAGTTTGCTGTGGCTTAGGATGTGTACCCAGTCCAGTCCAGTCTGTGAGTGCGGTCAATTCCTGTGTATTGTATTTAAATAGGGGAGGTTACAAAAGCCTGTGTTACCCTGGGAGGTTCCCAGTTGATTTGTTTGGAAGTATGCTTTGAATTGGACATTGAGCACCCCCCCCATTAATTGATTATATTAATTATAGGTGATTTACACCCTTTGCCAACCACTGAACCCCCCTTTTTCATTGAAGAAGCCTCTTCTTCTTGGCTATATAATTTTTGTTTATGGGGTCTAGATAAGATTGATTGTTCCCTACTACTTTAAGTTTCTATATATTTATCTTAGCTGTTTACGACAGCATTTTTGGAATTTTGCTATATTGATAAAACACAAACCAAGTTCAACATGACGTCATCTAATTTATCACTTGTTTTTAAAAACAGACAAGAACAACGTTTGAAAGACATTGATAAAACATTTGCATCATTTTGCAATAATGAGATACTCACTACAACTGATATTGATAATTGGGAAGAAGGTTTAAAATCTTTAGGATATCTAATCAAAAAACATACACACTCCTTCTGGGATAAAAGCCTCATATGATAAATATTTAGCTAAACATATCACTCCCAGGGGCTTACGAGTGCGATTATTTCCTACATTCTCCTTTCACATCGATTCCTATAAGGATAGATGGGAGCAGGCTCTGATCAATTGCTCTGAGATATTAGTAGCAATTTTATCAGACTACGAAACGGAGGTTATGACAGAGCTTGACAAGGAAATAACTGACTACAATGCAAAATTAAAAGAAATTGAAAATCTAGATACATGTAAACAAGCATATAAAGAAATGAGGGATGAGCTTGACAATAGAGAGAATGAAATAATACAAACTAAGTGTTCAAAAATGAGACGTGACATTAAAGATTATGAAAAAGGAAAGATCTTCACTTGGGATGACAAACAGCCCAGGCGCAGACCAGTGAATAGCCTACCACCCTCTAAAACCGCAACCCAGTCAGATTGTGAATCTTCAGCCTTAGAAGACAGCGATTTAGATAATAGTAATAATAAACCAACTAGCAGCAGTTTTTTAGGCAGAGATCCAGATCAACTGGACGAAGGGACCAGAGACCCAAAAGAAGAGGCAAATGGGCCCAACAGAAATTTGCGAGACAGATCAAGGTGGGCATATCGAACAGACAGTGGGTACAGGAGAAGGGAGGACTGGGGCAAATGACCCAAATGGTAGATGAGTCTGAAAACAAACTACAGGGTGATCAATCTATCAAAAAGAACCCTGACCCCTATTCACGTACATATCCTGTCCAAAGGGTTGTCTTTCTCCCCTACCCCATCACTAAATAAATTCGAGCTTATTAAGGATCTACATTTATTTTGTAGAAAACTAAACATCTTGATAAAGGCTTGACAGCTGAAACGCGAAGACGTCCGCACAGATTGCTCCTGCTGCAAGGAAATACAAAGTTACTCCCAGGACCGACTCTTTCTACGTGCCCAAATAGCACATACTGAGCCGGTAGGAGTATTCATCTTCAAGAAACCCTTTTTTCAAATAAGTGCACGCACTCCAATGGTCCTTATTGGTTGGACTCGACAAACTTTTCATCACACAGAGGAAACGAGTGAGTAGAGCTAGGACGCTGAAAGGTGAAAGTGAGTAAAATTCACAATTCCCTGTGTTGCAAATTGTACCTATTGGCATAACTTCTTAAGACAGTAAACCATTATAACAACCGAAGAACCAAACAGATAAACATACACGGCTAAGCCGAATCTCTGTCTGCACCTGCACTAACTGTTTAACTTTTACCATTGGAGGATATTCTTTCCACTGTATGTGAACACTGTATAGAACGGAATAACTGCCACATTCCTGGTCATATTGTACCCGATGACCGCGGAGATTCACACTTATTAAGTTAGCAAACATTTATATACATTGTTGCTAATTTTAACAGCTCTAACAATTGAACTTTTCAGACGCTGATACTGGTTTCACTGTGGTTCAATACCTAATCCGCTTGAACCCATTAACCTCTTCACTCTCTTTTTTTTAGTTTTGTTTGCTTTGCAATTTTAACATTGATATTTCAATTATTTGTTATTATCTACACCAGTGTAATTATTTATGGAAGACATTATTAATTGACTTGTTTTATTAAATAACCATATTCTGATGAATTCTGTATCTTTTTGAGTTTTTACTAATTCAGCCTTGTATCCATTTAGAACCTGTAACTCAACCCATATTCAGTTATATTGATGCTTGTTCACCTTGAGCCGTATTAATTTGGCGGACTGGACTGATTTATTTCTTTAGTTGTCCATTTAGCCACCTCTAGCCTATTACGCTACCACTATTGTTGTCTTACAGGCAACCCCTCACTTAGTCTATAACACTTTTTAACTGACAGTTAGCCTAAGGCGCCACTGACTACCCCTAGTCTTTTGCATTTTGCCCAGTTCACAATTGTGAGAAGTGTGAACAAGTCAGTTGGCCAGTACTGTCCCAAACTCCTAAGTCCAGTGTCTATCCTTTCTTTTTGTAAAAAACTAGCCTTGAAAAAGATTTACAATACACATGGTGATAGCGCTACTGAAGAACTAAGAACTCTTGATGTTTTAATAGAACTTTGGAATGCGAGCGAAGAATGTGATATCCCAATAAGTGAAGAATTCCTTGACAAAAAATTCAAAATAAAGTTCATGCCTCCACTTAATAAAATTCCTCAAATAGAGTTTTTTTTTAAGAATGGTGATGAGGGATTTCCTACAAATTAAAGAGACAAATAACTCTAACATAAAGAAAGATGAAGCCATAGCCCTAAATGAAATCAATTCATGGCTGGGATGACATCCTGGTCAAACCATCTGATAAGGGTGGTAACATCGTTATTTGGGATAAAGACAAATACATCTTAGAGGCTAAAAGATAGCTTATGGACAAGAAATGTTACAAACACTTATTTTCAAATCCTACTGCCCAAAGTACATGAGTATGATTGATAAGGCAAAATTGGAATGTCTGATTAGCCAGAAAGAATGGCGTTTTTTACATGTAACAAATCCAAAAGTGGCAACACTCTATCTACTTCCAAAGGTCCATAAAAATAAACATAAGCCACCTGGAAGACCGATCGTATCCAGTATTGGCAGCGTATGTGAACAAGCCAGTAGGTTTTTGGATCTATATTTAAGGGACATAGTGTGGCCCTTACCATCCTTTATTTTTGATACAATGGACATTCTAAATAAGATCAATGAACTTTCGGTTGAACAGGAAGCTATACTTATAACATGTGACGTTGAATCTTTATATACGTCAATTAAACACGAATATGGGTGTAAAGCAGTCAAATACTTTCTCAGTATGGAGTCTACAGATAAATACGAACAAAATGATTTCATTATAAGTCTCTTGAAATTTGTTCTGAAACACAACTATTTTGTCTTCGATGACAAATTTTATTTGCAAATCCAGGGCACGGCAATGGGCTCGTCGTGCGCACCAACATACGCTAACATTTAGGCTGGTGGGAAAGAGAATTTGTATTCAATGAGAATCTTCCTGAATACACGAAACACATAAGCCTATGGTGTAGATACATAGATGACTTGTTTGTAATCTGGACAGGCAGTGAAGATATTTTCAAAGAATTCATTACTATTCTTAATATTAATGACATGAACCTTAGGCTCACATATAATATGAGCACAGAAAAAGTGGATTTTTTGGACATAGTAATTTATAAAGATGACAATAATATGTTGAAAACTAATCTTTATTGAAAAGAGACAGCCACCAACTCAATATTACAATTTGATAGCTGTCATACCATACAGACTAAAAAGGCAATTCCAACTGGAGAATTCCTTAGAATTAGAAGGAATTGTACCGATGATGAGGTTTTTAACTTAAGAGCAAAATAACTCAAACTACGCCTAAAAGAAAGAGGTTACACCCGCCGAGTAATTCGGAAAGCCTTCCAAAGAGCAAGGAGAACCCCCAGGGATCAGCTCCTATGTCCAAAAAAGAAAAATAAGATTTTTAATGATGAAATGAGGTTTGTGACTACCTTTAATGCCAACCACCAAAACATAAGCAACATATTAAATCGACATTGCGGGGTATTAAAATCTGATACTGATATATCCCAGTTTATAGGTGATAGAATCAAAACCAGTTGGAGGAGGGCACCAACAATAGGTAATAAATTGGTAAGGAGCCATCTTATAAAGAAGAAACCTAACAAAAGAAACATTTGTGGAACCTATACATGTGGCTCATGTAGTTTTTGCAAATACATTCAAAATGAAAGAGAATTTAATACTCTCACTGGTGACAGCAAAAGGATGTTAGGATTCGCGAATTGCAGGATGAAAAACGTAGTATATTGTCTTTTATGTGTATGGGGCAAGAGATACATAGGAATAACGAGACGTGAGTTACGTGTCAGACTTGGTGAACATATCAACCGCATTAAGAATTGCGAAAGCGATAAAAAGAAAGATAAAAGTCTTACTCCTGTTTCTCGACACTATCTTAATAAACATAGCACCAAACCAGATCTAAAAGTATGTGTCTTACAGGTGATCAAAACAGGTATCAGGGGTGGCAATGTTGAAAATATGCTATTACAAGCTGAATGCAGGTGGATTTTTTGGTTAAATACCTTAACACTTAATGGACTTAATGAACAGGATGGATATGGCTCTTATTTATAACACCAGTTTAAACATACCATGTGCATAAGCCCCTGTACACCTGTGACACCAATTTTGGCTAATTAACTTTGCCATTGCCAATCGAAACTTAGAGATATTTGAATCATATGTATACATAGATGTTTCTGTGTTTTTTTCTGACATGATTCCTTCTTATTATGGTTCATTTTTATAAAAAAAGACTAAATTCCAACATAACTGACATCTTATAGTAATTATCAGTGAAACTCACATTTGCTCACTATTATATATACGCATATTGTATCCTTATGACCAACACAGTGTTCAAAACGTAGAAATAATTTTAAATGTATCTGACAACCTCTTACATTTTTATTTCAATCTGATACTCCATATGGATATATATGATGTATCAATGATACCTAGCTAACAGCTAGTCCCATTAATTTATATATTTTTCCAATTACTTTTATCATGCCCACAAACCACCATTTACCATACAAATATGTAAATATGTTTTCTGAATTTATTACGACAATCGATATTGGGAGTTGAGCTATCTTAATATGATTCTGTCATTACTGACTTATTATTTCCTCCAATGTAAGTTTCGCTTTTAGTGTAATGCCCATTTAACATTCTCCGCTTGGTCTAATATATTATCAGAGTGTTTTCGAAATAACCAATCTCAATTGCACATATCATTATCGAGTGAGTTATAGTACGTGATTATATGTTTACATATCCAATGTGTCTATACTGGTCTTTGACGTAATTATATCAGGTAATTTACTCTCATTCAATGAGAAGAGGACTTGCCTTATTGGCTATTCTCAGAGGTTTGTATGTTTTTTGGCCCCTGATTGGCTTATCAGCTCCTCTTAAGAAGGAAGGCTACACCTAGTCGAGTTAGCCTTTGAAAAAGCCGGTTGCTGCGAAATGCGCATCAGGCGTTCTTAGAGACCAGCTACCCCTATTCTGCAACTTTATATGACTTATGTGACATACTTATATGACTTATATTGCATACTACATATTTTTAGCAGATTCAATAGATTTTGCATTTTCATAGCGCCATTACGCCTATCTATTTAATTAAGTCTACCTGGTGACTCTTTCAGTTTGGTCAACACTGCTCCAGTATTGTACTTAGGCAGTCATAATTGTTGTTGGAGATCAATCCTTCATTGCAGATAGTTACTTGTTCAATCCGCGAGCATTTTCTAGTGTACACCAAACTGAATTCTTTTTATCCTTTATTTGTATGTTTATGTTGTACATATACTGTTAATGGTGCCTTGTGGGATTAGTTCACCTTACTATTATTACACATAGCACACTCTTTGTGAAGCTCTACTTTCTCAGTATCAAATCTGCTAACTATATCCATAATGGTTGTTGCATGGATATTTTTTGGTATATAGGTATGCTGGTACTCTTTCCTTCAGTTTTTAATCTAAGTTTTATGTGTCAATTGTAGACATCACCTACACTGTTAGATTTTTAACAATGTATTTAATAAGCATTAAGTTTTAATTTGCTGATCCCCAATGGCAACCTTCCTGCCTTGAGTTTTCTTATGCTACTTATATGAGATTATCTTTTGTGAGTGCTCAAGTAAATGTCCGCCTTTTCTCTTCCCTCTGTTTGAATTCACTTTGAATTGGACATTGAGCACCCCCCATTAATTGATTATATTA
Source organism: Bombina bombina (assembly GCF_027579735.1). NCBI lineage: Eukaryota > Metazoa > Chordata > Amphibia > Anura > Bombinatoridae > Bombina > Bombina bombina. The sequence goes on from NC_069499.1 coordinate 1,000,837,363, forward strand.
ATTATAGGTGATTTACACCCTTTGCCAACCACTGAAACCCCCTTCTTCATTGAAGGGGCCTCTTCTTCTTGGCTATATAATTTTTGTTTATGGGGTCTAGATAAGATTTATTGTTCCCTATTACTTTAAGTTTCTACTTGTTTGGAAGTATGCAATGTGTGGGTGCTGGTTTAGGGTCCCAGGAAGGGGGAGACCTTGTCATGGTCCTGGGCTTGATCCTTTGGCGCCAAATGTAACTGACTTCCCCGAGTTTTGCTTTTAAACATTACTGTGAATCTGCCTGCAAGTGCCAGGTTTTCTGTGTGTTGTGTTGATAATGTTTGTAATGCTTCCCTGCAGGGCCTGTCACCCAGGCTGCTCTGGGGTTAACTGCCTGGGTTGCTGGGAACTTTGCATCTGTCTGTCAGTGTTTAGGGCTGTGGAGTTTGCTGTGGCTTAGGATGTGTACCCAGTCCAGTCTGTGAGTGCGGTCCATTCCTGTGTTTTGTATTTACATAGGGGAGGTTACAAAAGCCTGTGTCACCCTGGGAGGTTCCCAGTTGGTTTGTTTGGAAGTATGCATTATGTGGGTGCTGGTTTAGAGTCCAAGGAAGGGGGAAACCTTGTTGTTGTCCTGGGCTTGATCCTTTGGCGCCAAATGTAACTGACTTCCCCCAGTTTTGCTTTTAAACATTACTGTGAATCTGCTGGAGAGTGCCAGGTTTTCTGTGTGTTGTGTTGATAATGTTTGTAATGCTTCCCTGCGGGCCTGTCACCCAGGCTGCTCTGGGGTTAACTGCCTGGGTTGCTGGGAACTTTGCATCTGTCTGTCAGTGTTGAGGGCTGTGGAGTTTGCTGTGGCTTAGGATATGTACCCAGTCCAGTCTGTGAGTGTGGTCCATTCCTGTGTTTTGTATTTACATAGGGGAGGTTACAAAAGCCTGTGTCACCCTGGGAGGTTCCCAGTTGGTTTGTTTGGAAGTATGCATTATGTGGGTGCTGGTTTAGAGTCCAAGGAAGGGGGAAACCTTGTTGTTGTCCTGGGCTTGATCCTTTGGCGCCAAATGTAACTGACTTCCCCCAGTTTTGCTTTTAAACATTACTGTGAATCTGCTGGCGAGTGCCAGGTTTTCTGTGTGTTGTGTTGATAATGTTTGTAATGCTTCCCTGCGGGCCTGTCACCCAGGCTGCTCTGGGGTTAACTGCCTGGGTTGCTGGGAACTTTGCATCTGTCTGTCAGTGTTGAGGGCTGTGGAGTTTGCTGTGGCTTAGGATATGTACCCAGTCCAGTCTGTGAGTGTGGTCCATTCCTGTGTTTTGTATTTACATAGGGGAGGTTACAAAAGCCTGTGTCACCCTGGGAGGTTCCCAGTTGGTTTGTTTGGAAGTATGCATTATGTGGGTGCTGGTTTAGGGTCCCAGAAAGGGGGAGACCTTGTTGTGGTCCTAGGCTTGATCCTTTGGGCACCAAATGTAACTGACTTCCACCAGTTTTGCTTGTAAACATTACTGTGAATCTGCTGGCGAGTGTCAGGTTTTCTGTGTTGTATATATATATATATATTTTTAAATTTTTATTTTAAATTACTATGGTGGGGTGGGTGACACCATGAGTTACCGCACCGGGTGACACCAAGCCTAGTGATGCCACTGGCACTAGGCAGTATTTTGGGGATAAAGTTAGCGGGAGTGGTGTGTTAGAAATAAGAAACGGCACTGAAAAGTGCCTTTACATTGTGGTCAATGATAACTGTGTGTTCCCTGTAAATATATGTTTATATACATATCTATTTATGTGTTAATATGTGTATATGCACATATTAACAGGAACAAAGGTGTGGAGCCACTGTATAGTAGTAAAAAGTCTTTATTAGTGCAAAAGCAAATGTTTAAAAGACATGTAGCATCCCACAGAGTAAAAGCGGACGTAGCACTGATGCTAACATGTTAAGCCCTCAGTCCATAATCATAGCATAAAGTGCTAATAGGAGAGGTAGTTTAAAACAGATAAGGTATTACAAAAATAATTAAGATACAACACGCCCTCTAATGCATAAAGTCAATTAACACTTAAGTGACTGATAAATACCTAGATATATTTACATGTTACTAGCTGATAAAAACAGCTGTCATAATATATGTACTAGGACAAATTCAGTTAGAAGTGCAATAAACATAGAGAAAGAATATAGCAAAAAAGTCAAATATAAATATTATATGATACAATGTAGAACCAAATGTATAAGCAAATTTCATGGAATCACATATCTATATGCAACAACAGTACATAATATTGATTGGAGTCCTCATCACAAACGACTGGGTATAAACCGTTACAAAAATGGACCGAGAGCTTACTTGGCAGCTGCATCAGCTGTTCCCCTGGCGTGGGCTCCTAACACATGGAGCAGGATCCATATGATGCGTGTCGATGACGTCACGTGTGACATGTAGGCAGGGGGAGTAACTAGAGTACTGCCTGGTTACTGCCGAGACCGGGTAGGCAAATAAGCATAACAGTGGTTCATTGACTGGTGGCAGAATAACAGGAACAAAGGTGTGGAGCCACTGTATAGTAGTAAAAAGTCTTTATTAGTGTAAAAGCAAACGTTTAAAAGACATGTAGCATCCCTCAGAGTAAAATAGGACAAATAGGACATGTTTCAGCCCTCAGGCCGTAATCATAGCATAAAGTGCTAATAGGAGAGGTAGTTTAAAACAGATAAGGTATTACCTGATTGGACAAAAATAATTAAGATACAACACGCCCTCTAATGCATAAAGTCAATTAACACTTAAGTGACTGATAAATAACTAGATATATTTACATGTTACTAGCTGGTAAAAACAGCTGTCATAATAGATGTACTAGGACAAATTCAGTTAGAAGTGCAATAAACATAGAGAAAGAATATAGCAAAAAAGTCAAATATAAATATTATATGATACAATGTAGAACCAAATGTATAAGCAAATTTCATGGAATCACATATCTATATGCAACGACAGTACATAATATGATGAAATTGAATTCAAACAAATATTATACACAGATTGAAAAATATATATATATAAATTGCATAGTAATATACATAATATAAAGATAACCATGAAAGGAACCCACTTGAATGATCATTACCCTATACATACATATACAACAGTAAAAAATGTACGCTTCTTGGTATATATAGATTAGGGTAGACTAATTTAAACCCAAGATAATACTGTCAGGGTATGGGTATATATAGGTATAGAAAAAACAGAAAACACACCTATCAGTATAAAATATACTGGTATAACAGGACCAATGTGCAAATATATGAAATATTTATACAGGAAGATGTGAGAAGTCAGATAAGCTCTGATCATGGGGGCATCTTAATGTTAGGTAAATGTATTCAAAAATAATGAATGGAAAATGTAGTAAACATAAAGACTAAAGAGAGGTAATTATCCATCCCCATACATTAAGGAAATAAGATAAGATAAGGCATGATACATGGAATGAATAAAACAAAGCATCATTCCCAAAAATTGATCATGTCGTATCTGGAGTTTAGATCTTGAGGTGCTGAGGTGCTCTGGATCTCAAATGGAAGATCCAGAACACCTCACGTTTGGCCAAGAGAATATCAATATCTCCCCATTGTTGAGGTACTGTAACCTTTTCAATGGCAATCCACCTAAATGTATCCAGCTTGCTATTGTGAAAATTAGCAAAATGCTGTACCAAAGGTGTGGTAGACTTACCCTTACCTATGGTAGAGATATGCTCTCTCATACGTGTATTAATGTCCCTAGAGGTGAGACCCACATATTGTATTTTGCACTGAATACACGTGATGAGATACACCACATAGGTGCTGGTACAATTTAGACATGTTTTAATATAATATATTCTACCAGTTACAGTAGATGTAAATGTGTTCGAGATTTGGACATATTCGCAAGGTTTGCATTTTCTGTGCCCACATTTGAACATGCCTAGATGGGACAGCCAGGAACTCTCTGATCTATTACTTTGTTTCAATTGGGTAGGGGAGAGAATTGAACCAATAGTACAACATTTTTTGTAAGTACAGCGTATGTCCTGTTAGACTGTGTCCTTAAGCTGGTCGTCTGCTGCCAAAAGTGAAAAATGTTTTTTGACAATACTACAAATTTTGGGATATTGGGCACTATAAGTAGTCACAAAATGTACCCCTTTGAAGGTCTGAGTATCATGAGTAGTTATCCTGTCTATTAGAAGACTATCCCTGGATAACTCTTGGTCTTTCTTCCTAGCTTCTCTAATATGACTCTTGTTGTATTTACGCTCTCTCAATCTTTGTTCAAGATCATTTGCCTCACTCAGATAGTCATCCTCCTTACTACAGTTCCTCTTAAGTCTGGAAAATTGTCCTTTAGCCACAGCATAAGAAATATTCTTTGGATGACAGCTATCTGCGTGAAGCAAAGCAAATTATTAGCTGAAATTGGTTTCCGAAAAACCTTTGAATGGCTTCTTCCATCCTCATTTCCTACCAAGCAAAGATCAAGAAAATTAATAGTAGTTGAATCATATTCATACGTAAAGCTCAAACCCTTGTCATTGAGCCATTCAACAAATGATTTTATAAGTTCAGGAGGACCCGACCATACAATTAACAGGTCATCAATGAACATAGTAACATAGTAACATAGTAACATAGTAGATAAGGTTGAAAAAAGACTGAAGTCCATCGAGTTCAACCTATACAAATCTAAAATACTTACAAAAAGCTCCAGTTAAGCTTAAATAACCCCATTAAAATGTGACCCATTTAATACTAGCAATCATATCCATGAATTTTGTTTATATACAGAAATTTATCCAGACTATTTTTAAATGTATCTATGGTATTGGCATTCACTACCTCCTTTGGTAATGAGTTCCACAAAAACATTTGAAAAAACGTATATGAACTCTGTATGGGTTCGTATCTCCAAAGATGTGGTAAAGTTCCCACCTGCCAAGATAGAGATTGGCATAAGAGGGGGCAAATTTAGCCCCCATGGTGGTACCACATCTTTGGAGATAATAGATGCCCTCAAAACAGAAAAAATTGTGAGTCAGTAGAAACTCCAATATCCTAATGACAAAGGCTTGAAACTCTACAGTATATTCAGTAAAAAATGTCAAGAAAAGTTTAATAGCCTCAATGCCTTCAGAATGGGGGATCGATGAATACAAAGAGACTGCATCTATGGTAACCCAGGTATAAGATGTATTCCACTTGATGTTATTCACAAGGTTAAGAATATGTTTTGAGTCTCTAGTATAAGACAAAAGGCTGGTGACCAAAGGTTGGAGTATGGCATCTAGCCATTGAGATAGGCACTCTAAAAGAGAGTCAATACCACTCACGATAGGTCTCCCTTTGATGTTGGTCAAAGATTTATGAACTTTAGGAAAATGGTGGAACATAGGTATCTTTGGGAAAGGCACCTCCAAATACTGGGCTGTAGAGGCATCAATGAACATATGTTCCAAACCATCATCCAGGATATCTTTGAGCTCTCTCTTAAACTGATTGGCGGGATTACGTGATAAAATAAGGTAATAATGTATATTTTCAAGTTGGCGTAGGGCTTCCAGAACATAATCAGAATGATCCATGACTACTATAGTCCCGCTCTTGTCAGCAGGGCATATGACTATAGAGCCATTTTCTTGTAGGGCCTTAATAGCATCCTTTTGTTTTATAGTAAGATTATGTTTTGTAGGTCCCAGGCTAGTTTTCAGAATTTGAAGATCTTTCTCCACCCTATTATAAAAGGTTTCAGTTATAGGGCCCCTGCTGTGTATAGGGTAAAATCTTGATTTGTCACGAAATCTTATACCACTATTGACCTCCCCCGAACTTGGTGTTGTCTCTGAGGCTAAGAGCTGTAAAGTGACTAAATCACAGTTTTCTTCAAAAGTGAGAGATTCTGGGCATTTGGTCGATTCTACATTGATATTTTAAAGATTAGAGGTAGTAGAAAAATATTTCTTAAGGGTAACATTCCTTCCTAGTCTATTAAGGTCTATCATAGTCTGGAATAAGTCAAAATTAGTGGTAGGGGCAAAACCTAAACCAAAACCCAAAACCTCTATTTGGGCCTTAGTTAAAGTAATAGAAGATACATTAATAATGTCCAAATCTCGAATACATTTACATCTACTGTAACTGGTAGAATATATGATATTAAAACATGTCTAAATTGTACTATTGGTTCAATTCTCTCCCCTACTGGCTGTCCCATCTAGGCATGTTCAAATGTGGGCACAGAAAATGCAAACCTTGCGAATATGTCCAAATCTCAATACATTTACATCTTCTGTAACTGGTAGAATATATTATATTAAAACATGTCTAAATTGTACTAGCACCTATGTGGTGTATCTCATCACGTGTATTCAGTGCAAAATCCAATATGTTGGTCTCACCTCTAGGGACATTAATACACGTATGAGAGAGCATATTTCTACCATAGGTAAGGGTAAATCTACCACACCTTTGGTACAGCATTTTACTAATTTTCATGATAGCAAACTGGATACATTTAGGTGGATTGCCATTGAAAAGGTTACAGTACCTCAATGAGGGGGAGATATTGATATTCTCTTGGCCAAATGTGAGGTGTTCTGGATCTTCCATTTGAGATCCAGAGCACCTTTAGGTCTAAACTCCAGATACGACATGATCAATTTTTGGGAATGATGCTTCGTTTTGTTCATTTCATGTATCATGCCTTATCTTATCTTATTTCCTTAATGTATGGGGATGGATAATTACCTCTCTTTAGTCTTTATGTTTACTACATTTTCCATTCATTATTTTTGAATACATTTACCTAACATTAAGATGCCCCCATGATCAGAGCTTATCTGACTTCTCACATCTTCCTGTATATATATTTCATATATTTGCACATTGGTCCTGTTATACCAGTATATTTTATACTGATAGGTGTGTTGCCTGTTTCTTCTATACCTTTATACACCCATACCCTGCCAGCATTATCTTGGGTTTAAATTAGTCTATCCTAATCTATATATACCAAGAAGCGTACATTTTTTACTGTTGTATATGTATGTATAGGGTAATGATCATTCAAGTGGGTTCCTTTCATGGTTATCTTTATATTATGTATATTATACATTTTTTCAATCTGTGTATAATATCTGTTTGAATTCAATTTCATCATATTATGTACTGTCGTTGCATATAGATATGTGATTCCATGAAATTTGCTTATACATTTGGTTCTACATTGTATCATATAATATTTATATTTGACTTTTTTGCTATATTCTTTCTCTATGTTTATTGCACTTCTAACTGAATTTGTCCTAGTACATCTATTATGACAGCTGTTTTTACCAGCTAGTAACATGTAAATATATCTAGTTATTTATCAGTCACTTAAGTGTTAATTGACTTTATGCATTAGAGGGCGTGTTGTATCTTAATTATTTTTGTCCAATCAGGTAATACCTTATCTGTTTTAAACTACCTCTCCTATTAGCACTTTATGCTATGATTACGGCCTGAGGGCTGAAACATGTCCTATTTGTCCTATTTTACTCTGAGGGATGCTACATGTCTTTTAAACGTTTGCTTTTACACTAATAAAGACTTTTTACTACTATACAGTGGCTCCACACCTTTGTTCCTGTTATTCTGCCACCAGTCAAGGAACCACTGTTATGCTTATTTGCCTACCCGGTCTCGGCAGTAACCAGGCAGTACTCTAGTTACTCCCCCTGCCTACATGTCACACGTGACGTCATCGACACGCATCATATGGATCCTGCTCCATGTGTTAGGAGCCCACGCCAGGGGAACAGCTGATGCAGCTGCCGAGTAAGCTCTCGGTCCATTTTTGTAACGGTTTATACCCAGTCGTTTGTGAGGAGGACTCCAATCAATACGGAGCCTGTCCTATGTGATCCTGGATTCATCAGCAGCCTTCTGAATAGGTACTGTTGGTGTATGGATGTCATCTGTGTGTAGCCTTTCACACTTGTTTTTTGCCTTTTGCTGCTCTGAGAAGGAGGGGAAGGAGGAGTATATACGTAAGTCCTGTGTTTTTCTTTGATAGGATTTAATTCCTCATAATTGATATTGACTTTGCAGATTGCACTAATAACTTTCGCCTAGATTACAAGTTTTGTCGGTAAAGCTGTGCGGTGCTAACGAGCAGTTTTCCCTCACCGCTCATCACAGACAATGCTGGTATTACGGGTTTTTAGAAACCTAGCATTAGCCGCTAAAAGTGAGCGTAGAGCAAAATTTAGCTCCACATCTCACCGCAATACCAGCGCTGCTTACGGTAGCGGTGAGCTGGTAAAACGTGCTCGTGCACGATTTCCCTATAGGAATCAATGGGGGAGAGCCAGCTGAAAAAAACCCTAACACCTGCGAAAAAGCAGCGTAAAGCTCCTAACGCAGCCCCATTGATTCCTATGGGGAAATACATTTATGTCTACACCTAACAACCTAACATGAACCCTGAGTTTAAACACCCCTAATCTTACACTTATTAACCCCTAATCTGCTGCCCCCAACATTGCCGACACCTGTATGATATTATTAACCCCTAATCTGCCGCTCCGGACACCGCCGTCTGGAGGACCACTTCGCCCGGCTTCGTTGAGGACTTTGGCCCGGCTGGGTGAAGACTTCTCAAGGTAGGGTGATCTTCAATGGGTTAGTGTTAGGTTTTATTAAGGGGGGATTGGGTGGGTTTTAGAGTAGGGTTGGGTGTGTGGGTGGTGGGTTTTAATGTTGGGGGGGTATTGTACTTTTTTTTTTACAGGTAATAGAGCTGATTACTTTGGGGCAATGCCCCGCAAAAGGCTCTTTTAAGGGCTATTTGTAATGTAGTGTAGGGTAGGGATTTTTATTATTTTGGGGGGGCTTTTTTATTTTATTAGGGGGATTAGAGTAGGTGTAATTAGTTTAAAAAACTTGTAATTATTTTATTATTTTCTGTAATTTAGTGTTTTTTTTCGTACTTTAGATACATTTTTTAATTGAATTTAATTGTATTTAGTTAAGGTAATTAATTTAATTATAGTGTAGCGTTAGGTGTAATTGTAACTTAGGTTAGGATTTATTTTACAGGTAAATTTGTCTTTATTTTAACTAGGTAGCTATTAAATAGTTAATAACTATTTAATAACTATTCTACGTAGTTAAAATAAATACAAAGTTGCCTGTAAATTAAAAATAAATAATAAACTAGCTACAATGTAACTATTAGTTATATTGTAGCTATCTGAGGGTTTATTTTATAGGTAAGTATTTAGTTTTAAATAGGAATAATTTAATTAATGTTAGTTATTTTATTTAGATTTATTTAAATTATATTTAAGTTAGGGGGTGTTAGGGTTAGACTTAGGTTTAGGGGTTAATGCATTTAATAAAGTTGCGGCGACGTTGGGTGCGGCAGATTAGGGGTTAATAAATGTAGGTAGGTGTCGGCGATGTTAGGGACGGCAGATTAGGGGTTAATAAAATTTAACTAGTGTTTGCGATGCGGGAGGGCGGCGGTTTAGGGGTTAATATATTTTTTATAGTGGTGGCGATGTCTGGTTCGGCAGATTAGGGGTTAATTTTTTTTTATTGTTTGCGATGTGGGGGGCCTCGGTTTAGGGGTTAATAGGTAGTTTATGGGTGTTAGTGTACTTTTTAGCACTTTAGTTAAGAGTTTTATGCTACGGCGTTAGCCCATAAAACTCTTAACTACTGACTTTTAAATGCGGTATCAGTCTTGACAGGAGAGGCTGTATCGATCACTTTTTGGAAGACTTGTAATACCGGCATTAGGCAAATCCCATTGAAAATATAGGATACGCAATTGACGTAAGTGGATTTGCGGTATTTTCGAGTCTCACCAAAAAAGTGAAAGGTACACCTGTAACTGCCAGACTCGTAATACCAGCGTTAGGAAAAAAGCAGCGTTGGGACCTCTCAACGCTGCTTTTTAAGGCTAACGCAAGACTTGTAATCTCGCCGTTGGTTTTTTTATGCACATATTAACACATAATATATATATATATATATATATATATATATATATATATATATATATATATATATATATATATATATATATATATATATATATATATATATATATAAAATCATATACTGTTATGGAATCTCAGCAGTGTATTCCAATAAAATTGTAGGGTATATTATGAATATTAATAATTATTAACAATAATAACATTATATTCAAATATCAATATTCAATCCAATTAAAAATAACTAAATTCTGACAGGTGAAATATTATGAACACAGCAGGATATGGAACTATGGTCTAAATCATTTATATAATTACTAGTAGTAAAGCCCGTGTACACGGGCCATTTTTTTCAGAACAGAGGTCCCACCTTTTGCTCTCTCCCCCCTCTCTTTTGCTCTCTCTTCCCCCCTCTCTTTTGCTTTCTTTCCCCCCTCTCTTTTGCTTTCTCTCCCCCCCTCTCCTTTGTTCTCTCTCTCCACTCTTTTGCTCTCTCTCTCCCCTCTTTTGCTCTCTCCATCCTTTCTTTGGCTCTCTCTCCCCCCTCTTATTTTCTCTCCCCCCTCTTTGGCTCTCCCCCCCCTTTGGCTCTCCTCCCCCCTCTTTGGCTCTCCCCCCCCTCTTTGGCTCCCCCCCCTCTTTGGCTCTCCCCCCCTCTTTGGCTCTCTCCCCTCTTTTGCTCTCTCTCCTCTTTGGCTCTCTCTCTCCCCCCTCTTTGGCTCCCCCCCCTTTGGCTCTCTCCCCCCCTTTGGCTCTCTCTCCCCCCTCTTTGGCTCTCTCTCCCCCCTCTTTGGCTCTCTCTCCCCCCTCTTTGGCTCTCTCTCCTCTTTGGCTCTCACTCTCCCCCCTCTTTGGCTCTCCCCTCCCCTTTGGCTCCCCCCCTCTTTAGCTGTCCCCCCCCTCTTTTGCTCTCCCCTCCCCTCTTTGGCTCTCTCCCCCCTCTTTTGTTCTCTCCCCCCTCTTTGGCGCTCTCCCCCCCTCTTTGGCTCTCTCCCCCCCCCTCTTTGGCTCCCCCCCCTCTTTGGCTCTGCCCCCCCCCCTCTTTGGCTCTCTCTCCCCCCTCTTTGTCTCTCTCTCCCCCCTCTTTGTCTCTCTCCCCTCTTTTGCTCTACTCTTTGGCTCTCTTTCCTCTTTGGCTCTCTCTCTCCCCCCTCTTTGGCTCTCCCCCCCTTTAGCTCTCTCCCCCCCCCTTTGGCTCTCTCCCCCCCCCCTCTTTGGCTCTCTCTCCCCCCTCTTTGGCTCTCTCTCCCCCCTCTTTGGCTCTCTCTCCTTTTTGGCTCTTTTTCCTCTTTGGCTCTTTTTCCTCTTTGGCTCTTTGGCTCTCTTCCCCCCCTTCTCTTTGGCTCTCCCCCCCCCTTCTCTTTGGCTCTCTTCCCCCCCTTCTCTTTGGCTCTCTCCCCCCCCCTTCTCTTTGGCTCTCTCTCTCTCCCCCTTCTCTTTGGCTCTCTCTCCCCCCCCTTCTCTTTGGCTCTCTCTCTCCCCCCCCTTCTCTTTGGCTCTCTGCCCCCCCCCCCTTCTCTTTGGTTCTCTGCCCCCCCCCCTTCTCTTTGGCTCTCTGCCCCCCCTTCTCTTTGGCTCTCTGCCCCCCCCTTCTCTTTGGCTCTCTGCCCCCCCCTTCTCTTTGGCTCTCTGCCCCCCCCTTCTCTTTGGCTCTCTGCCCCCCCCTTCTCTTTGGCTCTCTGCCCCCCCCATTCTCTTTGGCTCTCTGCCCCCCCTTCTCTTTGGCTCTCTGCCCCCCCCCCTTCTCTTTGGCTCTCTGCCCCCCACCCTTCTCTTTGGCTCTCTGCCCCCCCTTCTCTTTGGCTCTCTGCCCCCCCCTTCTCTTTGGCTCTCTGCCCCCCCCTTCTCTTTGGCTCTCTGCCCCCCCCCCTTCTCTTTGGCTCTCTGCCCCCCCTTCTCTTTGGCTCTCTGCCCCCCCCCCTTCTCTTTGGCTCTCTGCCCCCCCCCTTCTCTTTGGCTCTCTGCCCCCCCCCCTTCTCTTTGGCTCTCTGCCCCCCCCCTTCTCTTTGGCTCTCTGCCCCCCCCTTCTCTTTGGCTCTCTGCCCCCCCCTTCTCTTTGGCTCTCTCCCCCCCCCCTCCTGCTCCCTCTCTGGCTCTGTCTTTGCGGGACCCCGCCCAGCCACGCCCCATCGCGGCAACACCCGCCCGGCCACGCCCCTCGCGACGCTCCCGTCGGCCACAAACAGCTGTGAGGTCTGGGAAGCGCGTTGCCGCTTCTCACGCAGCAGACCTCACAGCTGTTGAGTAGCTCGCGCTCCCTATCTCACAGTTGCTTGTATGCTGTGTACCTCGCGCTCCCTATCTCAAGGCCAAGTGTTTGTCTCTACTGCGCATGACGGCTTCAGACAAACACTTGGCCTTTTATAATATAGGATATGTATCTTTGTAGAAATTATATATTCTTATTTAGCTATCGATGAGCTTTAATTTAATTTATAAAAGCGATATTTAGCGCTCCACTTGTAATCTAGCCCTAAGTCTTCATAACACAATACACAGCACCAGCAGCTTTTTGAGCTTGAATAGTGGTGCATGGGAACTCACAGCGTATGCCGCTATAAAACAGTAATCACTTTTACTAGAAGCAATTTTTCCAGTGGAAGTATATTGCACAAATGTTTCTATTCAAAACTGAAATGAACATATGCACATTTCAAAGTTGACCTTACTATTCCTTAAATTCTCAAACTTTTTGAAATAATTCATTTATTCAGCACATTTTATTGCATATTACAATAGTGCATTTTTTCAAGTGCCCCAGACAATTGTAAAAGGAAACAGGAGAGTTACCCAAAACGAAAAGTAAGTCAGAATAAAAAGGTAATATTTGCCTATATATTCTACTAGTTGTTATTGTACTTAAATGAAACATAGTACAGAAAATTATTAACATAGCAACAAGATACACATTCTTCACATATTTATATTTTTCTTTCCTTCTTTACAAACAACCCACTAACCTATATAACTTACATAAATTAAATAAAGTCTGTCAGTAATGGCAGTCGTGACCTAAGGCTGTTTATAAAGGAAAGTAAGCAAACTTAATGTAGATTTTTAATTCATATTTGAACAATTTTACACTTCCCTATATTTTTTCTGCATGGTAGTGCATCTGTAGTTTACGTTCATCCATACTGTTCAATGTTAAACTCTGTTTTTCAGGTGATTTTAACTGTGGATTGAGTACATTTAAATTTAGCAGTTTTGTGGGCACCCTCAGTAATTGGAAATGCTGGAAATTCCAACTAGGGGCCAGATTACAAGTGGCACATCTGCAACCCGCCCTGGGTAAGCACGACTTCAGAGCACTGGTTAACTGTTACGCTTGAACAAAAAGTGTCACAAAAACCATCAGAAATACAGTTAACACACACGTATAGGTATATGTGTATATATATATATATATATATATATATATATATATATATATATGTGTGTATGTGTGTGTGTGTGTGTGTATATATATATATATATATATATATATATATATGTGTGTGTGTATATATATATATATATATATATTTATATATACATATATATACACATGTGTGTACAGATGTATTTATGTGTTTTACTGTATATTTACTGTACATATTTAACAATCCAATGTTCTTCATTTACACACAGCGTTACTTCCTAGCGTTTATATATTGCTGAGGCCTAGTTTTTGTGACACACTGCTAAGCAGCAACAATACAAACTTTAAATAGAAGTATTTTGAAAGCTGATGAAGCTTGGACCGGCTAGGTCTCAGCAATATATAAACGCTAGGAAGTAATGCTGTGTGTGTTTATAAAGTAAGGGCCCTACATAGGATTTAGATTGCACCTCAACCTGTTTGTAATATGATTATGACATGTAATCAGCTAGATTACAAGTTTTGCGTTGCAGCTTTTAACGCTTAAAATATGGCATCTTCAGCATTAAAACAGCACCTCAGCTATTACAAGTGTTGTCGGTATAGCTGTATCGCACAACTTTTAGCCTGTACCGCAACGTCAGTCCCGCACATGTAAAAAACATAATTTATGTAAGAACTTACCTGATAAATTAATTTCTTTCATATTGGCAAGAATCCATGAGCTAGTGACGTATGGGATACACAATCCTAAAAGGATGGGCAAAGTTTCCCAAACCCCAAAATGCCTATAAATACACCCCTCACCACACCCACAATTCAGTTTAATGAATAGCCAAGTAGTTGGGTGATAAAGAAAGGAGTAAAAAGCATCAACAAAGGAATTTGGAAATAATTGTGCTTTATACAAAAATCCTAACCACCATAAAAAGGGTGGGGCTCATGGACTCTTGCCAATATGAAATAAATAAATTTATCAGGTAAGTTCTTACATAAATTATGTTTTCTTTCATGTAATTGGTCCATGAGCTAGTGAAGTATGGGATAGCAATACCCAAGATGTGGAACTCCACGCAAGAGTCACTAGAGAGGGAGGGATAAAATAAAAACCGCCATTTTTCACTGAAGAAAATTAATCCACAACCCAAAATATAAGTTTATTCTCATAAATGAAAGGAAAAATTTTAAAACATAAGCAGAAGAATTAAACTGAAACAGCTGCCTGAAGAACTTTTCTACCAAAAACTGTTTCCGAAGAAGCAAATACATCAAAACGGTAGAATTTATTAAATGTATGCAAAGAAGACCAAGTTGCTGCTTTGCAAATCTGATCAACTGAAGCTTCATTCCTAAAAGCACACGAAGTGGAGACTGATCTAGTAGAATGAGCTGTAATTCTCTGAGGCGGGGCTTGACCCGACTCCAAATAAGCTTGATGAATCAAAAGCTTTAACCACGATGCCAAGGAAATGGCAGAAGCCTTCTGACCTTTCCTAGGAACAGAAAAGATAACAAATAGACTAGAAGTCTTCCTGAAATCTTTAGTAGCTTCAACATAATATTTCAGAGTGTTCACCATATCCAAAGAATGTAAAGATCTCTCCAAAGAATTCTTAGGATTAGGACACAAGGAAGGGACAACAATTTTTCTATTAATGTTGTTAGAATTCACAACCTTAGGTAAGAATTTAAATGAAGTCCGCAAAACTGCCTTATCCTGATAAAAAATCAGAAAAGAAGATTCACAAGAGAGAGCAGATAATTCAGAAACTCTTCTAGCAGAAGAGATGGCCAAAAGAAACAATACTTTCCAAGAAAGTAGTTTAATGTCCAAAGAATGCATAGGCTCAAATGAAGGAGCTGTAAAGCCTTCAAAACCAAATTAAGACTCCAAGGAGGAGAGATTGATTTCATAACAGGCTTGATATGAACCAAAGCCTTAACAAAACAGTGAATATCAGGTAGCTTAGCAATCTTTCTATGAAATAAAACAGAAAGAGCAGAGATGTGTCCCTTCAAGGAACTTGCAGACAAACCCTTATCCAAACCATCCTGAAGAAACTGTTAAATTCTAGGAATTCTACAAGAATGCCAAGAGAATTTATGAGAGGAACACCATGAAATGTAAGTCTTCCAAACTCTATAATAAATCTTTCTAGAAACAGATTTACGAGCCTGCAACATAGTATTAATCACAGAATCAGAGAAACCTCTATGACTAAACACTAAGCGTTCAATTTCCATACCTTCAAATTTAATGATTTGAGA
Organism: Bombina bombina; assembly: GCF_027579735.1. Classification (NCBI taxonomy): domain Eukaryota; kingdom Metazoa; phylum Chordata; class Amphibia; order Anura; family Bombinatoridae; genus Bombina; species Bombina bombina. Next base: position 1,000,853,010 of record NC_069499.1, read on the forward strand.
TCCTGACCTTGAGACAGAAGGTCTGGCCTTAATGGAAGTGGCCAATGTTGGCAACTGGACATCCAAACAAAATACACATACCAAAACCTGTAAGGCCATGCTGGAGCCACCAGCAGTATAAACAATTGCTCCATGATAATTTTGGAGATTACTCTTGGAAGAAGAACTAAAGGCGGGCAAATATAATCAGGTTGATAACACCAAGGAAGTGTCAACACATCCACTGCTTCCGCCTGAGGATCCCTGTACCTGGACAGGTACCTGGGAAGATTCTTGTTTAGATGAGAAGCCATCAGATCTATTTCTGGAAGACCCCACATCTGAACAACCTGAGAAAAAGCATCTGGATGTAAAGTCTGACAGCTGAGATAATCCGCTTCCCAATTGTCTATACCTAGGATGTGAACCGCAGAAATTAGACAGAAGCAGAATTCTGCCCAAGCAAGTATCCAGGATACTTCTTTCATTGCTTGGGGACTGTGAGTCCCACCCTGATGATTGACATATGCCACAGTTGTGATATTGTCTGTCTGAAAACAAATGAACGGTTCTCTCTTTAACAGAGGCCAAACCTGAAGAGCCCTGAAAATCGCACGGAGTTCCAAAATATTGATTGGTAATCACGCCTCTTGAGATTTCCAAACCCCTTGTGCTGTCAGAGATCCCCAAACAACTCCCCAACCTGAAAGACTTGCATCTGTTGTGATCACAGTCCAGGTTGGATGAACAAAAGAGGCCCCTGGAACTATACGATGGTGATCTAACCACCAAGTCAGAGATAGTCAAACATTGGAATTTAAGGATATTAACTGTGATATCCTTGTATAATCCCTGCACCATTGGTTCAGCATACAAAGCTGGAGAGGTCTCATTTGAAAACAAGCAAAGAGGATCGCGTCCGATGATGCAGTCATGAGACCTAAAACTTCCATGCACATAGCTACTGAAGGGAATGACTGAGACTGAAGATTTCGATAGGCTGCAACCGATTTTAAACGTCTCTTGTCATGGACACTGAATCTATCTGGAAACCTACAAAGGTGACCCTTGTCTGAGGAATCAAAGAACTTTTTGGTAAATTGATCCTCCAACCATGTTTTTGAAGAAACAACACTAGTTGATTCATGTGAGATTCTGCAGAACGTAAAGACTGAGCTAGTACCAAGATATCATCCAAATAAGGAAACACCGCAATACCCCGCTCTCTGATTACAGAGAGTAGGGCACCGAGAACCTTTGAAAAGATTCTTGGAGCTGTTGCTAGGCCAAAAGGAAGAGCGACAAATTGGTAATGCTTGTCTAGAAAAGAGAATCTCAGAAACTGATAATGATTTGGATGAATCGGAATATGAAGTGAAGATATGCATCCTGTAAGTCTATTGTGGACATATAATGCCCTTGCTGAACAAAAGGCAGAATAGTGCTTTTAGTCACCATTTTTAAAGTTGGTATTCTTACATAACGATTCAAAATTTTCAGATCCAGAACTGGTCTGAATGAATTTTCTTTGTTTGGGACAATGAATAGATTTGAATAAAACCCCAGACCCTGTTCCTGAAACGGAACTGGCATGATTACCCCTGAAAACTCCAGGTCTGAAACGCACTTCAGGAAAGCCTGAGCTTTTACTGGATTTGCTGGGATGCGTGAGAGAAAATATCTTCTCACAGGAGGTCTTACTCTGAATACTATTTGCTACCCCTGAGAGACAATACTCAGAATCTATTGATTTTGGACAGAATTTGTCCAAACATCCTTGAAAAATCTTAATCTGCCCCCTACCAGCTGAGCTGGAATGAGGGCTGCACTTTCATGCGGACTTGGGGGCTGGCTTTGGTTTCTTAAATGGCTTGGATTTATTCCAATTTGAAGAAGGTTTCCAATTGGAAACAGATTCCTTGGGGGAAGGATTAGGTTTCTGTTCCTTATTTTGTTGAAAGGAACGAAAACGGTTAGAAGTTTTAGATTTACCCTTAGGTCTTTTATCCTGAGGCAAAAAACTCCCTTCCCCCCAGTGACAGTTGAAATAATCAAATCCAACTGAGAACCAAATAACGTATTACCTTGGAAAGAAAGAGATAGCAATCTGGACTTAGAAGTCTTGTCAGCATTTCAAGATTCAAGCCACAAAGCTCTTCTAGCTAAAATAGCTAAAGACATAGATTTAACATCAATTTTGATTATATAAAAAATGGCATCACAAATAAAATGATTAGCATGTTAAAGCAAGCGAACAATGCTAGACAAATCAGAATCCAATTCTTGTTGTGCTAAATTTTCCAACCAAAAAGTTGATGCAGCTGCAACATCAGTCAAAGAAATTGCAGGCCTGAGAAGAAGGCTTTCCTTAGATAAGAGTCAAGTTTCCTATCTAAAGGATCTTTAAAAGAAGTACTATTTTCCATAGGAATAGTAGTACGTTTAGCAAGAGTAGAGATAGCCGCATCAACTTTGGGGATCTTTTCCCAAAACGCCAATGTAACTGCTGGCAAAGGATACCATTTTTTAAACCTTGAAGAAGGAATAAAATAAGTATCAGGCCTATTCCATTCCTTATCAATCATATCAGAAATAGCATCAGGAACTGGAAAAACCTCTGGAGTAACCACAGGAGGTTTATAAATAGAATTTAAACATTTACTAGTTTGAATATCAAGAGGACTAGTTTCCTCAATATCCAATGTAATCAACACTTCTTTTAACAAAGAATGAATATACTCCATTTTAAATAAATAAGTAGATTTGTCAGTGTCAATATCTGAGGAAGGATATTCTGAATTAGATAGATCTGCATCAGAGGAGGATAATTCAGTATGTTGTCGGTCATTTGAAATTTCATCAACTTTATGAGAAGTTTTAAAAGACCTTTTACGTTTATTAGAAGCCTTCTGAATAGAATCAGCAATAAATTCTTTTAAATTCACAGGTATGTATTGTACATTAGATGTTGAAGGAACAGCAACAGGCAATGTAGTATTACTGATGGACACATTATCTGCATGTAAAAGTTTATCATGACAACTATTAAAAACCACAGCTGGAGATATAATCTCCACAAGTTTACAATAAATGCCCTTAGCTTTGGTAGAACTGTTATCAAGCAGCAGGGTTCCAACAGTGATTTCTGAGACAGGATTAGATTGAGACATCTTGCAAATGTAAGAGAAAAAAACAACATATAAAGCAAAATGATCAAGTTCCTTATATGGCAGTTTCAGGAATGGGAAAAAAATGCAAATAGCATAGCCCTCTGATAGAGAAAAAAGGCAAGAGGCATATAGGAATGGGGTTTTAAATAATGAAAATATATTGCGCCAATTATGACGCACAACACAAACAGATTTTTTTTTTTGGAGCTAACAACATCCAGAAACGACACACTCGCGTCATTGAAGACGCAACCTTGTGAAAGGACTCTGCGATAACTAAGACGCTGGAAGTGACAAATTTGCGCCATCAAACGTAACTTCGCACCAAAAAATCTTGTGCCAAAAATTACGCAATATACTTTGGCATTTTGTGCCCTCGCGAGCCTAATTCTGCCCGCAAATTTAAAATGACAGTCAATTAAAAAAAAGACTATACCCTAGGTATGAAATACATTTTTCCTAAAAAATGCATTTCCCAGATATGAAACTGACAGTCTGCAAAAGGAAATATACTGAAAACCTGAATCATGGCACATATAAGTCCAATACATATATTTAGAACTTTATATAAATACATAAAGTGCCAAACCATAGCTGAGAGTGTCTTAAGTAATGAAAACATACTTACCAAAAGACACCCATCCACATATAGCAGATAGTCAAACCAGTACTGAAACGGTTATTAGTAGAGGTAATGGAATATGAGAGTATATTGTCGATCTGAAAAGGGAGGTAGGAGATAAATATCTACGACCAATAACAGAGAACCTATGAAATAGATTTCCCGTGAGGAAGACCATTGCATTCAATAGGTGATACTCCCTTCACATCCCTCTGACATTCACTGTACTCTAAAAGGAATTAGGCTTCAAAATGCTGAGAAGCGCATATAAACGTAGAAATCTTAGCACAAACTTACTTCACCACCTCCCTAGGAGGCAAAGTTTGTAAAACTGAATTGTGGGTGTGGCGAGGGGTGTATTTATAGGCATTTTGAGGTTTGGGAAACTTTGCCCCTCCTGGTAGGATTGTATATCCCATATGTCACTAGCTCATGGACTCTTGCCAATTACATGAAAGAAATTACATTTTTTATGCGATTCCCATAGTGCCGGTATTACAAGTTTTGCGGTACGGCTAAAAAGTGAGCATTACAGTCTAAAACGACAAGATCCGTAAACGCCATCAAAAGTCAGTAGTTATGAGTTTTACGCTACAAAGCTTTAACATAAAACTCATAACTAATGTGTTAAAAAGTACACTAACACCCATAAACTACCTATTAACCCCTATACTGAGGCCCTCCTGCATCGCAAACACTATAATAAATTTATTATCCCCTAATCTGCCACTAAAAAAATGTATTAACCCATATTCCGCCACTCCTTGACATTGTTGCCACTATAATAAACCTATAAACCCCTAAACCGCAGCCCTCCCGCATTGCAAACACTTAGAGGGGTTTGCGCCTTTCTTTTTCTGTGTTTTTATATATATATAAGAATTGGATGATAGAAATAGACAGTCAATTATTGTATTTGAAAAGAGATAATCAAAACTAAAAAGAAAATACTTAGAAATGCTTTTGAATCCTCAAACACGTGCAACACCAAGAGGTTAGGGAAGAGAATTTATTGGAAGAGGGACCCAATAGGTTCTAAATCAATGGTCAACCTAGGTTTAATCCCAAAAATAAAAATAAAAATAGAAACAAAAACCAAAATAAAAATAAAAATAAATGGAGGGATAACACTGACTATTTAACAAATAGTTCAGGAGATGTAAATAAAAACAAAAAACAATTTTTATTTTTTTTAAATAATTTTTTTTTGGGGTATTCTGAACAATAAACATCTTATGCATTATGGATCAAGAAATGACATTTTAACTACATAACATTAAGGCATAATCCTCGTTTTTACAGAGGCCATCGACAAATATCTCTTGAAACTTCACAAACATTTTTTGAATTATCATAACATCAATATAAGTGAAATGGCCAGAAAGTTGGTGGATCAGCCTACTAGGGTATCTGGGTAATCAAGGTAATCAAGGTAATCAAGCACTACAGACCTCGTCGGGTCATGAATAATGATAGGTCGTACGTTTCACCCAACTGGACACGTGGAGCCAGAGAGCCCATTTTAATCCATCTTAGGGATCTCCATATCCGGGCAAGTTCTATGTGGGGATTCAGGAAAGTCTCTTGGAAGCGTGGTTGGGATCTATGAGGGCCAGGGTGATGGGGGGAAAAGGGGGGTCAGTCCTTAAAGCTACCCCTGTCCCATTTAAGATCGGTCTACTGTTGCAGATTTATGGGTCCAGTGGGTGTCCCATGGCTTCCATATCAGGCAGATGTCAGTCAATTGTCTGCGTTCTCTGTATACATAGTTTTCCATATTTTTAATATGATCCACACAGTCAATCACTCCCTGCAGTCTCGGGGGTTGGGGTTTTTTCCAGTTCCTGGCTATAAGAAGCTTAGTGGAAGTCAGAATGCATATTAACAGGTTTCGCTTGAGTCTGGGGAGGGAGTCTACTCCTAGGTGTAATATAGCTAGCGCTGGGGTAAGTGTCTCCGCCAAGCCCAAATCTCTGCATAGCATGGCTACTCTGTCCCACAACCTGTTCACACCTGGGCAGGTCCACCAAACATGGAGTGGTGTCCCTAGTTCCCCACACTCCCTCCAACACATTGGGGGATGTGTGGGATATATTTTCTGTAATTTTGTGGGCACGAGGTGCCATCTCGTAAGGATTTTGAAGTATAGCTCGTATAGAGTGATACAATGGGTAGCTTTCTTGGTGTGGTTTATTGCTGCTTCCCATTCTTCAAGAGGGTATGAAAACTGCAGGTCTCTTTCCAAGTTTTCCATGTGGGTTGTTTTGGAGGAGGCATTCTCCTCCATTAAACATTTATAATGTACTGAGAGGGGCCTATTTAGTTGGAGGGTTGCCCTCCATCGCAATTCCCAAGGGGATAAGTCACGGAGTTGGTTCTCCAGGAAGCCCCAGGATTTCATTAGGGACCGAATATGCCAAAGGTCGAAGTGAAGTTTTGGGGGCAACTCGAGTGAGGTTATCATCAAGAGATGAGTCTTCAATTGTCCATTGTCATAGAAATCTTGTAGGGTACCTATCTCATTAGTGGGCCATGAGCCGATACGGGCATCAGGGAGCCCTAACAGGAGCCCTCTCATGGAGTGGACTGGGGAAGGGTGGGGGCTATAAGCCTATTATGTTTTAGTCTGAGCCAACTCCCCTGGCACCCTTTCTCTATATTGTTGGAGACACAAATTTTCGACTGCCAGTGTGGGGGGAGCCAAAGGAGGTCCTCCAGGTCAATGTATGCTGGTAATGAGGCCTGCTCCAGTTCCCTCCATCTAGTTACTGGAAGGTCTTTGCTCCATGCCGATGCATGTGTAATCATTGCGGCTTTGTGATATTTTCTGACATTAGGAAGGCCTATTCCTCCTCTATCTATAGGGGCCTGGAGAATGTGAGCCGCAACTCGAGGTCTCTTGTTATGCCAGGTATAGGCATTGAAAAGGGTCTGAAACTTTCGGAGCAGGGAGATAGGGAGTGGAATAGGGATGCAGCGGAATAGGTATGTGAGCTTGGGCAGCACCATCATTTTGAGGGCGCAACTCTTCCTAGCCACGAGATCTCACTAAATCTCTTGGAATTAAGGTCCACTGTGATTTCTTTCAAAAGGTTCTCAAAGTTTTCTTTAATAGTCAGGGTTTTGGAATGGGATAGAAATACCCCAAGGTGTCTCACTCCTTTGGTGGACCATTTAAAGGAGTAGGTAAGCTGAATTTGGTTTTTGACCTCCCCGTGTAGGTTTACTGAATAAGCTTCTGTTTTACTGACGTTAATTTTATAGAATGATAGTTCACCAAATCTCTCTAGTAGACAGAACAATGGGGGTAGGGTGAGGAAGACTGTGAGATCATCCGCAAATAGGGCCAGCTTCTGTACAGTATCATGCAGCTGGAGTCCCTGTATTGCAGAGCACCTCCTAGTGGCGGCCCCGAGGGGTTCGATTGCCAGGACGAATAGGAGAGGTGACAGGGGGCATCCCTGTCTGGTCCCATTTGTTATCTTTATTGATGGGGAACAGAACCCCAGTCCCCTAACAACCACAGTGGGAGAAGAATATAAGCCCTGGTAGCCCTGATATACGTATCCGGTATGCCGAATGCTGCTAGAGTTTGAAATAGATATTCCCACCTCACCCTATCAAACGCCTTCTCGGCATCAAGCGACAGGGTGAGTATAGGGAGACCCAGGTCAGCTGACTCCGCGTAGATGTTTAGGAGGCGACGAGTGTTGTCTGAGCCTTGTCTATGTAGGAAAAAACCCACCTGGTCTAGGTGTATGAGTGTTTGCAAGTGTTTGTTTAACCTGTTGGCTAGGATTTTGGCATAAATTTTGGCATCCACGTTGATGAGGGAAATGGGCCTATAGCTTGAGCACAGCGCGGGGTCTTTGCCCTCTTTATGTATTGTGATAATATTGGCCTGTAGAAATTCCGGCAGGAACCTGCCTCGCTGAGCCACATTCTCGAAAAACTGAAGCAATATAGGGGATAGAGTAGGGCTAAGGGCCTGGTAAAAGGTAACTGTGAACCCATCAGGGCCCGGAGCCTTGCGGGGAGATAAGCTAGCTATAGCAGCTTTAACTTCCTCCGCCGTGAATTGTCTAGCTAGTGAGGTCTTGGCCTCCTCCGATAGTGTGGGAAAATCTAGGGTCTCCAGAAACTCGCTAATGTCTGTCGGGTTGGCTCTATTTGCCTTCTCAGACGTTGCTATATTGTAGAGGGAAGAGTAGTATGTTGCAAAGGCTGCCCCTATGTCCTTGGGTGAGTGGACTGGACCTTTTTGGGTGTTGATGGAAGCTATCCTACTCTGCTGCGTGCGCTTCCTAAGTTTGTTCGCTAATAACCTATCTGCTCTGTTACCCTTATAGTAGTATAGCTGTTTGAGTCTGTGTAGGCTATCCTGTACTTTCAAAGTTTCCCGTCTGGCGATTTCCTCTCTGATTAGACCTATCTGTTGGGCTATTTGGGAGTCGGGGCGCGACTTATTTGCGGTCTCCAATGTCCGGAGATCCCCGTACAGCTTGGCAAGCGAGTGACCACCCGATTTATGTAAGTGGGCCGATTTTTTGAGGAAATGTCCTCTAAGGTAAGCTTTGAGTGCTGCCCAGACTATATCTATGTCTGTAGTGCCGGTATCATTGTGGGTTAAAAAGTCAGCTACTGTCTTAGTGAGTGTTGGGAGTTCTCCCTCGGCTACAAGCCCCTCGGGGAGTCTCCAGGGAGGTCTAGTAGTTAGAGACTGCAGTGTGACGAAGTCCAAGTAAACCATGTCATGGTCTGACCATGTACACGGTTGGATGGTCGGATTCACCCACTTGTCCAAAGACCATGAGTCACATAATAGGTAGTCAATCCTCGAATAAGAATTGTGGGCTTTGGAGTAGTGTGTGAAATCTTTTTCAGTGGGTGCTAAAAATCGCCATGCATCGTACAAGTCAAATTGATACATAAGTTTACGGAATGCGTTAGAGGTTGATGAGATATTTCTGTCTGCATGTATGGTGAGGGTAGATTGTTTATCTTTCTGAGGGTCCCATACCATGTTGAGGTCTCCCCCTATGATTACATGTCCCCGTTTGAGTTGTTCTAATCTAGTTAAGAGGTTCCTCACAAATGGAACTTACTTCGCATTCGGTGTGTATATAGAGACTAGGGTGAATAGTGTTTCATTGAGCTTGCAGATTAGTATCAGGAACCTACCGTTAGGGTCTCTTTCTATGTGTTCTGTTTCGAATGTCAAGTCTTTGCTGATCAGGATTGCGACCCCTCGGGACTTACCATCTGTATTAGAGGCTACTTCGCATATTGGGTAGTGTTTGGACCCTTTAATAGTGTGGGTGTCTCCTGTCCAATGTGTCTCCTGTAGAAACAGTATGTGGACCTTGTGTGTGTGTGTAGATAGTTGAGTAAAAGTTTTCTCTTTGTAGGGGAATTTAAACCTTGCGCGTTTAATGTAGCTACTCGGATAGGTGCCATTGCAGCGGTTTATGTGGATCCGGGAAAGGGTAATGATCAAATAGGGGGTGGAGTTGGTTAGTAGGAGGTATTTCCTAGTGGTCAGGTACCAATATCCAACGGGTCTACAGTGCTTGTCACAGATAATAGAGCAAGAGCTGTAGAGGCTGTACAATTAAAAGTGTCAAATATTCACTTTCGCAATGAGTGTCTCCACTATTATTGCTACCAGGGGGGCACAACTAATTTTGTGGGGCAGAGGCAAGCTGAGAGAGGTCATGCTTCCCGCCAGCCATAGAAAACAATAGCAAGTTCTATAACATAAATATTAATATAGCATACTTAACATAACAAACATTATCTTAAACAATGAACAGATCTGAACTGTTGAACTGTGGGAGGATTAAGAGCAGTCCGTGAGGCAAGTCACGTTGTTATGGGGAGAGTAGGGAGAGGTCAGGTAGCCGTGGTCTGCCCGTTAACTGTCTTTGGAAGTCAGACACGAAGGTGGGTATCTACTACTGGGCCTGGGGTGCTGTAAGTGTCCCGTCTGGGCTGTGGGCCATGGTCATGTTTCGTCTGGGTAGCCCTCAATAGGTTGGCACAGTCATATGTGTGATTGGGCTATGTTGATAAGTAGTGGTCAGACTAGAGGGCAGTTACTTGGTTATAGTAGTGAGGAGGCTACCTGGGGATATTTTTTAAGGTCGTTTAGGGTTAGTTCTGTGGGCGTTGTTTGTTAATAAACAGGTCAAACATTTATTCTGACAGTTTGAATGAATAAAAGGAGAATATTGACAAATTGCGAATAAACCATTGCTTGAATTTGTTCCCTTAACCTTAGGCTTCTTATCTAAGACCTATCTAAACAAAAATACAATATAAAGGGGAGTCATTTAGATTTTTCTGCATGATTAACAGAAAGAAGGTGGCTTAATGTGGTGATAGTGAAACAGTGCGGTAAACTGTATTCTGCAAGCAGATTCTTTATGTATCCTCAGGTAAGGAGGCTTCTCTAGGTTCCAGAGCCCTTTTAGATGCTGGAGTAGATCTTTGCAGAAGTGGTTTCCATGTGGGCGCTGAGGCTCTGAGTCCGCTTCCTCTGTTCGTTTCAGGAATTCTACCTTCTTGTTCTGGTGGAAGCAGGCCCCATTTCTGCAAGAGCTCTCGCGCTTGTTGTGGCGAGGTGACTATAAATTGCTGGCTGTCTTTAGTGATAAATAATCTCACTGGAAAGCCCCACCTGTATTTAAGGCCCTTTTCTCTTAGGAGCCTAGTGAACGGTTGGTAGTGTCTGCGTATTGTGGTGAGAGGTCTGGGAAGATCTGTAGTTCAGCATACTTATCTGGTAGAGACTTTTCTTTAGTTAGAGCTCGGAGGATCTTTTCTCTGAACGTGTAGTAGTGAAGTCTGGCTATGACATCTCGAGGTTTCCCCTCATCTGCTGATCTTGGTCTGAGTGCTCTATGTACTCTGTCAATAAGAGTTTCACTGGACTGTTCAGGTCCAAGGATGGCTTTGAACAAATCTTGCAAATAAATTTCTAACTCCTGAGGTGGAACAGTCTCTGGTACCCCCTTGATCCGTATGTTGTTGCGGCGTGAGCAGTCCTCCAGATCTGCTAACTTTAGTTCTAGGTCCGAAATCTGACCCGCTAAGCTTTCAGGGTAGGCGAGGAGGTTTGAGTGGTCTATGGCGAGATCCTCTTGTCTGCGTTCCAGTGCATCTGTGCGCTCACCAATGATACCAATATCCCTCTTTAGGTCAGCATGAGATTTTTCCATTTTTTTCATTAAAGAGTCGTGGTGAGACTCCAATAGGGTTTTAATAGAGTCCATCAGGTTATTAGAGATGCTGACAGCTAATGGCAGGCTAGTAATCCGTTGTGTTAGGGTTTTGTCAGAGTGATTGTCTGAGAGGCTCCCCGTGTCGGAGCCTTCATCTTCAGATCTCATGCAAGCCATCCTGGTCGAGTGTTGAAAGTGGTCTACTACCGTTCTTTTTGGTGTATTGTGGGGCTTTTGCTTCCTTTTGTGAGGTTGAGACATTTTGAGGTTTGGTCAGCAATTATAGTCGAGGGGGCTCTGAGTTATGTCTATATGAACCTGCTTGCTTCTGGTATGCAGTTAGGTTGACATAGGCTGGCGGGAGTGCAAACCCTACTGTGGGGGTTTACACGCTGATGCTCTCTGGAGGAGCCTAAGAGAAAGAGGAAATGGTAGTAGGATGCCCTCCAATTATGTAGGGGAGCTCAAGGTTTGAAAAATCGTGAGGAGGCCAATCTATAATTTCTCCTAAGCTGGTACAGGTCTCTAGTCTCTAGATCTCTCTCCAGGGGAGGTGTCCCCTCAGGACGATGCTGGAAAAGGGTATCTGGGGTATGACCCACGGGCAATGAGGGCCGGCGGGAAAGGGGGGAGAGAGATCTGGCTTCTTTTCTGTTGTGTAGGGGGTTTAGAGGCTCACTGTGTTACACCCCAGATCGTAGGAGCTGACGCGGCCCTCACCTCAGTAGTCCCTGTATTCTGTATGAAGAGTGGCACTCTGTAGTGCTAGGATTGGCCTTCACACCGTGTAAGCAGTTCTTTGTAAGGTGACCAGCAGGCAATGTCAGGGTAGCCTCCCTGGGTTAGTGCATATACAGTAGGAAAAATGACTGACTAGTTTCCCCAGGGATTCTACGGCTTAGCTAGAGAGAAGAGGGACATCTATACCAGAGGATGGTGTATTATAGCTTGCTTCTCAGCTACCTCCTTTTTATGTCCAGCTATGTTCTCCTGGTAAGTGGGGGCAGCTGGGGGTGAGAGGGGTGCTTTTACCTGAGTGAATTTAAAATTGAGGAGGGACTGCTTGTGTATTGCCCACTCAAGGATCCCTACAGTATGGCCCAGGGAGGTTTTCTCCTTTCACTCCCCTCCCGCTCCTAAAATTAATAAGTGGCTGTATGGAGTCTGTATGTCTGGTACTGGAGGCAGAATATGTAGCGGTAAGATCTCCTCAACCTCTTAGGGGCAACTCTTGTGGCTGTGTCTATGTCTGATTATGGCCGGTACGTATTTGCCTTAGGGATGCAGGTAGATTACTATCGCATGGGAGAGATCTTGAAAAAAAAAATACATACCTAGATTAGGCAAGTCCCCAGTACTACAGGCCTGAATAGTGAGCGGGTCTGGGGGTCTTATCCGCTTGCGGAGTTCCATGCGGTGCTGTAGTTTTGTACGCCCCTGTTAGCAGGTCTTACTGGCGTCGGGAGTGAGGGCCGCAAGATGGCGGAGTTGCGCGCCAAAGCTGGAAGGAAGGCCATGGCGCACTCCGCAGAAAGTCTCTCACCAGGGTCTCACCAGCTCCAAATCAACCGCTGAGCAGGTCCCCCACTAGGCCTCACCCCACACAAAAAGTCCAGGGGCAGTGGGAAGCAGGTCACCCCTCTCAGGGTTCAAGTAGGTATCCGTCTCCTCTCCCAGTTGTAGAGAATTGCAGGCTGCTGGTCCAGAGCGGAGCCCCGACCCTCCGGACAGAAGCAGTGGTGTTTAGGAGTGTTTTCCTGTAGCCGACCAGAGTCGGAGGTGTCTGAGCTTTGAGCCGCGGTTACTGGCTTAGTGTAGTTGGCACCCGACAGGACCAGGCCACATCAGTCGGCGTCTGCTGGTCTCAATGTACGATGGTTCTCCTCTTGTTGTCCTGTCCCCTAAGCTCACAGGGGTCTTTAGGTCCTCAAGCAGGATCAATAAACTTTAAATATTAAGTTTTTTCTTTAAATTAGTACGTTTATTTGCAACTATAAGAGGGAGCTTACGCTAGGCACGTCTCTCTAGTTTGCTGGCTAGCTCCGCCCCCCCAACAAAAAACAAAATTAATGTGAATACCAACAAGAATTTCGAAAGGAGAGGATCCCTTAGAGACAACTCTAATATACATAGTCCCAATCAATTTAGGGAACAAAATGCACATCTTTATAGAGCCTACCAACATCTAAACAAAAAACAAGTTGGAGAGGGACATTATGAGCATCTTGGAGCAAGACCAAAATTTGATAACTATAATAAAAACAAAGAAGGGAATGGAGGAAAACAAAATAAAATAGGACAATATTTCAGAACCAATCAAAACTCTGAGAGTCAGTCTTTTTTAGGGATGAGGAACACCCCTGCTGGGAGAAACCCGAAAAGAGGGGTAAGAGAAAGAGAAGTGGATGTAGGGGAGGGGTGGAACTCCGACTCAAAAAGGAGAAAAGGGAAAGAATGGCAATGAAAAGAGAATACGATCAAAAAATATTCAATATCTCTTCTAGAACACTTAATACATGTGAAGAGGAGGTATTGAAGAAAGGTTTCTCCATTGCCGCAACCAATATCCCCAAAGATTTTGAATTGTTTATTGACCTCCAAAAAATCTCAAGAAAATTAACTCTCAGAAGATTCCATGAAAGCAAAAATAAGTAAAGAGAGGAACTTATGAGACTAGAGGAGGAAAATAACCCCTTTGAAGAGTCTAGGACTCTTGATATACTATTCGAATTAGAAGGAGTTGATACAGAGCCACACAACGAAAGGGAGCTACAAAATCCCTTAGAAATACTCCAGGAACTGGAATTGGAAGCTCTAGATCTAAAGATGAACCATACGGGGTTAAAACCTAACTCTATGTTCTTCACCCTACAAGCTCAAGGGAATTATATTCCAGTTTTCAATAGTCTTGTTTTACAAGATATGGAAAAAATCTGTAAAAATAAATATCATTTATAAGAGAACAATTTGAGCTTCAAAGAAAAAGAAGCATTGGAAGGTCTCAAAAGAGACCAGAAACTTGTTATCCGTGAAGCGGAATTCCATAATCAAGATACCAGTAGTTTAAAAGTAAAAGCAATTCAACGAGTTATACTGGATACTAGGGGTGGCAATAGATTAACCACACTCAGGCCCAGAGAAACCTTCTGGATTAGAACTTTGGGCTCAATGGAGCCAGAAGGGATGAATAGAGAAATAGATCTTGCTGCTTTTTTGATAGACGATTAATTATTTATTGATGGATTTTTTAGGTGTGGGTTTTGATCTTAGTCATGTGTGTGTGTATATATATATATATATATATATATATATATGCAATATTATGAATTTATCATACTCTAGATATTGGTATTCTGAGTTGTGTGTATATATGTTTATATAATGAATTAATCACTACTTACTTGTTTTGGGTAGTACTTGGTCTGAGAGTAAACATTTTATTTAATTCATTTTAGATATACGCATGTTCCATTTAAATGAAAAACAAATAGAGTTACAATTAGATTTACTAGCCGTATGAGACTACTAATTCCAGCTTTACTTGCGAATTATTTAATTAGCTGGCATTTACACGTATGAATTAAGTACACACAGGGGTTACATATGGCTAATATTAAATATTAAATTTAAAGAATAGGACTGCCATATACTCCATGGCCTAGATTTGGAGTTTTGCGTTAGCCGTCAAAACCAGCGTTAGAGGCTCCTAACGCTGGTTTTGGCCGCCCGCTGGTATTTGGAGTCATTCAGGAAAGGGTCTAACGCTCACTTTCCAGCCGCGACTTTTCCATACCCCAGATCCCCCTACGCCATTTGCGTAGCCTATCTTTTCAATGGGATCTTTCTAACGCCGGTATTTAGAGTCTTGGCTGAAGTGAGCGTTAGAAATCTAACGACAAAACTCCAGCCGCAGAAAAAAGCCAGGAGTTAAGAGCTTTCTGGGCTAACGCCGGTTCATAATGCTCTTAACTCCTGTGCTCTAAAGTACACTAACACCCATAAACTACCTATGCACCCCTAAACCGAGGTCCCCCCACATCACCGCCACTCTATTATAATTTTTTAACCCCTAATCTGCCGACCGCACACCGCCGCCACCTACGTTATACTTATGTACCCCTAATCTGCTGCCCCTAACACCGCCGACCCCTACATAATATTTATTAACCCCTAATCTGCCCCCCACAACGTCGCCGCCAGCTACCTACAATAATTAACCTCTAATTTGCCGACCGCACACCGCCGCCACCTACGTTATACTTATGTACCCCTAATCTGCTGCCCCTAATACCGCCGACCCCTATATTATATTTATTAACCCCTAATCTGCCCCCCACAATGTCGCCGCCAGCTACCTACAATAATTAACCCCTAATCTGCCGACCGGACCTCACCGCTACTATAATAAAGTTAATAACCCCTAATCCGCCTCACTCCCGCCTCAATAACCCTATAAGAAATAGTATTAACCCCTAATCTGCCCTCCCTAACATCGCCGACACCTAACTTCAATTATTAACCCCTAATCTGCCGACCGGACCTCACCGCTACTCTAATAAATGTATTAACCCCTAAAGCGAAGTCTAACCCTAACCCTAACAACCCCTAAGTTAAATATAATTTAAATCTAACGAAAAAAATTAACTCTTATTAAATAAATTATTCCTATTTAAAGCTAAATACTTACCTGTAAAATAAACCCTAATATAGCTATAATATAAATAATAATTACATTGTAGCTATTTTAGGATTAATATTTATTTTACAGGCAACTTTGTATTTATTTTAACCAGGTACAATAGCTATTAAATAGTTATTTACTATTTAATAGCTACCTAGTTAAAATAATTACAAAATTACCTGTAAAATAAATCCTAACCTAAGTTACAATTAAACCTAACACTACACTATCAATAAATTAATTAAATACAATACCTACAAATAACTACAATTAAATAAACTAACTAAAGTACAAAAAATAAAAAAGAACTAAGTTACAAAAAATAAAAAAATATTTACAAACATTAGAAAAATATTACAACAACCTTACCAGCCCTGAAAAGGGCCATTTGCGGGGCATGCCCCAAATAATTCAGCTCTTTTGCCTGTAAAAAAACCACATACAATACCCCCCCCCCCAACATTACAACCCACCACCCACATACCCCTAATCTAACCCAAACCCCCCTTAAATAAACCTAACACTAAGCCCCTGAAGATCTTCCTACCTTATCTTCACCACGCCGGGTTCACCGATCCGTCCTCCGAAGTCTTGATCCAAGCCTCCGAAGTCTTGATCCAAGCCCAAGCAGGGGGCTGAAGAGTGACGTCCATCCTCTGGCTGAAGTCTTGATCCAAGCGGCAAATGAAGAAGTCCATCTTCGGGAAGAAATCTTCATCCTATCCGGGCAGAAGAGGACATCCGGACCGGCAAACATCTTCATCCAGCCAATCAGATTGAGCTCGCATTCTATTGGCTGTTCCGATCAGCCAATAGAATGCGAGCTCAATCTGATTGGCTGATTGGATCAGCCAATCGGATTGAACTTGAATCTGATTGGCTGATTCCATCAGCCAATCAGATTTTTCCTACCTTAATTCCGATTGGCTGATAGAATCCTATCAGCCAATCGGAATTCGAGGGATGCCATCTTGGATGAAGTCCTTAAAGGAACCTTCATTCTTCAGTTGGACGTCGAAAGAAGAGGATGGATCCGCGCCGGAGGTCTTCAAGATCAGCCGCTCGTCATCGGATGGAACAACATAGAAGATGCCGTCTGGATGAAGATGTTTGCCGGTCCGGATGTCCTCTTCTGCCTGGATAGGATGAAGATTTCTTCCCGAAGATGGACTTCTTCATTTGCCGCTTGGATCAAGACTTCAGCCGGAGGATGGACGTCACTCTTCAGCCCCCTGCTTGGGCTTGGATCAAGACTTCGGAGGCTTGGATCAAGACTTCGGAGGACGGATCGGTGAACCTGGCGTGGTGAAGATAAGGTAGGAAGATCTTCAGGAGCTTAGTGTTAGGTTTATTTAAGGGGGGTTTGGGTTAGATTAGGGGTATGTGGGTGGTGGGTTGTAATGTTGGGGGGGTATTGTATGTGTTTTTTTTACAGGCAAAAGAGCTGAATTATTTGGCGCATGCCCCGCAAATGGCCCTTTTCAGGGCTGGTAAGGTAAAAGAGCTTTGAACTTTTTTAATTTAGAATAGGGTAGGGCATTTTTTTATTTTGGGGGGCTTTGTTATTTTATTAGGGGGCTTAGAGTAGGTGTAATTAGTTTAAAATTGTTGTAATATTTTTCTAATGTTTGTAAATATTTTTTTATTTTTTGTAACTTAGTTCTTTTTTATTTTTTGTACTTTAGTTAGTTTATTTATTTATAGTTATTTGTAGGTATTGTATTTAATTAATTTATTGATAGTGTAGTGTTAGGTTTAATTGTAACTTAGGTTAGGATTTATTTTACAGGTAATTTTGTAATTATTTTAACTAGGTAGCTATTAAATAGTAAATAACTATTTAATAGCTATTGTACCTGGTTAAAATAAATACAAAGTTGCCTGTAAAATAAATATTAATCCTAAAATAGCTACAATGTAATTATTATTTATATTGTAGCTATATTAGGGTTTATTTTACAGGTAAGTATTTAGCTTTAAATAGGAATAATTTATTTAATAAGATTTAATTTATTTTGTTAGATTTAAATTATATTTAACTTAGGGGGGTGTTAGTGTTAGGGTTAGACTTAGCTTTAGGGGTTAATACATTTATTATAGTAGCGGCGAGGTCCGGTCGGCAGATTAGGGGTTAATAATTGAAGTTAGGTGTCGGCGATGTTAGGGAGGGCAGATTAGGGGTTAATACTATTTATTATAGGGTTATTGAGGCGGGAGTGAGGAGGATTAGGGGTTAACACATTTATTATAGTAGCGGTGAGGTCCGGTCGGCAGATTAGGGGTTAATTATTCTAGGTATCTGGCGGCGACGTTGTGGGGGGCAGATTAGGGGTTAATAAATATAATATAGGGGTCGGCGGGGGTTAGGGGCAGCAGATTAGGGGTACATAGCTATAACGTAGGTTGCGGCGGTGTACGGAGCGGCAGATTAGGGGTTAAAAAAAATATGCAGGTGTCAGCGATAGCGGGGGCGGCAGATTAGGGGTTAATAAGTGTAAGGTTAGGGGTGTTTAGACTCGGGGTACATGTTAGGTGCAGACATAGGAAGTGTTTCCCCATAGGAAACAATGGGGCCGCGTTAGGAGCTGAACGCTGCTTTTTTGCAGGTGTTAGGTTTTTTTTCGGCTCAAACAGCCCCATTGTTTTCTATAGGGGAATCGTGCACGAGCACGTTTTTTAAGCTGGCCGCGTCCGTAAGCACCGCTGGTATTGAGAGTTGCAGTGGCGGTAAATTATGCTATACGCTCCCTTTTTTGGAGCCTAACGCAGCCCTTCTGTGAACTCTAAATACCAGCGGTATTTAAAAGGTGCGGCCAAAAAAAAGCACGCGTAGCTAACGCACCCCTTCTAACGCAAAACTCCAAATCTAGGCGTATGTTTTTATGTTTAACAATAACACTAAATAACACAGGCATATCTATTTTTATTGTTGCACTAATTAGACCACGTATCAAATAATAACAGTAATAGGCTCTATTGGTCTTATACTAGAGACCAGACTGCGCATTATATTGCTCTTTTCCTTAAGAGATGAAAGGTATCAGTGGTCAACAGTATCAAATACATCCTGTACCCATTGCATACATAGACGGTTCATCTGTAGTGTGGGCAGCCTCTGACGAAGTAGGAAGATGTCCTACGAAACGCGTTAGGCTACACCCACCGTCCTTAAGCTACGCCACGCACATCAGCTGTATTGGAGCCGGCTCTTCACTAAACAGTTGGTGCAGTGTTGGTTGGCATTTTTATGCATTTTTTAATCTTTTTATATATTACACAACTGTGACTGGTGATTATATAATAACAGATATCAGTGACTCTTATCTCATATGGAACTATTACATGGGACAATCGTATATGATTGAAGGAGGTCCGGTTTGCAGGTTACATCTGATCCTACTGAGACTATAACAGGCTGATCACCATCTTTTACGTGTCTTTACATACCTCATATGTTTGAGGGTTCATAGTGTGAGTGTGAAATTGTGTCTTAATAAATTTAAGCTGTTTTTGATATACTTCAATTAGAGGAGTTTGAGCCTTTCTTTTTCTGTGTTTTTTATATTGAGCTGTATCCAGCTCCCAGTGCTGTCTTTTGTGAAGCGGCAGAAACCCCATATTGCTACTCTCTATGCCTGGATTGCTTTCAAATAAACTATATCCTTTTTAAACAGTGCTTTCAGTGCATTGTTGTTCCAACTGTTTTATTATTTATATGGGGCGCTCCCACTTGTTGCACTTTTGACATATATATATATTTCTATTTTTTTTTTTAAATTACTATGGGGGGGGGGGGTGACACCATAAGTTACCGCCACTGGCACTAGGCAGTATTTTGGGGATAAAGTCAGCGAGAGTGGTGTGTTAGAAAAAAGAAACGGCACTGAAAAGTGCCTTTACATTGTGGTCAATGAGAACTGTATGTTCCCTGTAAATATATGTTTATATACATATCTATTTATGTGTTAATATGTGTCTATGCACATATTAACACAAAAAAAATAAAAAAAAAATATATATATATATATATATATATATAATCATATACTGTTATGGAATCTCAGCAGTGCATTCCAAAAAAAATGTAGGGTATATTATGAATATTAATAATTATTAACAATAATAAGATTATATTCAAATATCAATATTCAATCCAATTAAAAATAACTAAGTTCTGACAGGTGAAATATTATGAACACAGCAGGATAGGGGACTATGGTCTAAATCATTTATATAATTATATGTATCTTTGTAGAAATTATCGGCTAGATTACGAGTCTTGCATTAGCCTTAAAAAGCAGCGTTGAGAGGTCCCAATGCTTTTTAACGCCTGCTGGTATTACGAGTCTGGCAGGTACAGGTATACCGCTCACTTTTCTTCTGCGAATCGAGTATACCGCAAATCCCCTTACGTCAATTGCGTATCCTATCTTTTTAATGGGATTTGCCTAACGCTGGTATTACGAGTCTTGGAAGAAGTGAGCGGTACACCCTCTCCTGTCAAGACTCCTACCGCATTTAAAAGTCAGTAGTTAAGAGTTTTATGGGCTAATGCTGTAACATAAAACTCTTAACTAAAGTGCTGCAAAGTACACTAACACCCATAAACAACCTATTAACCCCTAAACCGAGACCCCCCCCCCCACATCGGAAACACTTAAATAAATTATTTAACACCTAATCTGCCGACCAGACATCGCCGCCACTTAACCCCTAAACCGCTGCACTCCCGCCTCGCAAACACTAGTTACATTTTATTTACCCCTAATCTGCCATCACTAACATCGCCGACACCTATCTACAGTTATTAACCCCTTATCTGCCGTCCCCAATGTCGCCACTACTATATTAAATTTATTAACCCCTAAACCTAAGTCTAACCCTAAGTCTAACACCCCCCTAACTAAAATATAATTTAATTAAAATGAAATAAAATTACTACAATTAAATCAATTATTCCTATTTAAAACTAAATACTTACCTATAAAATAAACCCTAAGCTAGCTACAATATAACTAATAGTTACATAGTAGCTAGCTTAGGGTTTATTTTTATTTTACAGGCAACTTTGTATTTATTTTAACTAGGTACAATAGTTATTAAATAGTTATTAACTATTTAATAGCTACCTAGTTAAAATAAAGACAAATTTACCTGTAAAATAAAACCTAACCTAAGTTACAATTACACCTAACACTACACTATAATTAAATTAATTACCTAAACAACCTACAATTAAATACAATTAAATTAAATAAACTAAAGTACGAAAAACAACAAACACTAAATTACAGAAAATAAAAAAATAATTACAAAAGTTTTAAACTAATTACACCTACTCTAATCCCCCTAATAAAATAAAAAAGCCCCCCCCCCCCAGAATAATAAAATTCCCTACCCTACACTAAATTACAAATAGCCCTTAAAAGGGCCTTTTGCGGTGCATTGCCCCAAATTAATCAGCTCTTTTACCTGGAAAAAAAAATACAATACCCGCCCAACAACATTAAAACCCACCACCCACACACCCAACCCTACTCTAAAATCCACCCAATCCCCCCTTAAAAAAACCTAACACTACCCCCTTGAAGATCTCTCTACCTTGAGCCATCTTCACCCAGCCGGGCACAAGTGGACCTCCAGAGGGGCAGAAGTCTTCATCCGATCCGGCCAGAAGAGGACATCCAGACCGGCAGAAGACTTCATCCAGGCGGCATCTTCTATCTTCTTCCATCCAGAGCGGAGCGGGTCCATCTTGAAGACATCCAACGCGGAACATCCTCTTCCATCCGACGGCAACTGAAGAATGAAGGTTCCTTTAAGTGACGTCATCCAAGATGGCGTCCCTTCAATTCCGATTGGCTGATAGAATCCTATCAGCCAATCGGAATTAAGGTAGGAAAAATCAGATTGGCTGATGCAATCAGCCAATAGGATTGAAGTTCAATCCTATTGGCTGATCCAATTAGCCAATAGTATTGAGCTTGCATTCTATTGGCTGTTCCTATCAGCCAATAGAATGCAAGCTCAATTCTATTGGCTGATTGCATCAGCCAATAGGATTTTTCCTACCTTAATTCCGATAGGCTGATAGGATTCTATCAGCCAATCGGAATTGAAGGGACGCCATCTTGGATGACCTTTCTATTCCTTTAATTCTCTTTAGTGACAAACTTTTTGAAATAATTCATTAATTTTGCACATTTTATTGCATATTACAATAGTGTATTATTTTCAAGTGCCCCAGACAATTGTAAAAGGAAACAGGAGAGTTACCCAAAATGAAAAGTAGGTCAGAATAAAAAGGTAATATTTGCCTATTTATTCTACTAGTTATTATTGTACGTAAAGGAAACATAGTACAGAAAATTATTAACATAGCAACAAGATACACATTCTTCACATATTTATATTTTTCTTTCCTTCTTTACAAACAACCTACTAACCAATATAACTTACATAAATTAAATAAAGTCTGTCAGTAATGGTAGTCGTGACCTAAGGCTGTTTATAAAGGAAAGTAAGCAAACTTAATGTAGATTTTTAATTCATATTTGAACAATTTTACACTTCCCTATATTTTTTCTGCATGGTAGTGCATCTGTAGTTTACGTTCACCATACTGTTCAATGTTGAACTCTGTTTTTCTGGTGATTTTAACTGTGGATTGAGTACATTTAAATTTAGCAGTTTTGTGGGCACCCTCAGCAATTGGAAATGCTGGAAATTCCAACTAGGGGCCAGATTACAAGTGGCGCGCTAACATTTGCAACCCGCCCTGGGTAAGCACGACTTCAGAGCACTGGTTAACTGTTACGCTTGAACAAAAAGTGTCACAAAAACCATCAGAAATACAGTTAACACACACATATAGGTATATGTATGTATATATATATATATATATATATATATATATATGTATGTGTGTGTGTGAATATATATATACATATATATATATATATATATATATATATATATATATATATATATGTGTGTGTGTGTGTATATATATATATATATATATATGTACGTGTGTGTATAAATATATATTTATATATATATATATACTGTATATACACATGTGTGTACAGATGTATTTATGTGTTTTACTGTATATTTACTGTACATATTTAACAATCCAATGTTCTTCATTTACACACAGCGTTACTTCCTAGCGTTTATATATTGCTGAGACCTAGTTTTTGTGACACACTGCTAAGCAGCAACAATACAAACTTTAAATAGAAGTATTTTGAAAGTACAAGCTGATGAAGTTTGAACCGGCTAGGTCTCAGCAATATATAAACGTTAGGAAGTAATGCTGTGTGTGTTTATAATATAAGGGCTCTACATAGGATTTAGATTGCACCTTAACCTGTTTGTAATATGATTATGACATCTAATCAGCTAGATTACAAGTTTTGCGTTGCGGCTTTTAACGCTGAAAATATGGCATTTTCAGCGTTAAAACAGCACCACAGCTATTATTGTGTTGTCGGTATAGCTGTATCGCACACCTTTTAGCCTGTACTGCTAACATCAATCCCGCACACGTAAAAATTATGTTTTTTATGGGATTCCCATAGCGCCGGTATTATGAGTTTTGCCGTACGGCTAAAAAGTAAGCGTTACAGCCTAAAATGACAAGATCCGCAATGCCATCTAAAGTCAGTAGTTATGAGTTTTACGCTACAAAGCTGTAACATAAAACTCATAACTAATGTGTTAAAAAGTACACTAACACCCATAAACTACCTAGTAACCCCTAAACCGAGGCCCTCCCGCATCGCAAACACTATAATAAATGTATTAACCCCTAATCTGCCACTCCCGACACTAAAAAAATGTATTAACCAATATTCCGCCACTCCACGACATTGTCGCCACTATAATAAACCTATAAACCGCCGCCCTCCCGAATCGCAAACACTATTTAAATATTTTTATTATTAAATAACAGTGCATTGCCCCAACATCCAAAAATTGTGTGTAACATTCACTTTCTGTTAATGTTTGTTTCTAAGAAACTGATATTCAAAACCTTGCTGGCATGAAGAGAAATCACACAAAAACTTTGGGCTTATTTAGACCTTGTATTGTAATGTAGGAGTCTCTGTTTCACATAAAGAACAGTAAATTGCAATTAACATGTCTCAAGATAAAAACAGGATTGCTCATTTGTGGGTTCAAATAAACCCAATACAATTTGAATCCATCTGTTCACTGCTATACATCACTGCTATACATCCTGAATGCCATTTGTATCTAGGCGGGTCGGGCCTTCTGTTTAAAAACACATTAGTTCACCAAGGTGCGATCCTATTTGAACATCTTTTTTTTCCCAGCTACAATATTTCAATGGAGCAGTTTCATGTTTTACAGTTTCAGTACATTTAAAATACAATTTTAGAAGATGTTAGAAGTCCCTATAATATAAACCCGTAGTCTTCGTCTTGTTTTCAGATGTAGATGACACCAAACTGGAAAATGGTTCTTTGAAAATTAATAAAAGTAAATATTTTAAAATATTAAAAGTGTCCATATAGTCATTAAGCAGACATTTCCAGTTTGCCCATCATGCCTAGATATAAATGGCAATCAGATTATGTAGCTGTGATCAGGATGCATTGGTTTGTAATAGGTTAATCTCACACATGTAAATAAGTATTTCCCTTACCCACTGAACAAAGGTGCTAAAGGGACACTAAACCTAAATTTTTTCTTTCATGATTCAGATAGAGCATGGAATTTTAAGCAACTTTCTAATTTACTCCAATTATCAATTTTTCTTTATTCTCTTGCTATCTTTATTTAAAAAGCAGTAATTTAAAGCTGAAGAGTCGTTCCATTTTAGGTTCAGCACCATGGATAGCGCTTGCTTATTGCCGGCTGACATTTAGCCACCAGTAAGCAAGCATAACCCATGTTCTGTACAAAAAATGGGTCGGTTCCTATGCTTTACATTCCTGCTTTTTAAATAAAGATAGCAAGGGAAGAAAGAAAAATTTATAATAGGAGTAAATTAGAAAGTTGCTTAAAATTGCATGCTCTATCTGAATCATTAAAGAAAAAAAAAATGGGTTTAGTGTCCTTTTAATTCAAAATAATTTTACTTTAATCTT
The DNA here is from genome assembly GCF_027579735.1 of Bombina bombina. Taxonomy (NCBI): domain Eukaryota; kingdom Metazoa; phylum Chordata; class Amphibia; order Anura; family Bombinatoridae; genus Bombina; species Bombina bombina. Next base: position 1,000,877,807 of record NC_069499.1, read on the forward strand.
AAGAGATAACTTACCTGTTTATTTTTTACCTGAAATTTTCTTCTCTTGGAATTATTCTTTGACCATCTTCATCTACCACTACTTTTATAGTTTTTGAAGTTTCATTATGTCTGTTTCTTCTGAGGAATTTATTTATATGCTAAATTCAATAGCCATTTGACTGGGTTATTTTTTAGGTTCCCCTCCTAGGTATCAACCAATCAGAACACTACCTCTTTAGGTGGAAATCCTTTTACAAGGATCTTCTTTGGTTCACACTTGTTTAAAAGGGATAGTAAACAGCTTGAGATTTTTATATAAAATGTTTAGTTACGTGTAATGAAACAACTTTGATGTATAGTTTCATTATTAATTGTGTCCCCTTTTCATGTAAAACCCCTGTCATATATATCTATACTTGGCTTCAAATAAGAACAGCTGCAAAACCATCTATACTAACATTATGGCCATGCCTAGCCTTGTTGTCTATGGACTAAAGCTCAAATCGGCTCCTCCAAATAAGGCAAATAGTACGTGGAGTTTGGCTATTGAAAAATATTTGCAGTAAAAAGGATGTTAATTTGTTTTAAAAATGTTTGTAATTACTATCGCCTAGATTACGAGTTTTGCGGTAACAGGGGTGCGGTGCTAACGAGCCTTTTTTTTTTTAACCCTACCTTAAGACAATGCTGGTATTACAGGTTTTTTTCAACCCGGCGTTAGCCACAAAAAAGTGAGCGTAGAGCAGAATTTAGCTCCACATCTCACCTCAATACCAGCGCTGCTTACGGTAGCGGTAAGCTGGCTAAACGTGCTTGTACACGATTTCCCCATAGGAAACAATGGGACTGAGCCGGCTGGAAAAAACCCTATTTTTCTTTACAGGTGAAAGAGCTGATTACTTTGGGGCAATGCCCCGCAAAAGGCCCTTTTAAGGGCTATTTGTAATTTAGTATAGTGTAGGGAATTTTTTTTATTTTGGGGGGCTTTTTTATTTTATTAGGGGGATTAGAGTAAGTGTAATTAGTTTAAAAAATTTTAATTATTTTTTTATTTTCTGTAATTTAGTGTTTGTTGTTTTTCGTAGTTTAGTTTATTTAATTTAATTGTAATTGTAGTTAGTTTAGGTAATTAATTTAATTATAGTGGTAGTGTTAAGTGTAATTGTAACTTAGGTTAGGTTTTATTTTACAGGTTCTTTTGTATTTATTTTAGCTAGGTAGTTATTAAATAGTTAATAACTATTTAATAACTATTTTACCTAGTTAGAATAAATACAAAGTTGCCTGTAAAATAAAAATAAACCCTAAGGCCTAGATTTAGAGTTTGGCGGTAGGCGTCAAAACCAGCGTTAGAGGCTCCTAACGCTGGTTTTGGGCTACCGCTGGTATTTTGAGTCTGTCAGGAAAGGGTCTAACGCTCACTTTGCAGCCGCGACTTTTCCATACCGCAGATCCCCCTACGCCATTTGCGTATCCTATCTTTTCAATGGGATCTTCCTAACGCTGGTATTTAGAGTCTTGGCTGAAGTGAGCGTTAGAAATTCAACGACAAAACTCCAGCCGCAGAAAAAAGTCAGTAGTTAAGAGCTTTCTGGGCTTACGCCGGTTTATAAAGCTCTTAACTACTGTGCTCTAAAATACACTAACACCCATAAACTACCTATGTACCCCTAAACCGAGGCCCCCCCACATCGCCGCCACTCTATTAAAAATTTTTAACCCCTAATCTGCCGCTCCGTACACCGCCGCCACCTACGTTATCCCTATGCACCCCTAATCTGCCAACCGGACCGCACCGCTACTATAATAAATTTATTAACCCCTAATCTGCCTCTCTCCCGCCTCAATAACCCTATAATAAATAGTATTAACCCCTAATCTGCCCTCCTTAACATCGCCGACACCTAACTAAAAGCATTAACCCCCTAATATGCCGACCGGAGCTGACCGCTATTTTAATAAATTTTTTAACCCCTAAAGCTAATTCTAACCCTAACCCTAACACCCCCCTAAGTTAAATATAATTTTTATCTAACGAAATAAATTAACTCTTATTAAATAAATTATTCCTATTTAAAGCTAAATACTTACCTGTAAAATAAACCCTAATATAGCTACAATATAAATTATAATTATATTGTAGCTATTTTAGGATTAATATTTATTTTACAGGCAACTTTGTATTTATTTTAACCAGGTACAATAGCTATTAAATAGTTAATAACTATTTAATAGCTACCTAGTTAAAATAATTACAAAATTACAGGTAAAATAAATCCTAACCTAAGTTACAATTAAACCTAACACTACACTATCAATAAATTAATTAAATAAAATACCTACAATTATCTACAATTAAACCTAACACTACACTATCAATGAATTAATTAAATACAATACCTACAAATAAATACAATTAAATAAACTAACTAAAGTACAAAAATAAAAAAGAACTAAGTTACAAAAAATAAAAACAGAATTTATGCTTACCTGATAAATTACTTTCTCCAACGGTGTGTCCGGTCCACGGCGTCATCCTTACTTGTGGGATATTCTCTTCCCCAACAGGAAATGGCAAAGAGTCCCAGCAAAGCTGGTCACATGATCCCTCCTAGGCTCCGCCCACCCAAGTCATTCGACCGACGGACAGGAGGAAATATATATAGGAGAAATCATATGATACCATGGTGACTGTAGTTAGAGAAAATAATTCATCAGACCTGATTAAAAAAACCAGGGCGGGCCGTGGACCGGACACACCGTTGGAGAAAGTAATTTATCAGGTAAGCATAAATTCTGTTTTCTCCAACATTGGTGTGTCCGGTCCACGGCGTCATCCTTACTTGTGGGAACCAATACCAAAGCTTTAGGACACGGATGAAGGGAGGGAGCAAATCAGGTCACCTAAACGGAAGGCACCACAGCTTGCAAAACCTTTCTCCCAAAAATAGCCTCCAAAGAAGCAAAAGTATCAAATTTGTAAAATTTGGCAAAAGTGTGCAGTGAAGACCAAGTTGCTGCCTTACATATCTGGTCAACAGAAGCCTCATTCTTGAAGGCCCATGTGGAAGCCACAGTCCTAGTGGAGTGAGCTGTGATTAACGGATAATGCTTTTAAGCCAAAAGGAAAGAGAGGTAGAAGTCGCTTTTTGACCTCTCCTTTTACCAGAATAAACAACAAACAAGGATGATGTTTGTCTGAAATCTTTAGTAGCCTCTAAATAGAATTTTAGAGCATGGACAACGTCCAAATTGTGTAACAAACGCTCCTTCTTTGAAACTGGATTCGGACACAAAGAAGGTACAACTATCTCCTGGTTAATATTTTTGTTAGAAACAACTTTAGGAAGAAAACCAGGCTTAGTACGCAAAACCACCTTATCTGCATGGAACACCAGATAAGGAGGAGAACACTGCAGAGCAGATAACTCTGAAACTCTTCTAGCAGAAGAGATTGCAACCAAAAACAAAACTTTCCAAGATAGTAACTTAATATCTACGGAATGTAAGGGTTCAAACGGAACCCCTTGAAGAACTGAAAGAACTAGATTTAAACTCCAGGGAGGAGTCAAAGGTCTGTAAACAGGCTTGATCCTAACCAGAGCCTGAACAAATGCTTGAACATCTGGCATAGCTGCCAGTCGTTTGTGTAGTAAGACAGATAAAGCAGAAATCTGTCCCTTTAGAGAACTTGCAGATAATCCTTTCTCCAAACCTTCTTGTAGAAAGGATAGAATCTTAGGAATTTTTATCTTGTTCCATGGCAATCCTTTGGATTCACACCAACAGATATATTTTTTCCATATTTTATGGTAAATTTTTCTAGTTACAGGCTTTCTAGCCTGAATCAGAGTATCTATTACAGAATCTGAAAACCCACGCTTTGATAAAATCAAGCGTTCAATCTCCAAGCCGTCAGTTGGAGGGAAACCAGATTCGGATGTTCGAATGGACCCTGAACAAGAAGGTCCTGTCTCAAAGGTAGCTTCCATGGTGGAGCAAATGACATATTCACCAGGTCTGCATACCAAGTCCTGTGTGGCCACGCAGGAGCTATCAAGATCACCGAGGCCCTCTCCTGATTGATCCTGGCTACCAGCCTGGGAATGAGAGGAAACGGTGGGAATACATAAGCTAGGTTGAAGGTCCAAGGTGCTACTAGTGCATCTACTAGAGTCGCCTTGGGATCCCTGGATCTGGACCCGTAGCAAGGAACCTTGAAGTTCTGACGAGACGCCATCAGATCCATGTCTGGAATGCCCCATAATTGAGTTATTTGGGCAAAGATTTCCGGATGGAGTTCCCACTCCCCCGGATGGAATGTCTGACGACTCAGAAAATCCGCTTCCCAATTTTCCACTCCTGGGATGTGGATCGCAGACAAGTGGCAGGAGTGATCCTCCGCCCATTGAATTATCTTGGTCACTTCTTTCATCGCCAGGGAAGTCCTTGTTCCCCCCTGATGATTGATATATGCAACAGTCGTCATGTTGTCTGATTGGAACCTTATGAATTTGGCCTTTGCTAGTTGAGGCCAAGCTTTGAGAGCATTGAATATCGCTCTCAGTTCCAGAATGTTTATCGGGAGAAGAGACTCTTCCCGAGACCATAAATCCTGAGCTTTCAGGGATTCCCAGACCGCGCCCCAGCCCACTAGACTGGCGTCGGTCGTGACAATGACCCACTCTGGTCTGCGGAAGCTCATTCCCTGTGACAAATTGTCCAGGGTCAGCCACCAACGGAGTGAATCTCTGGTCTTTTGATCTACTTGAATCATCGGAGACAAGTCTGTATAATCCCCATTCCACTGTTTGAGCATGCACAGTTGTAATGGTCTTAGATGAATTCGTGCAAAAGGAACTATGTCCATTGTTGCAACCATCAAACCTATTACCTCCATGCACTGCGCTATGGAAGGACGAGGAACAGAGTGAAGTACTTGACAAGAGCTTAGAAGTTTTGATTTTCTGACCTCTGTCAGAAAAATCCTCATTTCTAAGGAATCTATTATTGTTCCCAAGAAGGGAACTCTTGTTGACGGGGACAGAGAACTTTTTTCTTTGTTCACCTTCCATCCGTGAGATCTGAGAAAGGCTAGGACGATGTCCGTATGAGCCTTTGCTTTTGACAGGGACGACGCTTGAATTAGGATGTCGTCCAAGTAAGGTACTACTGCAATGCCCCTTGGTCTTAGAACCGCTAGAAGGGACCCTAGTACCTTTGTGAAAATTCTCGGAGCAGTGGCTAATCCGAATGGAAGTGCCACAAACTGGTAATGCTTGTCCAGAAAAGCGAACCTTAGGAACTGATGATGTTCCTTGTGGATAGGAATATGTAGGTACGCATCCTTTAAATCCACGGTGGTCATAAATTGACTTTCCTGGATGGTGGGAAGGATCGTTCGAATGGTTTCCATTTTGAACGATGGAACCCTGAGAAATTTGTTTAGGATCTTCAGATCTAAAATTGGTCTGAATGTTCCCTCTTTTTTGGGAACTACGAACAGATTTGAGTAAAATCCCATTCCTTGTTCTTTTATTGGAACTGGATGTATCACTCCCATCTTTAACAGGTCTTCTACGCAATGTAAGAATGCCTGTCTCTTTATTTGGTTTGAGGATAATTGAGACCTGTGGAACCTTCCCCTTGGGGGTAGTTCCTTGAATTCCAGAAGATAACCTTGAGAAACTATTTCTAGCGCCCAAGGATCCTGAACATCTCTTGCCCAAGCCTGAGCAAAGAGAGAGAGTCTGCCCCCCACTAGATCCGGTTCCGGATCGGGGGCTATCCCTTCATGCTGTTTTGGTAGCAGTGGTAGGCTTCTTGGCCTGCTTACCCTTGTTCCAGCGTTGCATTGGTTTCCAGGCTGGTTTGTGTTGTGAAGTATTACCCTCTTGCTTAGAGGATGCAGAATTAGAGGCTGGTCCGTTTCTGCGAAAGGGACGAAAATTAGGCTTATTTTTAGCCTTAGAAGACCTATCCTGTGGGATTACATGGTCTTGTTAGAAATATGGCTAGTCATACCTTAAGCAGAAAAGTCTGCTAACTGTTTCCCCCAACTGAAGTTACTTCATCTCAACAGTCCTGTGTGGAAACAGCAATCGATTTTAGTTACTGTCTGCTAAAATCATCTTCCTCTTACAAACAGAAATCTTCATCCTTTTTCTGTTTCAGAGTAAATAGTACATACCAGCACTATTTTAAAATAACAAACACTTGATAGAAGAATAAAAACTACATTTAAACACCAAAAAACTCTTAACCATCTCCGTGGAGATGTTGCCTGTGCAACGGCAAAGAGAATGACTGGGGTGGGCGGAGCCTAGGAGGGATCATGTGACCAGCTTTGCTGGGACTCTTTGCCATTTCCTGTTGGGGAAGAGAATATCCCACAAGTAAGGATGACGCCGTGGACCGGACACACCAATGTTGGAGAAAAAATATTTACAAACATTAGAAAAATATTACAACAATTTTAAACTAATTACACCTACTCTAAGCCCCCTAATAAAATAACAAAGACCCCCAAAATAAAAAAATGCCCTACCCTATTCTAAAATTAAAATAGAAAAGCTCTTTTACCTTACCAGCCCTGAAAAGGGCCCTTTGCGGGGCATGCCCCAAAGAATTCAGCTCTTTTGCCTGTAAAAAAAAAACATACAATACCCCCCCCAACATTACAACCCACCACCCACATACCCCTAATCTAACCCAAACCCCTCTTAAATAAACCTAACACTAAGCCCCTGAAGATCTCCCTACCTTGTCTTCACCACGTCGGGTTCACCGATCGATCCAGAAGAGCTCCTCCGATGTCTTGATCCAAGCCCAAGCGGGGGGCTGAATGATGTCCATGATCCGACTGAAGTCTTTATCCAAGCGGGAGCTGAAGAGGTCCATGATCGGGCTGAAGTCTTCATCCAAGCGGGAGCTGAAGAGGTCCATGATCCGGCTGAAGTCTTCTATCAAGCGGCATCTTCAATCTTCTTTCTTCCGGATCCATGTTCATCCCGCCGATGCGGAACATCCATCTTCACCGACGACTTCCCGACGAATGACGGTTCCTTTAAGGGACGTCATCCAAGATGGCGTCCCTCGAATTCCGATTGGCTGATAGGATTCTGATCCGAACAGACAATCAGATTGAGCTTGCATTCTATTGGCTGATCGGAACAGCCAATAGAATGCAAGCTCAATCTGATTGGCTGATCGGCGGTGTTAGGGGCAGCAGATTAGGGGTACATAGGGATAACGTAGGTTGCGGCGGTGTACGGAGCGGCAGATTAGGGGTTAATAATAATATGCAGGGGTCAGCGATAGCGGGGGCGGCAGATTAGGGGTTGATAAATATAACATAGGGGTCGGCGGTGTTAGGGGCAGCAGATTAGGGGTACATAGGGATAACGTAGGTTGCGGCGGTGTACGGAGCGGCAGATTAGGGGTTAATAATAATATGCAGGGGTCAGCGATAGCGGGGGCGGCAGATTAGGGGTTAATAAGTGTAAGGTTAGGGATGTTTAGACTCGGGGTACATGTTAGAGTGTTAGGTGCAGACTTAGGAAGTGTTTCCCCATAAGAAACAATGGGGCTGCGTTAGGAGCTGAACGCTGATTTTTTGCAGGTGTTAGGTTTTTTTTTCAGCTCAAACAGCCCCATTGTTTTCTATGGGGAAATCGTGCACGAGCACGTTTTTGAAGCTGGCCGCGTCTGTAAGCAACGCTGGTATTTAAAAAAGCATGCGTAGCTAACGCACCCCTTTGGCCGCAGAACTCTAAATCTAGCCGTTAGATAGCTATAATGTAACTATTAGTTATATTGTAGTTATCTTATGGTTTATTTTATAGGTAAGTATTTAGCTTTAAATAGGAATAATTTATTTAATTGTAGTAATATTATTTCGTTTTAAGTAAATTATATTTAAGTTAGGGGGGTTTAGACTTAGGGTTAGACTTAGGTTTAGAGGTTAATAAATTTAAGATAGTAGCAGCAACGTTGGGGGCGACAGATAAGGGGTTAATAAATGTAGATAGGTGTCGGCGATGTTAGGGATGGCAGATTAGGGGTTAATAAAATGTAACTAGTGTTTGGGAGGTGGGAGTGCGGCGGTTTAGGGGTTAATATATTTATTAAAGTGGCGGCGATGTGCTGAGATGTGCGGGGGGGCTCGGTTTAGGGGTTCATAGGTAGTTTATGGTTTTTAGTGTACTTTGTAGCACTTTAGTTAAGAGTTTTATGTTACGGCTTTAGCCCATAAATCTCTTAACTACTGACTTTTAAATGCGGTATTAGTCTTGACAGGAGAGGGTGTACCGCTCACTTCTTCCAAGACTCGTAATACCAGCGTTAGGCAAATCCCATTAAAAAGATAGGATACGCAATTGACATAAGGGGATTTGCGGTAAGCTCGAGTCGCAGAAGAAAAGTGAGCGGTACACCTGTACCTGCCAGACTCGTAATACCAGCGAGCGTTAAAAAGCAGCGTTGGGACCCCTTTTTAAGGCTAACGCATGACTCGTAATCTAGCCGTATATCTTTACAGTTCCTTTAATGGCCGCAATCCATGGCTTACTGATTGCACCAATTGTATTTGTATTGATCACTCAGCTAAATTATTAAAGGGACAGCACACTTTAAAAACAGAATTTATGCTTACCTGATAAATTACTTTCTCCAACGGTGTGTCCGGTCCACGGCGTCATCCTTACTTGTGGGATATTCTCTTCCCCAACAGGAAATGGCAAAGAGTCCCAGCAAAGCTGGTCACATGATCCCTCCTAGGCTCCGCCCACCCCAGTCATTCGACCGACGGACAGGAGGAAATATATATAGGAGAAACCATATGATACCGTGGTGACTGTAGTTAGAGAAAATAATTCATCAGACCTGATTAAAAAACCAGGGCGGGCCGTGGACCGGACACACCGTTGGCGAAAGTAATTTATCAGGTAAGCATAAATTCTGTTTTCTCCAACATTGGTGTGTCCGGTCCATGGCGTCATCCTTACTTGTGGGAACCAATACCAAAGCTTTAGGACACGGATGAAGGGAGGGAGCAAATCAGGTCACCTAAATGGAAGGCACCACGGCTTGCAAAACCTTTCTCCCAAAAATAGCCTCCGAAGAAGCAAAAGTATCAAATTTGTAAAATTTGGCAAAAGTGTGCAGTGAAGACCAAGTCGCTGTCTTACATATCTGGTCAACAGAAGCCTCGTTCTTGAAGGCCCATGTGGAAGCCACAGCCCTAGTGGAGTGAGCTGTGATTCTTTCAGGAGGCTGCCGTCCGGCAGTCTCATAAGCCAATCGGATAATGCTTTTAAGCCAAAAGGAAAGAAAGGTAGAAGTCGCTTTTTTACCTCTCCTTTTACCAGAATAAACAACAAACAAGGAAGATGTTTGTCTGAAATCTTTAGTAGCCTCTAAATAGAATTTTAGAGCATGGACTACGTCCAAATTGTGTAACAAACGTTCCTTCTTTGAAACTGGATTCGGACACAAAGAAGGTACAACTATCTCCTGGTTAATATTTTTGTTGGAAACAACTTTCGGAAGAAAACCAGGCTTAGTACGCAAAACCACCTTATCTGCATGGAACACCAGATAGGGCGGAGAACACTGCAGAGCAGATAACTCTGAAACTCTTCTAGCAGAAGAAATTGCAACCAAAAACAAAACTTTCCAAGATAATAACTTAATATCTACGGAATGTAAGGGTTCAAACGGAACCCCTTGAAGAACTGAAAGAACTAGATTTAGACTCCAGGGAGGAGTCAAAGGTCTGTAAACAGGCTTGATCCTAACCAGAGCCTGAACAAATGCTTGAACATCTGGCACAGCTGCCAGTCTTTTGTGAAGTAAAACAGATAAAGCAGAGATCTGTCCCTTCAGAGAACTTGCAGATAATCCTTTCTCCAAACCTTCTTGTAGAAAGGATAGAATCTTAGGAATTTTTATCTTGTTCCATGGGAATCCTTTAGATTCACACCAACACATTTATGGTAAATTTTTCTAGTTACAGGCTTTCTAGCCTGAATCAGAGTATCTATTACAGAATCTGAAAACCCACGCTTTGATAAAATCAAGCGTTCAATCTCCAAGCCGTCAGTTGGAGGGAAACCAGATTTGGATGTTCGAATGGACCCTGAACAAGAAGGTCCTGTCTCAAAGGTAGCTTCCATGGTGGAGCCGATGACATATTCACCAGGTCTGCATACCAAGTCCTGCATGGCCACGCAGGAGCTATCAAGATCACCGAGGCCCTCTCCTGATTGATCCTGGCTACCAGCCTGGGGATGAGAGGAAACGGTGGGAATACATAAGCTAGGTTGAAGGTCCAAGGTGCTACTAGTGCATCTACTAGGGTCGCCTTGGGATCCCTGGATCTGGACCCGTAGCAAGGAACCTTGAAGTTCTGACAAGACGCCATCAGATCCATGTCTGGAATGCCCCATAATTGAGTTATTTGGGCAAAGATTTCCGGATGGAGTTCCCACTCCCCCGGATGGAATGTCTGACGACTCAGAAAATCCGCTTCCCAATTTTCCACTCCTGGGATGTGGATCGCAGACAAGTGGCAGGAGTGATCCTCCGCCCATTGAATTATCTTGGTCACTTCTTTCATCGCCAGGGAAGTCCTTGTTCCCCCCTGATGATTGATATATGCAACGGTCGTCATGTTTTCTGACTGAAACCTTATGAATTTGGCCTTTGCTAGTTGAGGCCAAGCTCTGAGAGTATTGAATATCGCTCTCAGTTCCAGAATGTTTATCGGGAGAAGAGACTCTTCCCGAGACCATAGACCCTGAGCTTTCAGGGATTCCCAGACCGCGCCCCAGCCCACTAGGCTGGCGTCGGTCGTGACAATGACCCACTCTGGTCTGCGGAAGCTCATTCCCTGTGACAGATTGTCCAGGGTCAGCCACCAACGGAGTGAAACTCTGGTCTTTTGATCTACTTGAATCGTCGGAGAAAAGTCTGTATAATCCCCATTCCACTGTCTGAGCATGCACAGTTGTAATGGTCTTAGATGAATTCGTGCAAAAGGAACTATGTCCATTGTTGCAACCATCAATCCTATTACTTCCATGCACTGCGCTATGGAAGGACGAGGAACAGAATGAAGTACTTGACAAGAGCTTAGAAGTTTTGATTTTCTGACCTCTGTCAGAAAAATCCTCATTTCTAAGGAATCTATTATTGTTCCCAAGAAGGGAACTCTTGTTGACGGGGACAGAGAACTTTTTTCTTTGTTCACCTTCCATCCGTGAGATCTGAGAAAGGCTAGGACGATGTCCGTATGAGCCTTTGCTTTTGACAGGGACGACGCTTGAATCAGGATGTCGTCCAAGTAAGGTACTACTGCAATGCCCCTTGGTCTTAGAACCGCTAGAAGGGACCCTAGTACCTTTGTGAAAATCCTTGGAGCAGTGGCTAATCCAAATGGAAGTGCCACAAACTGGTAATGCTTGTCCAGAAAAGCAAACCTTAGGAACTGATGATGTTCCTTGTGGATAGGAATATGTAGGTACACATCCTTTAAATCCACGGTAGTCATAAATTGATTTTCCTGGATAGTAGGTAGGATCGTTCGAATAGTTTCCATTTTGAACGATGGTACCCTGAGAAATTTGTTTAGGATCTTTAGATCCAAAATTGGTCTGAATGTTCCCTCTTTTTTGGGAACTATGAACAGATTGGAATAAAATCCCATTCCTTGTTCTCTTATTGGAACTGGATGTATCACTCCCATCTTTAACAGGTCTTCTACACAATGTAAGAATGCCTGTCTCTTTATTTGGTTTGAAGATAATTGAGACCTGTGGAACCTTCCCCTTGGGGGTAGTTCCTTGAATTCCAGGAGATAACCTTGAGAAACTATTTCTAGCGCCCAAGGATCCTGAACATCTCTTGCCCAAGCCTGAGCAAAGAGAGAAAGTCTGCCCCCCACTAGATCCGGTCCCGGATCGGGGGCTATCCCTTCATGCTGTTTTGGTAGCAGTGGTAGGCTTCTTGGCCTGCTTACCCTTGTTCCAGCCTTGCATTGGTTTCCAGGCTGGTTTGGGTTGTGAAGTATTACCCTCTTGCTTAGAGGATACAGAATTAGAGACTGGTCCGTTTCTGCGAAAGGGACGAAAATTAGGCTTATTATTAGCCTTAAAAGACCTATCCTGTGGGAGGGCGTGGCCCTTTCCCCCAGTGATGTCTGAAATAATCTCTTTCAAATCAGGTCCAAATAATGTTTTACCTTTGAAAGGAATGTTAAGCAATTTTGTCTTGGAAGACACATCCGCTGACCAAGACTTTAGCCAAAGCACTCTGCGCGCCACGACAGCAAACCCTGAATTTTTCGCCGCTAATCTAGCTAATTGCAAAGCGGCATCTAAAACAAAAGAGTTAGCCAATTTAAGTGCTTGAACTCTGTCCATAACCTCCTCATACGAAGATTCTTTACTGAGCGATTTTTCTAGTTCCTCGAACCAGAAACACGCTGCCGTAGTGACAGGAACAATGCATGAAATTGGTTGTAGAAGGTAACCTTGCTGTACAAAAATCTTTTTAAGCAAACCCTCTAATTTCTTATCCATAGGATCTTTGAAAGCACAACTATCTTCGATAGGAATAGTAGTGCGTTTGTTTAGAGTAGAAACCGCCCCCTCGACCTTGGGGACTGTCTGCCATAAGTCCTTTCTGGGGTCGACTATAGGAAATAATTTCTTAAATATAGGGGGGGGAACAAAAGGTATGCCGGGCCTTTCCCACTCTTTATTTACTATGTCCGCCACCCGCTTGGGTATAGGAAAAGCGTCGGGGGGCACCGGAACCTCTAGGAACTTGTCCATCTTACATAATTTCTCTGGAATGACCAAATTGTCACAATCATCCAGAGTAGATAACACCTCCTTAAGCAGTGCGCGGAGATGTTCTAATTTAAATTTAAATGTCACAACATCAGGTTCAGCTTGATGAGAAATTTTTCCTGAATCTGAAATTTCTCCATCAGACAAAACCTCCCTCATGGCCCCTTGAGATTGGTGTGAGGGTATGTCAGAACAGTTATCATCAGCGTCCTCTTGCTCTTCGGTGTTTAAAACAGAGCAATCGCGCTTTCTCTGATAAGTAGGCATTTTGGATAAAAGATTTGCTATGGAGTTATCCATTACAGCCGTTAATTGTTGCATGGTAATAAGTATTGGCGCACTAGATGTACTAGGGGCCTCCTGTGTGGGCATAACTGGTGTAGACACAGTAGGGGATGATGTAGTATCATGTTTACTCCCCTCATTTGAGGAATCATCTTGGGCAATATCATTATCTGTTGCATTACTGTCCTTACTTTGTTTGGACACTATGGCACAATTATCACATAAATTTAAATGGGGAGACACATTGGCTTTCATACATATAGAACATAGCTTATCTGATGGTACAGACATGTTAAACAGGCTTAAACTTGTCAACCAAGCACAAAAAACGTTTTAAAATAAAACCGTTACTGTCACTTTAAATTTCAAACTGAAAACACTTTATTACTGAATATGTGAAAAAGTATGAAGGAATTGTTCAAAATTCACCAAAATTTCACCACAGTGTCTTAAAGCATTAAAAGTATTGCACACCAAATTTCAGAGCTTTAACCCTTAAATTAACGGAACCGGAGCCGTTTTTACATTTAACCCCTATACAGTCCCAGAATGAGGCTCTGTCTATAACTAGAAAGGCCCCCATCTGAAAAAGGTGTCCAACACAGTGCCTGCCGTTTTTCTAAATGTTCCCCAAGATTATAATACCAATAATTAGTTAGAATCTGCATAATATGCCTAGTAAAGCAATTGTTTTAGCCCAGAAAAATGTCTACCAGTTTTTAAGCCCTTTTTGAAGCCCTTTATTCTTTTATGTTTAACTAAGAAAATGGCTTACCGGTCCCCATGAGGGGAAATGACAGCCTTCCAGCATTACATGGTCTTGTTAGAAATATGGCTAGTCATACCTTAAGCAGAAAAGACTGCTAACTGTTTCCCCCAACTGAAGTTACTTCATCTCAACAGTCCTGTGTGGAAACAGCAATCGATTTTAGTTACTGTCTGCTAAAATCATCTTCCTCTTACAAACAGAAATCTTCATCCTTTTCTGTTTCAGAGTAAATAGTACATACCAGCACTATTTTAAAATAACAAACACTTGATAGAAGAATAAAACTACATTTAAACACCAAAAAACTCTTAACCATCTCCGTGGAGATGTTGCCTGTGCAACGGCAAAGAGAATGACTGGGGTGGGCGGAGCCTAGGAGGGATCATGTGACCAGCTTTGCTGGGACTCTTTGCCATTTCCTGTTGGGGAAGAGAATATCCCACAAGTAAGGATGACGCCGTGGACCGGACACACCATTGTTGGAGAAATAGTTTTATATTAATATATTTTCAATGACTTGTTATACCAACTGCAGAGTATAACATTTTTGAGAAATTACATTTTCAGGTTTATTTGTGTATGTGAAGTACCTGCTTTTAAACCACAGCCTATTACAGTGGGTCAAGCTTGCAGGTGATATCAGATTTCATTATGGTATCACTTTTTGTACACACACTTGCTTCCTTATCTTATATTTGTATGGAAAACCAAAGCTCAATACTTTGAGAGAACAAAGAACAGTTATCATATTATTACTTAACTATCCTGCACCCTACTGGGAGTGTAATTTCTTCTGCTGGCTGTGTTTACATGGGCTTGTCAATAGCCTAGACTCCACTATATAAACTTTCAGTATAAGTGGGGATACCACAGGCTAAATCAGCTATTTCAAATGCCAAAATAGGGGTAAAGGAGCTACTTGTAACCAATTGAAAACACTCCAGCAGGTAAAATGGATGACTGGAAACAGTTTAAAGGGGAAAATATTTTGGGGTGAACTGTCCCTTTAATCATGCCTTTTATTTTTACCAGAATATTTAAAGTGATAAAGCCTTTGGTATAGTCTTCCAAAAGGAATCTCAAATACTAGAGAATGAAGATACTATGGGGCATTTTATCAAGCTCAGTAGAGCTTGATGCCCCGTCTAAAGACCACTGCTCCATAACCTTTCCCCCTGCTCTGAGGCGGTTGACAGAAATCAACCCGATCGAATACGATTGGGTTGATTGACACCCCCTGCTAGCGGCCGATTGGCTGCGAATCTGCAGGGGGCGGTATTGCACAGCAGTTCACAAGAACTGCTGATGCAATGATAAATGCCGACAGGGTATGCTGTCGGCATATCAATGTGCAGTGGACATGATACGCTACATTGTATCATGTCCACTCAGACTATAATAAATTGACCCCTGAATCTAGTATCAAGTCTTATGATATTTTCCGCATACAGTGTTTGGCATGTTGATACACTTTAATCTAGACATTTATTAGGTATGTATCCAATTGTATGTGTCCAAAATTAGGTTAGTAATGGAAGGATAATTTATTGTTAGATTTAGCAAAGAATGAATCAGTAAATAATCATACTAGCTCAGTAACAAGGAATGAAAAGATATGTCGTCAGCAGATTAAATAGACTTTCTTAAAGGTTACTATAGTGAATAACACTTGTAAATGAGTTTAATATGATTAAGTACTTGATTACAAAGGTGGACACAATGAGTATTTTTCCATGGGTATAGCCCTATTTTGTGTATGGTTTAAAGCAATATGGAAAAAAACAATGTATGATTAAAGTCCAAACAATAATATAAAGGTGAAAACATAATAAATAAATTAAAAGGAATTCATTTTGGCAAGTTAAATTACTCAAGACTTCCTGTATGACAGACACAGACACAATGCTATATCTGTCATCCTCTGGGCAGAATACTGTGATGATGCACAACTGGGTACCTTACAAAGCACTTTACCTTGATACCTTTGGAAATAATTAACTTTTCCAGATACGGATGATTTTAAAAAGAAGAAGGAACCAACTAATTGTGAGACTTATATTTAATATGATACAATGAGGCCGATTTATCATTAGTCTGTCCGACATGATCCTCTCACCAGATCATGTACGATAGACATCGATGAATGCCGACAGCATACGCTGTATGCATTTATCATTGCACAAGCAGTTCTTGTGAACTGCTTGTGCAATGCCGCCCCCTGCAGATTTGCGGCCGCTAGCAGGGGGTGTCAATCAGCCCGATTGTATAGGATCAGGCGGATTGACGTCCGCAACCTCAGAGCAGGCGGACCAGTTATGGAGCAGCTTGATAATTCGGCCCCAATATATCAGTGGTGGTCCTAATGCAAGTCGGAAACTGCTGATCAATTTTTTAAAAGGCTCAAAGGGACATTGTACACTCAATTTTTCTTTGCATAAATGCTTTGTAAAAGATTAATTTATATAGCCCATCTGGGAATGCTTTTATAACAATGTATAGTTTTGCTTATTTTTTAGTAACATTGTGCTGATTTTCAAACTTCTCACCAAGCCTCAAAGTTTTAAATATATACAGATGTCTACAGACTCCTGCAGTTCCTGTTAGCATAATCTGTATTTTCATATGCAGGGAAGGAGGAGGGGGGGTGTCTGCTCTTATTTTTTTTCTAGCCCCTTTCACTTGGTGTCCCCGGATAACCTCATCAGCAGTGCTAAACTGGGAGCTTCTAAGTATGTTTTTAAAAGGTTTTATACTGTATTTAGAACAGTATCGGTGTACATTCTTTTTTATTGTAGTGTCTATTACATGCAGTTATATGAAAATTGGTATATACTGTCCCTTTAAGGGATGCATATAAATTTATGCTTATGAAACACACAAATAATAATATATTTCCTAAAAAAATACAGTGACATAGGATCAAATTTAGGTAAGGTTGCAGGTAATCATCTGCCTGCCATTCTCTCCAACCTTGTTTACCCACCTACTTAAGGCTGGATTGGACTACCAGGATACCAGGAGATTTCCCGGTGGGCTGAAGCAGCAGGGGTTGGAACACTACGGACTATTGACTCTCCTAAACAAACCAATTGTGGTTTCTCTCTTATCTTTATGGTTTTAAAATATCAAGAGCTACAGAATCAAAGTAGCATAGCACAGGTTGTCTACAATATGTCACCTGATCCTATACACAGAAAGTCACACAGATTCCCTAATAGACAAGCAAGGGACCAAGTTTCCATACCCCATATCTTTGCCAGCTCTAGATGTCAATCCTTTGTACAAAGTAAGTGGCTTTAGAAGTGGTGAATGATGTGACAGGTATCCCCAGTCACAGATAGTGAATTTGTGCAGATGGGGAGCAGATAAAGGGCTCCCTAAGCTTCACAACCCGACCATACTTGCAACGTAAAGCTATGAAATTCTTTGTTCCCCATGTTAGCTCATCCACTGGAAGTCTCAAAAGTTGTTATTTCTACCATATTAAATCAATTTGTTATTAGGAAGAACCAGAAGATATTGACTTTTCTTAGAAGTGATGTTTGGACTTTTCTTATAAGATTTCTAAAACCATTAGAGTTATATTAACTTTGTGAGCTTATATAGTGGGATTTCAGTTTCTGTAATTGTCAAGAAATGCCAGTTTTGTATATCTTACAGCTTGATATTTAGTTTAATATATTGGGGGGAACAGCAATTTTCACTTGATTTAGCAGATCATGAATATGATTCATTTCCCTTTTATTTCTTAAGTACATTTTCAGGTTTATGGAAGACATTGCTCATGGTATCTGCATTTCAGACATCTATTCAGCATGACTCAAGATGATAGAATAACTCACTATAAAACTATATTGCAGCAATAACATTTCACTGTGAAGAAATACGTTAAACATTGTATCATAAATGATGAAATCTGTTTCTATTACAACTATTATCACCAAATTAATATGTAGTGCTAGAAAATAATATTCTGAGTTCTCTCTTTCATCAACTGTTTTTTTATAATCTGTATCATTTACTTGTTCCATCAATATTTCTTGGTTGCGTAACCAAAATTAAGAGAGCAAAGAAATGAATCCATGTATAGAGATCCAAATAATTTAGAATGTGATATCACAACATATTTTACAGAACAAATTTGTCATAGCACTTCTCATTCAAAATGTGCAATCATAAGACAGGAAATATATTTCTCTTTCCCAGTCCAGGATTAGTTAAATAAACAGTGGCGGATGGAATGGAATATTAATACGGATAATCATTTATTTATTTACTAAGGCCTAGATTAAGAGTTCAGCGTTAGCCGTGAAAACCAGCGTTAGAGGCTCCTAACGCTGGTTTTAGGCTACCGCCGGTATTTGGAGTCACTCAAAATAGGGTCTAACGCTCACTTTTCAGCCGCGACTTTTCCATACCGCAGATCCCCTTACGTCAATTGCGTATCCTATCTTTTCAATGGGATCTTCCTAACTCCGGTATTTAGAGTCGTTTCTGAAGTGAGCGTTAGAGCTCTAACGACAAAACTCCAGCCGCAGGAAAAAAGCAGGAGTTAAGAGCTTTCTGGGCTAACGCCGGTTCATAAAGCTCTTAACTACTGTACCCTAAAGTACACTAACACCCATAAACTACCTATGTACCCCTAAACCGAGGTCCCCCCACATCGCCGCAACTCGATTAAATTTTTTTAACCCCTAATCTGACGACCGCCACCTACGTTATACTTATGTACCCCTAATCTGCTGCCCCTAACCCCGCCGACCCCTATATTATATTTATTAACCCCTAACCTGCCCCCCACAACGTCGCCGCCAGCTACTTACAATAATTAACCCCTAATCTGCCGACCGCAAAGCGCCGCCACCTACATTATAGCTATGTACCCCTAATCTGCTGCCCCTAACACCGCCGACCCCTATATTATATTTATTAACCCCTAATCTGCCCCCCTCAACGTCGCCGACACCTGCCTACACTTATTAACCCCTAATCTGCCGAGCGGACCTGAGCGCTACTATAATAAAGTTATTAACCCCTAATCCGCCTCACTAACCCTATCATAAATAGTATTAACCCCTAATCTGCCCTCCCTAACATCGCCGACACCTAACTTCAATTATTAACCCCTAATCTGACGACCGGAGCTCACCGCTACTATAATAAATGGATTAACCCCTAAAGCTAAGTCTAACCCTAACACTAACACCACCCTAACTTAAATATAATTTACATCTAACGAAATTAATTAACTCTTATTAAATAAATTATTCCTATTTAAAGCTAAATACTTACCTGTAAAATAAACCCTAATATAGCTACAATATAAATTATAATTATATTGTAGCTATTTTAGGATTAATATTTATTTTACAGGCAACTTTGTAATTATTTTAACCAGGTACAATAGATATTAAATAGTTAAGAACTATTTAATAGTTACCTAGTTAAAATAATAACAAAATTACCTGTAAAATAAATCCTAACCTAAGTTATAATTAAACCTAACACTACCCTATCAATAAATTAATTAAATAAAATGCCTACAATTACCTACAATAAAACCTAACACTACACTATCAATAAATAAATTAAATACAATTTCTACAAATAACTACAATCAAATAAACTAGCTAAAGTACAAAAAATAAAAAAGAACTAAGTTACAAAAAATAAAAAAATATTTACAAACATAAGAAAAATATTACAACAATTTTAAACTAATTACACCTACTCTAAGCCCCCTAATAAAATAACAAAGACCCCCAAAATAAAAAAATGCCCTACCCTATTCTAAATTAATAAATTTAAAAGCTCTTTTACCTTACCAGCCCTGAACAGGGCCCTTTGCGGGGCATGCCCCAAAGAATTCAGCTCTTTTGCCTGTAAAAAAAAAACATACAATACCCCCCCCAACATTACAACCCACCACCCACATACCCCTAATCTAACCCAAACCCCCTTAAATAAACCTAACACTAAGCCCCTGAAGATCTTCCTACCTTATCTTCACCTCACCAGGTATCACCGATCCGTCCTGGCTTCGATATCTTCATCCAACCCAAGCGGGGGCTAGACATCCACTGAAGAAGTCCAGAAGAGGGTCCAAAGTCTTCATCCTATCCGGGAAGAAGAGGCGATCCGGACCGGCAACCATCTTGATCCAAGCGGCATCTTCTATCTTCATCCGATGAGGACCGGCTCCATCCTGAAGACCTCCACCGCGGACCCATCTTAATCCGGCGACGTCCAACTGAAGAATGACGGTTCCTTTAAGGGACGTCATCCAAGATGGCGTCCCTCGAATTCCGATTGGCTGATAGGATTCTATCAGCCAATCGGAATTAAGGTAGGAATATTCTGATTGGCTGATGGAATCAGCCAATCAGAATCAAGTTCAATCCGATTGGCTGATACAATCAGCCAATCAGATTGAGCTCGCATTCTATTGGCTGATCGGAACAGCCAATAGAATGCGAGCTCAATCTGATTGGCTGATTGTATCAGCCAATCGGATTGAACTTGATTCTGATTGGCTGATTCCATCAGCCAATCAGAATATTCCTACCTTAATTCCGATTGGCTGATAGAATCCTATCAGCCAATCGGAATTCGAGGGACGCCATCTTGGATGACGTCCCTTAAAGGAACCGTCATTCTTCAGTTGGACGTCGCCGGATGAAGATGGGTCCGCGGTGGAGGTCTTCAGGATGGAGCCGGTCCTCATCGGATGAAGATAGAAGATGCCGCTTGGATCAAGATGGTTGCCGGTCCGGATCGCCTCTTCTTCCCGGATAGGATGAAGACTTTGGACCCTCTTCTGGACTTCTTCAGTGGATGTCTAGCCCCTGCTTGGGTTGGATGAAGATATCGAAGCCAGGACGGATCGGTGATACCTGGTGAGGTGAAGATAAGGTAGGAAGATCTTCAGGGGCTTAGTGTTAGGTTTATTTAAGGGGGTTTGGGTTAGATTAGGGGTATGTGGGTGGTGGGTTGTAATGTTGGGGGGGGGGGGTATTGTATGTTTTTTTTTTACAGGCAAAAGAGCTGAATTCTTTGGGGCATGCCCCGCAAAGGGCCCTGTTCAGGGCTGGTAAGGTAAAAGAGCTTTTAAATTTATTAATTTAGAATAGGGTAGGGCATTTTTTTATTTTGGGGGTCTTTGTTATTTTATTAGGGGGCTTAGAGTAGGTGTAATTAGTTTAAAATTGTTGTAATATTTTTCTTATGTTTGTAAATATTTTTTTATTTTTTGTAACTTAGTTCTTTTTAATTTTTTGTACTTTAGCTAGTTTATGTAATTGTAGTTATTTGTAGGTATTGTATTTAATTTATTTATTGATAGTGTAGTGTTAGGTTTTATTGTAGGTAATTGTAAGTATTTTATTTAATTAATTTATTGATAGGGTAGTGTTAGGTTTAATTATAACTTAGGTTAGGACTTATTTTACAGGTAATTTTGTTATTATTTTAACTAGGTAACTATTAAATAGTTCTTAACTATTTAATAGCTATTGTACCTGGTTAAAATAATTACAAAGTTGCCTGTAAAATAAATATTAATCCTAAAATAGCTACAATGTAATTATAATTTATATTGTAGCTATATTAGGATTTATTTTACAGGTAAGTATTTAGCTTTAAATAGGAATAATTTATTTAATAAGAGTTAATTAATTTCGTTAGATGTAAATTATATTTAAGTTAGGGTGGTGTTAGTGTTAGGGTTAGACTTAGCTTTAGGGGTTAATCCATTTATTATAGTAGTGATGAGCTCCGGTCGTCAGATTAGGGGTTAATAATTGAAGTTAGGTGTCGGCGATGTTAGGGAGGGCAGATTAGGGGTTAATACTATTTATGATAGGGTTAGTGAGGCGGATTAGGGGTTAATAACTTTATTATAGTAGCGCTCAGGTCCGCTCGGCAGATTAGGGGTTAATAAGTGTAGGCAGGTGTCGGCGACGTTGTGGGGGCAGATTAGGGGTTAATAAATATAATATAGGGGTCGGCGATGTTAGGGGCAGCAGATTAGGGGTACATAGGGATAATGTAAGTTGCGGCGGTTTACGGAGCGGAAGATTAGGGGTTAATAATATAATGCAGGGGTCAGCGATAGCGGGGGCGGCAGATTTGGGGTTAATAAGTGTAAGGGTAGGGGTGTTTAGACTCGGGGTACATGTTAGAGTGTTAGGTGCAGACGTAGGAAGTGTTTCCCCATAGGAAACAATGGGGCTGCGTTAGGAGCTGAACGCTGCTTTTTTGCAGGTGTTAGGTTTTTTTTCAGCTCAAACAGCCCCATTGTTTCCTATGGGAGAATCGTGCACGAGCACGTTTTTTAGGCTGGCCGCGTCCGTAAGCAACTCTGGTATCGAGAGTTGCATTTGCGGTAGAAATGCTCTACGCTCCTTTTTTGGAGCCTAACGCAGCATTTTTTGGGACTCTCGATACCAGAGTTAATTTTATGGTGCGGCCAGAAAAAACCCTGCGTAGCGTTAACAGCCCATCTACCGCCAAACTCCAAATCTAGGCCTTATACTGTTTTTGATCCATTTAAAAAGTTGTGTGTATTAACTAAAATCTATATCACTGACCATTTGCTTTACACTCCCTTTGAGTGCATGATTATATATATTAATCAATAATTAACAATTGTTACTACCTTTTTGAGATATTTTTACAAAATCGGTGGATGTTTACTAACTAGGATCCAGAGGCAAAAATCCAGAGTAATTTTTATTGTATAGGAAAACACATGGGAAATGATGAAAAAAAAAATTCAGCAGGAAATAAAAATGTGGTCTCAGAGTTCATAAGCTCTATCTTCCATTATATTGTCATTTCAGATTAACCCCTTAATGACCAAGGACGTACGCCACACGTCCTCAAAAAAAAGACAGTTAATGACCGAGGACGTGTGGCGTACGTCCTTGGTCTGGAAAGCAGCTGGAAGCGATCCTGCACGCTTCCAGCTGCTTTCCGGTTATTGCAGTGATGCCTCGATATCGAGGCATCCTGCAATAACCCCCCTTGGCCATCCGATGCAGAGAGAGCCACTCTGTGGCCCTCTCTGCACCGGACATCGGTGGCCGGTATCGTTGGTGGGTGGGAGCAAGTCTGGGAGGCGGGTGGTCGGCCATCGATGTGCCGAATGGAGTGGAGGGGGGCGGGATCGGGGGCGGGAGGGGCGGGAGCGCGCACGGGAGCGCGCGCGTGCACGGGGGGCGGCGGGCGGGCGCGTGCACGGGGCGGGAGCGGGAGGGAACCGCTGCACTACAGAAAAATAAACTGGGAGAAGTAAAAGAAATAAAGTTTTTAAAGCTGTTAATAAACAGCTAAGGGACATGGAAGGGGTGGGGGGTTGATCTTGGGGGGGGGGGGGGAAGCTACACTACAGAAAAGATCATTTAAAAAAATAAAAAGGCACATTTTTTTGACTACACTGGGTACTGGCAGACAGCTGCCAGTACCCAAGATGGCGCCCATTAAGGCAGAGGGGGAGGGTTAGAGAGCTGTTTGGTGGGGGATCAGTGAGGCTGGGAGCTAAGGGGGGATCCTACACAGCAGCATATGTAAATATGCTAAAAAAAACACAAATAAAGCCCAAATATAGCTTTTATTTTAGTACTGGCAGAGTTTCTGCCAGTACTTAAGATGGCGGGGACAATTGTGGGGTGGGGGAGGGAAGAGAGCTGTTTGGGAGGGATCAGGGGGTCTCATGTTTCAGGTGGGAGGCTGAGCTCTACACTAAAGCTAAAATTAACCCTGCAAGCTCCCTACAAGCTACATAATTAACCCCTTCACTGCTAGCCATAATACACTTGTGAAATGCAGCGGCATTTGGCGGCCTTCTAATTACCAAAAAGCAACGCCAAAGTCATATATGTCTGCTATTTCTGAACAAAGGGGATCCCAGAGAAGCATTTACAACCATTTGTGCCATAATTGCACAAGCTGTTTGTAAATGATTTCAGTGAGAAACCTAAAATTGTGAAAAATTTAACGTTTTTTTTAATTTGATCGCATTTGGCGGTGAAATGGTGGCATGAAATATACCAAAATTGGCCTAGATCAATACTAGGGGTTGTCTACTACACTACACTAAAGCTAAAATTATCCCTAAAGGCTCCCTACATGCTCCATAATTAACCCCTTCACTGCTGGGCATAATACACGTGTAGTGCGCAGTGGCATTTAGCAGCCTTCTAATTACTAAAAAGCAACGCCAAAGCCATATATGTCTGCTATTTCTGAACAAAGGGGATCCCAGAGAAGAATTTACAACCATTTAAGCCATAATTACACAAGCTGTTTGTAAATAATTTCAGTGAGAAACCAAAAGTTTGTGAAAAAAATTGTAAAAAAGTGAACGATTTTTTGTATTTAATCGCATTTGGCGGTGAAATGGTGGCATGAAATATACCAAAATGGGCCTAGATGAATACTTTGGGATGTCTACTAAAAAAAAATATATACATGTCAATGGATATTCAGAGATTCCTGAAAGATATTAGTGTTCTAATGTAACTAGCGCTAATTTTGAAAAATAATGGTTTGGAAATAGCAAAGTGCTAATTGTATTTATGGCCCTATAACTTACAAAAAAAGCAAAGAACATGTAAACATTGGGTATTTCTAAACTCAGGACAAAATTTAGAAACTATTTAGCATGGGTGTTTTTTGGTAGTTGTAGATGTGTAACAGATTTTGGGGGTCATAGTTAGAAAAAGTGTGTTTTTTTCAATTTTTTCCTCATATTTTATATTTTTTTTTATAGTAAATGATAAGATATGATGAAAATAATGGTATCTTTAGAAAGTCCATTTAATGGCGAGAAAAACGGTATATAATATGTGTGGGTACAGTAAATGAGTAAGAGGAAAATTACAGCTAAACACAAACACCGCAGAAATGTAAAAATAGCCTTGGTCCCAAACGGACAGAAAATGGAAAAGTGCTGTGGTCATTAAGGGGTTAATGAAAAGCAATTCTTTCCAGATTTTACTGATATCTGATATTTGGAAATAGCAGTAAATCAGAATAATTCTCACTGCTCCTGTAACCCTGGTGGCATTAGTCTCCTTATGCAGTAGAAGAGGACACCCTCTTTTAATTGAGGGATTACTTGATATTCTACAGGTAAGACTGACCGGAGCCTTGGGGTGTAGCATGGTGAACCGGAAACAGATCCCAGCAGGGTGAACAAGGTCTTGTCACAACCGGAGTGCCGTAGCCAAAGCGGTGGATTAATCCGCAAAAGTTATAAGTGAAAGAGAAGTCGGCAGGCACTACTCCAAACCCAGATGATTAAAATAAAAAAGTTTTATTAGATCAGTATAAAACAAGCAGACATGGCAGAAACTATACATCTATACCGTTGATAATCCTTGGTGTGAGGACATAGCACTTTTTGTGCGCTATATAGATGTCCTGCTCTTCATTTTTAAGAAGCCATTGAATGATAAAATTTTTTTTGGAATTTTTGACCTTTTGTTATCATAATGAACTGGGTCTAAAATTCACTGGCGAATTCAGTGGAGAGCAGGTGAACTATTTAGATCTTACCCTTCAGATTATTGACAATAATATTGTCACTAAAACCTTTAGAAAACTTACAGCTGGCAACACCATACTGCATGCGAAATCCCAACATCCTCATCATTTTGTTCATTCAATCCCTAAATCACAAGTTTTGATCCTCAGAAGAAACACAAAGTCAGATGCTATCTATGAACAACAGGCTATTGAATTTAGGGGTAGACTGATCAAAAGAGGATATAAGTTTCAAAGACTAGAAGAATGCAGAAACACAGTCAAAACACATAGGGACATAATAATAATAATAAAAAAAATACAAGACAGAATAACTTCAATTAAGCTATTGTAGATTCAACTGAATTTAGCCAACAATATGAGGATATAGTTAAAATTAAAAAAAAAACATCTTCATATTTTGTCTGCTGATGACACTTTACAAGCACATATTAAAAATTGTAAATTTGTACCCAAAAAATTCAGAACTCTGGCACAAACCCTGTCCCCCAATTTAGTTAAAAATCATAACCATAATAGATCTGCTAATTGGTTATCCGAAAAGGGAACCTTTAAATGTGGTAGTAGATTATGCTTAGTTTGTTCAAATATTTGTCAAGATGATAGCTTTATATGTCAAGTAAACAAAATGAAATACAAAATTGAATTTTATGCCAATTGTGGTTCACAATTTGGGGTATATCTTCTTACATGTAATCTTTGCCTCTGTCAATATGTAGGTAAAACTACACGACAAGTGAGAACACGATTTAATGAACATGTCAGGGATGTTAAAAACTACAGCAAAGATTCCACTGTGGCAGATCAAAATCCTTGAGAAAAAAGAATTATATTGGATTTTAAAACTTCACACATGTTCCCAATTAGGTATGAACAGAGAATGCAACATTAATTATTTTATTGTAATTAATGGATGACATATTCATTTGAGATCTATTGACCACTGTATCTTCTATCCTATCTTTAGAGATGTTGCTTCCGTTCTCCTGATTGTCTCTGTGTAAACAGAGAATTTGTTTTACTAAGTAATTTGGTTGAGGTTTATACATCTGTTAAAATAATATGCAATGATAACACTGTATCTATTTTGGTGATTGTTGTTTTTAACAATTTTTGTTGGTTTCTTTGGGAAGTGCAATAGTTAACATGTTGCTGACTCCTGCCTATAAAGAGATCTGGCTGAGACATAGAGGCCTATGCATCAAAGCTCTTGTGGACCTGATCCAACAGTGCGGATCAGGTCTGCAAGACCACGCTGAATGCGGAGAGCAATAAGCTCTCCGTATTCAGCATTGCACCAGCAGCTCACAAGAGCTGCTGGTGCAACACCGCCCCCTGCAGATTCGCGGCCAATGGGTCACCAGCAGGGAGGTGTCAATCAACCCGATCGTACTCGATTGTGTTGAATTGTGGCAATTCCTGCCCGCCTGCACAGAACAGGCGGACAGGGTTATGAAGCAGCGGTCTTTAGACCGCTGCTTCATAACTGCTGTTTCTGGCGAGTCTGAAGGCTCGCCAGAAACATGGGCCCTCAAGCTCCATACGGAGCTTGATAAATGGGCCTCATAAACTGTAGTCTATGAGTAAGCACCACTAGGGGGCATGAAACGCGTCAGCCTGTCTGTCCACCATTTTTGCCATGTCTGTCTGCTTGTTTTATACTGGTCTAATAAAAGTTTTTTGATTTTAATCATCTGGGTTTGGAGTAATGTCCGCCGACTTCTCTCTATCACTTGATATTCTATTTATGATGTGGTTGATGCACAAAAGGCAGTTTTCTAACCTACTGGTTTATTAATGAGTGTGCCTTTATGACAGTCAAAATAAAAAAAACAAAATTGCATATACCCATAAGGCCACTAATTTAAAAGAGGAGAATGTGCACATGACAAATTATTAACCAATTAAAAAACAGGATTAAAACAAATAAAGGAGAATAAGCATAAGATAATTTTATGTAAAATCTGTACACCTTTCAGATTCCTCATTTAAAAACACAATAGAGACATTTTTCATCTTTAATCACAAATGATTAAAATAGTACTGTGCCACCCACTGTAGCAAAATAAACCACCATATAAAAGGAGTAGAGTCTCTTCTACAGAAGATGGGTCATATGACCCTCTGGATAGTGTGTGTGCCCCCCCCCCCAAATAAAAAAAAAACTGCAGATGATCAATTAAATTAACTTATTTGATATTTGCTTTCATATTAAAAAATGTAAATATGTAGTGTACGTTTTTTTCTACATTGATATTATTATGGTCAGGGCGCCCCGGCGCAAGGTAAGTGGTAACCAATGGTGGGTTTTCTCTTATCTTAATGGCTTTAAAATATCAAGAGCTACAGAATCAAAGTAGCATAGCCCAGGCTGTCTACAATATGTCACCTGATCCTATACACAGAAAGCCACACAGATTCCCTAATTAACAAGCAAGGGACCAAGTTTCCATACCCCATATCTTCGCCAGCTCTGGATGTCAATCCTTGGAACAAAGTAAGTGGCGTTAGAAGTGGTGAATGATGTGACAGGTATCCTCAGTCACAGATAGTGAATTTGTGCAGATGGGGAGCAGATAAAGGGCTCCCTAAGCTTCACAACCCGACCATACTTGCAACGTAAAGCTATGCATTTCTTTGTTCCCCATGTTAGATCATCCACTGGAAGTCTCAAAAGTTGTTATTTCTACCATATTAACCTTTTAAAGCCGTTATGCCGTTCTATTCCGTCATAATTAGACTGGGCATTAAAGCCGTTATGACGGAATAGAACGTCATAGCTAACGGCTGTCCTGAAGCCTTTTGTGCTGTCAGAATTTGATCGCGGTCTGGGGGGGCATTCCTAAGGTTGTAGGGATGCCCCCCAGACGCGATCCAATAATTGAAATCTCGCGATTGTGTGCAAGATTGCGTGGTTTCAATTTGTCTACATCGGAACAGTTGTTCCGATGTAGGCACTTTAGCCCTGACACAAAAGGGTTAAATCAACTTGTTATTAGGAAGAACAAGAAGATATTGACTTTTCTTAGAAGTGATGTTTGGACTTTTCTTAGAAGATTTCTAAAACCATTAGAGTTATATTAACTTTGTGAGCTTATATAGTGGGATTTTAGTTTCTGTCGGTGCCAATTTTGTATATCTTACAGCTTGATATATAGTTATTTAAGAACCCACTTATAAATATACATATATTTATTTATATATATATATATATATATATGTACATACATATATATATACATACATATATATAAGAGAGAAAATAAAGAAATAAATAAAATAAATTCCTGCAGATGCCCATGGAATAATTGAGTTTATCAAATAACGTATAAACATTGCACATAGTACTGGTGGTGACTCACTAAACCAACATTAATTCCAAATGTGTCCCTTTGCACTAATGAAATAACACTGACTTGCCTTACTGCATTCCTTAAAGGTAAACTTACAGTTCAAAATGACTTAGCTTTAATTTCAAACATGAGAGCAACAGTTGAGGACATTTTTTTCTTAAACTATAACTTAAACCAAATGAAGGAAAGTGTAATAACATATAAGCAATCAGAAATGTTCAGGTCAAGATAAAAAAAATGATCTTACATGCAACTTGATTTATTTTGAAGTGAGTCCTTAAACAGTCCTTAAAACACACACACACACACACACAAAACCAACAACACTATATGAAATCCCTTTAGCAGCTGTACAGATTAAAAAACATTCTTATCTTTATTAAGTTGTATAATATATAATACAAATAAAGATCTGTAATATTATAAAAATGAACAAACACATATGTTGCTTTTCTGAGACAGGAACTTATTTTTCCAGTAACAATAGCTGAATAATCATTATATATTACAATATGATCACACCCCATTAATGTTGCAGTGTTTAGCCATAGCAGTCATTTAAGTATGGTTACACCCACAAAACATTAAGCGCTAACTTCCTAGACATTATTTTGTCTTTATCTTATATAATATGTTGCATTGTAAAGTTAAACAAGATATTATCAGATTGTTGTGAGCTATTATTTATTTATGTTTATCTAAATGCCATTATATCTATTTAATAAGAGAAAAGGGCATCTCTAAAGACAACCTGATTAGCACAGAGCAGAGATTAGTCACAGGAAGCTGACAATTTAAAATGATCTTATGATTTATTTATAGAAATTCATAAAAAAGTATTTTCTTTATATGTACATATTATAAAACAATACTACCCTCCCATGAAAACACATAATGAAGTCCTTTGCTGTGATCAAATGAACACAGTATTAGCATTAGACTGTCTCATCATAGTCTGGGATGTATATGTAAAACAGTTTCTCTGTATATATATCCGACAACCTCCAATTTCCACAAATGTAGTAAAAAAAAGTGTTAAAAAAATTCTGACATTCTATAAACACTATATACAAACCTTCAGAAAATGTGTCTCAGCTACACATTAACGATACCACAGGAAAGTTGAGACAGTTATAGATTTATAAATTTAACAAATTCAGCCTGTTCACTTTAAGACTAAATATTTAATTATTGAAGGACAAATAAACTTGTTACATCTTCCCATATTAACTTTTTTTGTCCTATACAATACCTGTTATCTCATTTTAGTTCAAAGTTGTGAGATGCTACTTATCTTGCAAGACCATAATGAGCAAATACATCTTTAAATCTATCAGCTCCAAAAGATTTCATTTAATTAACCAGCGCAGGAGACACCAGTAAGAAATCAACCAACGTCCTTGGAACCAAAAAAAAAACAAAAAATAGAAGCTCTGGACCTGGCCGGAAAGAACTTGTCAAGAGAAGATTTGTTCTGTTCACTCAATTCTTCTGATCAGTTAAATCGGCAGATGCAAAACTGGGCAATTTTTATTTCTCTGAGCTTATAGACAAATCGCCCTTTCTTACACTTGGAAGATCTCATAAGGATGTGAACCTTTTTGTAAAATGGTTCACTGACCACTGAGTTCTGCTGTTTGTTGTGAGTAGAAATACAACCTTTGCACAGACAGTAGGCCTCGATTATTCTTTGTGGGTAACGGTTCAGGTCTTCATTGATGCTGAAATAAAAATTGTTATATAAACATTAATGTTATAATTAAAGGGACAGTCTACACCATAATTTTTATTGTTTAAAAAGATAGATAATCCCTTTATCACCCATTCCCCAGTTTTGCATAACCAACACAGTTATATTAATATATGTTTTACCTCTGTGATCACCTTGTATCTAAGCCTCTGCAGACTGCCCCCTTATCTCAGTGCTTTTGACAGACATGCAGTTTAGCCAATCAGTACAGACTCCTAAATAACTCCACGGGAGTGAGCACAATGTTATCTATATGACACACATTAACTAGTACTGCCTAACTGTAAAAAAACGTTTAAAAAGCTCTGAGCTAAAAGGCGGGTTTCAATGGTTTAGAAATCAGTTTGAGCCTACCAAGGTTTAGCTTTTCAAAAATACCACCAAGGGAACAAAGCAAATTGAAAGATAAAAGTCAATTGGAAAGTTGTTTAAAATGTCATGCCCCATCTGAATCAAGAAAGTGAAATTTTGACTAGACTGTCCCTTTAAATGGGAGAAGGGTATAAGGGTATATAAGGATAGAGCAATATGTACAGCTGAAATAAATATTAACAGATGAATCTACAAGCGGAAACTATAGGACTGAATCTTTTTGGGATCAAATCAATGCTGCTCAGTTAGCCTATTTGTTTTTACTATAAATATATTTCATGCATTAATAACCACTATGCTGTGATTTTGTCAGAAGCTCAGTGGCCATCTTAGATGGGAAAAAGTGCAAGTATGCGCCAACTGATGTTCTCCCAGCTTAAACTGACTGCTAAACATATCGAGCATGCTATACACACTTGGAGATGAGCAAGAAAGTAAAATGCCCTTTAAAATACATGGGCAAATATTTTGATACAGTTGTTAAATATACAGAATGTTGGCGACATTCATTCTAAATGATGCTTGTTCATCATTGTTTATTTTTTACAAATTAATAACCTAGGGCTAAATTACATGTTGAGCGATATTTATCGCTTTCTGCGCGCAAGTAAAACGTTTTCGCTCACTTGCTAACCCGACACACGAAAAAATCCACAGTTACAATATCCCGATGGTGTTAACATATTCTCCAATAGACTTTAATGGAGAGTGAATAATGGGGAAAAACACCCAAAAAGTTGAGGAAATCGGATCGCGTTTAACCAAGTGCGCTAACCCAACATGAAATATTAATATTTGACATTGCTATGTTTTTCCCATAGAAGAATATGTTCTATTTATTCTTAAATATATATTTCTATAAATATCTTTTGTTGTTGTTTTTATTTTTGGTAAAATATATAAATATCTATTTACAAATATTTCGAAAATATTCCCCTATGTGAAGAACATTGGAATGTAAAATATGTACAGTACATATACAGTTAAACACTTATTAAATATGAATATTGCATAAATATATTTCATGTTTTCAGCTACTTGACTGTAGAGAGTTACAATGCATATATATATATATATATATATATATATATATATATATATATATATATATGTGTGTGTGTTTAACTGTATATTTACTGTACATATTTCCCATCCACTTCCTTCACTTACAGGATAATGCTATTTTTATTTTCAAATACATAGTTCTACATATATGTGTATATACCTATACATGCATATCTATTAATACAGATATATAGATATCAATATGTATTTTACATGAACAGTATCATATATATAAAGAAATATATATTTAATAATAAAAAGTATATTGTTTTCTATGTTAAAAACATAGAAATATAAAATATGCTTTTTGCTCCTCGCGTTTCTTGATTTAAAAGCGGTTTTAGATCTTGAAGCGGTCGGTTTAGCGCACATGAAAACTTTATTATTCTTAGGCGCATTATTGAAGAATTATATATAAAATATTTTTAAAAAAATTATATCAATTTTTAAAAATTACTAAAGATACTGTAAAATATATAGATATATTCTATGGATTTTATATTCTATGGATTTTACAAATGTTTAATCATTTTTAATATTTCTTATTCATTTTTTAAATATTTTATATGTGATATTTCAATAACGCACCTTAAAGGGACACTCAATCAAAATTAAACTTTCATGATTCAGATAGAGCATGCCATTTTAAACAACTTTCCAATTTACTTCCATTATCTAAATGGGCCCAGTCTTTTTATATTTAAACTTTTTGAGTCACCAGCTCCTACTGAGCATGTGCAAGAATAAGTGTGTATGCATTTGTGAATGGCTGATGGCTGTCACATGGTACGTGTATGCATTTGTGAATGGCTGATGGCTGTCACATGGTACAGGGGAGTGGAAAAAGACATAACTTTTAAAATTGTCAGAAAAAAAATCTACTACTCATTTTAAGTTCAGACTAAGTGCTATTGCATTGTCTTGTTATCTTGCATTTGTTGATTATGCAAATCTACTGTGTTGACTGGTCCTTTAAGAATACTAAGTTTCCTAAGATCTCAAAATTTTTAAAGAATTTTTATTAGATGGTGTAATTATGAGTGTAAGTGTACTTTGTAATGTATTTTTTGTCTTTTGTGACACTTTTTGTTTTGCAAAACAGTTTGCCAGAGCTCTGAGGAAGTGCTAACCCAATGACCATTAACGTCAACTGCACTCAAGCTTGTAATACGAGTGATAAACCCAAAGTGCACAACCACCCGCGATAAACCCCTTAACACTCCATTTGTAATCTGGCCTATTGCATGTTGTATCCTCACTTATACTGAAAATTTCAGTAAGTTAGTATTGGTCATGGAAAAGATAAGTAAAAATAATATTTTGAAGAAATAACACTCCCAGAAGTGGTGGGACAGAAAGGTACTAAGATGTTAATTTACCATTTTCCTCTCTAAGTATTGGTCTCACTGTGTGTATAGTGAGAGATAAGATAAGGATAATATTGTGTATATACAGAGATATGATAACAAGATCTGTTTAACCTGCAAGCTCATTGAGTTGTGGTTTCAATTGGCAGAAACAGCTATTTCATATGCAAAAAAATAAACGTAAAGGAACAATTTCCCATACATTTTATACTCTGCAGCTGGTATAACTAGTCTTTAGAAACACATCAAGAAGAAAACAATTTACAGTATATACAGTATATAGTGATGCAAACACCAAAATGTGTGGGGACTTCCTCACCTGTAAGACCATGGAGAGATGCTTCGATCCTGAATTAGCTCAGAGGTGTGATTAACATTCCTGGGGCATTTCTTCCTTTCTTGGTCGGGGATGATATCCTGTGTGTTTAGGAGCAACTTTGCATCTGGTGCTAGTCTTAATAATTTTGTTCGGAGATTTTCCTCAGATGGGTCTTTGCATCTAATATGGTTGCAGAGACACAAGCTCCACGCTAAAGCCAGAACAAGCAAAGGCAGAAGTCTCATCTGAAAATAAATACATCAATGACAATGTAAATAAGGGTTTAGTACTCTGGACTGGATATTTTTTATGCTTTACCCTTTTCAAATTCCTGAAACCCTTGAGATTTGTAAAGAACTGACTTAGACATTTGGGATCAGCTTGGTATATTTCAAATAAACAACATTTTTGAAAATAGAATGTTAAAATTTACAGGAAATGCAGGTTTGTGTGTTTTACGTATACTGGAGTATTAATGCTGATTTGCTGATATTTTTCACAGTAGCCCCAGTGCAAGTCAATTGAGTATTCTACATTTAATGGCAGTTTTCAAAAGCTTATTACTTTAGAATGGGTCAGCAAATTTGATTGATACAGTTTATCTCAGACTGACAGACTGAAAAAGGTTATATATATTATATCAAATGTCTCACAAACATACAGAGCAGTTTATTGCTCACTCATTCCTGCAAGACACAAAAAAGACACATAACAGGGATTATCCCCTTCTGTAAGCCACCTTTAGACAACATGTAAATAATGTGTATTTTTTTTTTTTAATAGCTTGAGAGCCGCACACCATCGTGAAACCAAACCGTCCTAGACGCAGGCCTAGATGGCCAAGCCATAAGAGTAAAATTGTAATATCTATAAAACAATGGGAACTGCCATGTTGTATATTAGGTTACTTTATCTACTCTTCCAATTTGGGACAATTATAAATCGGTCACTAGTGTGTGCAGCCAATGGCTGTGTGGAATATAAGTGTTCTTCCCTTCCATTTCTAACAGGAACTGAAAAGCTCACAATTTCAGGATGGAATTACAGGAAAAGGGAACAAAATAAATAATGAAAGTATATTATAGAGGTTTATATATATATATATATATATATATATATATATAAACTAATGATTTATCATTTTAATTACCATCTCAAAGTGTTAAATGTCCCTTTAATGGTCCATTAAAATGTTTAATTACATTGATTTATACAATCTTGCAATATACTTTCATTATATTGTGCCCCCTTTTCCTGTAATTTAACCCTTTAAATTAGGAGTTTTCCAGTTCTGAGAAGTGAACAATGCAGGCATCACAAGTCTAACCCTGCAACATGTCTGTTGCCAATCAGCCTCAGCATGGTGGATCAGATAAGAGGCTGTAAAATAATGATAACTTTGTTAATACAATGACAGTTGCAAGTCTTATCTATGTCAGTCAAAAATCCAGGCTACTGGTGGGAGGAATGAGTTTGGCTATTAATAAAAAAAATGCAGAAAACAAGGTTTTATTGCATTAAAAAAAAAATCAAATTCGTCTTTATGATGTGCTATCTGTATACTTATTTATTTGATGTCTTTATAAAAAAAAACTGAATAATTATCAAGAATACAAGTAGCTTAGGCAATAGGATATATAATTTGTGAGTTGTAATTCACAGATTCAAAACAGCCCTTCAGGTAGAAAATGTCTTGTTGTTTACTAATCAGTTTTTGACACAAATTACTAAGCACTGTATGGTGCCTAATAAATATGTTTCCGTGCGAGCCTTAAGGCTCGCCGAAAACAGCAGTTAAGAAGCAGCGGTCTTAAGACTGAGCGGCGGATAGCAATCAACCCGTTAAGATACGATCGGGTTTGATTGACACCCCCTTCGAGCTGCCGTGAATCTGCAGGGGGCAGCTTTGCAGAACTGCTTGTGCAATGCTAAATGCCGACTGTGTATGCTGTCAACATTCAGTGATGTCTGATGGACATGATTCGCTGAGCGGATCATGTCGGACAGACATATAATAAATCGACCCCTCACACTTGACTGACAGAAGCTTGCAAAAAATCTTGTAGCTCAGGTTATTAAAAAACCTGGGATTGTGAAATCAATAGTCATTTTAAAATAACTATTTTACTGTTACTGCTGAATGATATAGAAAAGGGGCAGGAGGCTTTTTGCAGCTTAATCTAAAGTAAGACTTTGAGATGACTAAGGTGTAGACTGTCCCTACAAACGTAGAATTTTTGTTGACTCCAATTTCTTTTACCTCACATTTGATTCTCTATTTATCCCCATTATTTGTTTTGGTGTTTCAGGCATTTTAAGAATAGTATCAACTGAACTAGAATTAGTAATTTAAAAGGGATAGTTCACCCAAAAATATTTTCATTAAAAACATTGTAAAAAGTATTTTAGTAATGCAAATAACATGTATTAAGGTTTTTTTTTTAGTTTTCCTGTATTTTCCATCTGAAAATCTAATTGCTGCCAAACCCCTTGGTATCCTCATTATGCCTAGTGTATTACGATGTCGTACCTGAGTAGAACAATAATGGCGGCCCGCATGCGCAGTTTGAGTAGATATGAACCTGCGCATGTGCACAGTGCTTCAGAAGACTCTGTAGGCACGTCATCTGTCTGTAGGCACATCATCACCCTAGGTGGGAGTGTAGAACACAGAGTGGGCTCAGCGGATGCAGTGCAGTCAGAGGATGACACGAAGCGACAGCATTTACGTAAGTATTCTAACCACTGACAAGCACATTTTATTATTTTCCATATATGCATGCGACCCTTAGGAATAACAAAGATGTTGGATGAACGTTTTTACCCACAAGTGCGAATGCAAAGTTTTAATACATAGCGGATTATAAATATTCTAAATAAGTGGGTGCAACTACGTAGTGATTGGATGTTGCATGGTCATGTATTTTAATATTGCTCTGCCTACTTTTATGGGCAACCATTGCCACTTGTTTTATGAAAGATATAAACTCTCTTTTTTATATATTTAGAAGCTTTATTTTCTTGTCAAACTAGGTTTGTTTTATTCAATTTATATTTCTAATTATTATAATGTCTTTTAGATAAGTATATTTAGACTTCGAGTTCTAACCCTTTAAGATGACAGCAAAAAAACAGACTATGGTTTATTTGAGGGATCAAAAACATTTAATTTATTACCCTGGTTGAAGTGGTAATATGATCAAAGGTCTTTAAATGATAGATGATAATACAAGTATAACCTGAAACTGTATGCCTATAAATGGACTTAGAACACTTTGACCCACCCCTTGCTCACTTTAATTTTAATAGCTATGCAATCTTCCGTAACACTTCGGTATAAATCAGCTTACTTTTCCATAGACTCAGATAAGTAATCATATTAAAATATTCCACTGCCAAAAAAAAAACAGGCCCTTAAAGGGACACTAATGTTCACTAAAATGTCTCAAAAGCCTTTCAAGCATAAAAAGTTCCTATGTGAGTTTATGCAGGTGATTCACTAAATAATGGAATGATGAGTCAACTTTAGTAAATCAACTGCATAGAATGATATTCAAACTGATGAAGCTTGAGAAGACTTTTAGTGAATTTTAATACTGCAAACAGAGTCCCTTAAAAGGACACTGCTTTTGGGTTTATTGTAAACATTATTTACAAGTTTCAAGAGATTTCTAGATCTAGATGCATTTGTATTGTAGTCACCATGACACCCTCCTATAGTCTGACAAGCAGAAGAGCTCAATGATCACTTAAAAGACTATAGGCTCCATTTACTAAGCTGCAAAGGTAGCTTCAGAGCCCCTGCGTTTCAGGCTTGCGCCAGCGAGCATGAACCGCTAGTTAAGTACGGTAGTTGAGGTCTTAAGTGTGGTGGATTTCAATGATTCTGATCCGGATGATTGTCAGCCCTTGCTGTCATGTGCTTGGCCATTAAATATGTTCTCAAAGTTAGATTCTACAGTTTAGAAGTTTTATGCATTTTTCCTACATTCTGTAAATTCTTTGGATAATTAGGAATAAAACTGCTAATTCATATACAGCAGCGCAAATGGTATGGTGTATACCTAGACAACACTGTCTCAGTACATGAAAAACAAAAGACAAAAAATAAATGGACTGCTTATAATATTAAATAAAGCAACTGGTTAAAACCCTGCCATTTTCATAAAATGTAGGAAAATAGTAAAATATATGCATATATTTTAATTACTGGTTTGGTTTATATTGGCTATTGCTTATGATATTGAAGAAAAGACAAACCTTCCACTCATGAATGTAGTGTGCTCTGTGCCAATTTACCTGGCCAATATATACTGCTTCATTACTCTTTTATCCCTCTTATGGGAAGTATTTGACATATTCGGCATGATATTTATATAAAGAAAGGGAGGAGGACCCACTGAAATGTCATATTATATTGTATGTGTGTGTATATATATTTATATATATATATTTATATTTATATATATACAATGAAAGATGCAGAGAGCATTTTGATATGTTTCATTAAAATAATAATCTATTCTGTATGACATTTTATATTTGTGTTCACCTTTCAAGTGCTATTTTTTTTAAATGCTATAAAAAG
Source organism: Bombina bombina (assembly GCF_027579735.1). Taxonomy (NCBI): domain Eukaryota; kingdom Metazoa; phylum Chordata; class Amphibia; order Anura; family Bombinatoridae; genus Bombina; species Bombina bombina. The sequence goes on from NC_069499.1 coordinate 1,000,916,057, forward strand.
GTGTTTTAAAGGAACTTTAAAATATATAAGTTTTATAAGTTACAGGGGTAACACTTTGCCAAAGACAGTTAACATTTAACATAATTCATATATACAATTTTTTCATGTCATTTATATATCTATATATATATATATCTATATATATATATATATATCTATATATATATATATATATATATATATATATATATATATATATATATATATATAACATTATTATAGTGTATTCATAATGTTTGTGTATGTGTACTATATGTAAGGACACACACACAGTAATAATAATATTAATATTTCCAGTCAGAGGAAAGAAAATAATAGTCCATACCATGTTAAATATAGGAAAAATTCTAATTTGTTTCTCATCTTCTGCAAATTCTTACTAGCCTTGGACCAGTTGAAATTTTCAGTTCTCTATCTGTATGTGTTTGCATATGGCACGTTTATAGAAATGATTCTCTGCATAATTTAGTCATGGCTAGTATCTATTTTGCAGATAAAGGGGAGGAATAATACAAAACAAAAATGATTGTCTTTTAGAAGCCCTCAAACTGCTAAATGTTACAACATATAAAAAGAAAACTTGCAAGAGACCCAACTCCTTTTTAAAGACTACAAAATCCTGTTGGATATCAAGGAGTATTAAATATTCATTAAATCAAATATCTGAATGATGAGAATTCTGTATCAGCAGTCTTCTATTATTTTGCAGCTCTTTGTGCGTGTCGGAAGTAGCCTGTACATTACGAGTTGAAAGTAAACACGTTCGCTTAAGCGCAAACAAATTTAACGCAAGTCAGGTTAGCGTTACTTCAGAGCTCTGGTTACCTGATACTCGAGAGAACAAAAGAGACACAAAAAAACTTAAAAAAAATATTTATAAGGGCTCAAAAAATAAGATAATGTTACATTTTTTTAATAATTTTTATAATTTTATAAAATATTTTATATGTAATATGTCAATAAATCACCTTAGATTACAATGTTTTCAACTGCACTTACGCAATGCGCAAAATGCATATTTTACATTCCTGTGTGCTTCACATAGCAAACAATGTAGTTTTTATTATTAAATATATATTTCTATACATATCTGATACTGTTCATGTAATTTATATATATTTATCTATAGGAATAGAAATACAGGTATAGATACACACATATATACACATACACATACACAGTATATATACAGTATATATATATATATATATATATATATATATATATATATATATAAACTGCTTTTCTTGTAAAAAAAAAAAAAAAAAGGTGCCGGCACTTATTGATTATTGATTGATATATTGTGCTTGGTTACTTTGAGAAAAGCGAAGTGACAAAGTTATTTACTATGCTGCTTGATATATTTTGCAGCCCCCTCTTGTGAAAATTATTTACATGATGATTACAAATATTACCTGTTATGAGAAGGCAGAGGTGGCTGTATCCCCACAAAAAAAAGCACTGTATAGAAATATGTATTGAAAGTGTCAGTAAACCTCAAAAATAATGTTATATAATTCTGCCGATAGTGCAGAATTATATAACATTATATTAGCACAAACTTTATTTATTAGCATCGGGCCAGCTGTATAGTCACAGCCTGGCCCGACCGCACCATTATACACAGTGCAGCTCGCTCCTGTTGTCTGACAGCAGGATCGAGCTGCACTGTGTATAATGACGCGGTCGGGCCGGGCTGTGACTATACAGCTGGCCCGATGCGCTGTGTGAAAAAAACAGACCCGCTCAGAAGAGCACAGAGAGCGGGTCTGCAAAACAGCCGTTGTTTTAAAACATTGAAAGGGAATATTATGTTTTATAAAGTTTGCGCTAATATGTTATATAATTCTGCACTATGTGCAGAATTATATAACATTATTTTTGAGGTTTACTGTCCCTTTAAGAATAGATAGAACATATTCTGCTATGTGAAGAACATAGGAATGTGAAATATTCATATTTCATGTCGGGTTTAGCGCTCTTGAATATACGTGGTAGGGTTAGCACGTGATTATAGGTGTTAGTATTTTTTTAAGTTTTTGCGCTCCATTGACTTCTATGGGAGAAAAAGTTAATGTGGTTGAGATACTTTTTACTTTCAAATTGTAATACAAGCGCAACCCGACAGGCACAAAAAGCCTCTGTGTAGCAAAATTAATGCGCGCAAGAGCGCTAAATAGCGCTCCACTCATAATCTAGCCCTAATTGAGGCTCTTAAAGAAAAGTATGCTATAGCAAACAAAGAATACAACATTACAATTCTAAGTCTATTACCAAGCTCATGGTCCCAGAATAAAATCAGCAAGGGATTCAATGGGCTAGATTTAACAAGCAGCAGGGCTGCTTTCTCCGTCCGAAGCTTCTGGCTCACCAGAAACTTAAGTTAAGAAGTAGCGGTCATAAGACCGCTGCTCCTTAACTTGTCCGCCACCTTTGAGGTGGCAGACTACAATCACTGATCCGATCAGGATGATTGACACCCCCTGCTAGTGGTCGAATGTGCAGGGGGCGACATTGCCAGACAGATATGATTCACTGTAGTGAATCATGTCCGCCCAACATCGCTTAATGCCGACAGCATATCCTGTCAGCATTTAACATTGCACACATTGCACAAGCGAATCATGTCTGCCCGGCATTTAATATATTGACCCCAAAGTCTTAGAATTCAGTGTCTTAAGATTTAGGACTGAGACTTGAACCCTTCCCAATATAAATTTACCTTTAAAGTAGAACTTTCAGCAATTTTCATCATAACATTAAGACTTAAATTCTAAGGATCAAAAATGTGCAACATGTTTATTTATACCTCAATTCAGTCATAGCTGAGGAAGGTGGAGGAGCCCAGAAACACGTCATGTGGACTGTTTAATCCTGGCCAGGCAAGCAGTGTTGTTGTCTCTTCACTTGGTGCTTTATTTTATTGCCATTTTATGTATTTTATTCTGTAATGTAGAGTCTTTTTGACTCACTGCATTTTTTTACTTTTGTATACGTTTAGTTTGTGACTAAAATAAAAACCTGGTAGTTTTGCATGACCAATACATAGAGGTAATCACTCAAAAAAATTGGGAAATTAAAAATAGTCAAGCAACCAACTTTACAATTATTGGACCACTTGAGAGGGATTGAACCCCTTTAAATGTGGGCACTCCAGAAACATATATTATATGCTCATTTTAAAGTGGAAACATAGTAACGATGAAAGGTATATGAAAAGGTATTACCTTAGTTAACACCATGGGGCCAAATTATCAAACTTCTAATGGAGCTTGATGCCCCCGTTTCCGCACGAGCCTTCAGGCTCACCGGAAACAGCAGTTACGAAGCACCGATCTAAAGACTGCTGCTCCATAACTGGTCCACTGCCTCTGAGGCTGTGGACTGCAATCCGCCCCATCCTATACGATCGGGCTGATTGTCACTATCTGCAAGGAGATGATTGGCCGTGAATCTGCAGGGGGTGGCATTGCACAAGCTGTCGGCATTCAGCGATGTCTACCGGACATGATACACTACAGCGTATCATGACGGACAGACATTGATTAATCGGCCCTTATATGTTAAATCAAAGTAAACATAAAAGGAAACAGATTGTGTTGAAAACAGCAAACTTGTTTTCTTGCAAAATGAGCACTTAAAAATTCCCAGTGTAGCTACTTCCTATATTGGCAAAAGGAAACTGATATACTGAGAACGTAAGTTGCATTCTGCCTCTTCCAAGCATGGGCAAGAAACTGACTTATTGTTTATCTAGAACTCTTTGAGCAGCAATCCAGCTCAAGTTGTTCCAGAAGACTTATAACATCCCATCTATATGCCTTCCTGTAGAGACCCCAGCCCTATGTGGGACTGTGACATGACGTAATGGACCCTGCACACATTAAGATAAAAAATAAAGTAAAACCATTTTAAAATGATAAAGAATACATATTATAATTATTTATATTATATAATCCACTGTTTAGTGTTTTTTTCATTACAACAATAAAACAAACTGCGGCAGAATTTAGAAATATGCTAACCCTAAATGTGATTCAATGAATCAATACAGGCATTTTACAAGATCTGACTGAAATAATAGTAGCAGTATCCGAGGAAATCTGAGATTGTACTAATTAACTAGAACAAACGTAGATACAAAGAATAGCCTTCAAGAACATGTTTAGTGTGACACAATAGAATAAAAGACATACTGAATAGAAAACATTTCCAAATATTAAACAGGGATGTTGAAACCAAGTTATTTGCAATACACATAAGAACTAATAGAAATTAGACATGTTAAAAGCTGAGTAAAATGTATATTGAAACTAGAAGGGCAGGTAGGGAGCAGACATATGTATTTCATTTTCAATATCCCTCTCATATTTTAATTTAGAGCAGCAAATGGTTGTTCTGGGATAGGGATTGGTTTGAACTAAAGGTTTAACCCTTGTGCAGGACTTGAATACTATAAACTAATGAAATAGAGTTTTTTTTTTTCATTTGAATGTTCCTTTATTAGCAGACTGAACCATGGATTTTAAAATGCAATTTAGTATAAGTCCAATTCATGTTGCCTACATTTTTAAAAAAAAATCTGATCATGTTTAATATTAAAGGGATATGAAACCCAATTTTTTTTTCTTTCATGATTCAGATAGAGCATGCAATTTTAAGCAACTTTCTAATTTACTCTTATTATCAATTTTTCTTCTTTCTCTTGGTATCTTTATTTGAAAAGCTGGAATGTAGCCACCAATCAGCAAGCGATACCTAAGGTGCTCATAAGCTTACATTTCTGCTGTTTCAAATAAAGATACCAAGATAACAAAGTAAAATTGATAATAGGAGTAAATTAGAAAGTTATCTTAAAATTCTAATCTATCTGAATCATGAAAGAAAAAAATTGGGTTTCATATCCCTTTAAGTAGCAATCAGTAATCAAAGTCTTAATGAAATAGTTATTCGTCTTCTATTGACAACAACAGAAAAAAAGACTTTGAAAGGGATTTGGTTGGTGTTTCAATAAGGCATTTACATGTTTCTAAAATCAAAATTGATTTATGTTATGTATAAAAATATCAACTGGTAATTAGTATGCAATGCTGTGTAAGCTATGTAAATGGAATATAGAAAGTCATAAATGGCAAATAAAAACAAGGCATATATAGATACATACATATTTATGAGCTGCTGTTATTCAGGTCATACATTTATCATTATAGTGATTATAAACAGTATATATTCCACCCATTCTACTCTATATAAAACCTTTAAAACTTTATGCAAAGCATTTACATTAACATTACCCATATTTTTCATGGATATATTAACTATATCTGCAATTTAAATAACATTCTTGCTGTATGGAGCCTATTAATTCAGCTAGGTTTCAACACTCAAGTGGCTTATTAGCTGAGATAACACGTCATATTCCAACAACAATACCATTTTCTGAATAGAATACTTTAGAATTCTTCTATTATTAAAAAGTAGAGCGTAATCAGGGATGCAGCAAATACCGGTCAGTTGTATTTAAAGTGATGGTAAACCCAAGCATATAACAAATGCTAGGATTTACCATCACTAAACATAAACATTAGTTTCTGTTATCGTTTCCTAAAAAAACACAGTTAAACTCAATCTATCTGTAAGGTAAGTAAATAGCTAACTCAGCGTCTCCAGCTGCCCACGGCACATCACTTTCTTCAATGAGGTGATGTTTCTACCTCTAAACCAATAGCCGTGCGTGTCAACTGACATCCTAGCATGGCTATTAGTCTAGAGGTAGAAACGTCACCTCATTGGAGAAAGCACTGTGCAGTGGGCCATCAGGAAAAGCAGCTATTTCAAATGACAAAAAGGGGTAAAGGAGATATGTGTAAGCAATTAAACAAACCCCAGCAGGTTAACTGATTATTGGGAGCACACAAAGCTTAACTACATATGGTGCCATTTAATGGAACGGTCTAGATTAGAAGGTGTTATTGCAAGAATGGGTCCTACACAATAAAATTTGGGGTACAGAACCCAAAACCACACAGCTAAACATGAAAAATGCAGCAGGTAGTGGTCATATTCTACTAACTAATTATACTTTTTTTATCTGCCCTTTTTGTCATGGAGACTCTGCTCTGCATGGATCACTTGAGATCTATAAAAGGTACTACCATTGGTGTTTGTCGGGGGAGGGTCAAGAATGGATGAGTGCTCCCACCCAGAGATTTTCACCTTATATACAAGCACTTTAGTCACTCTTTTGATGTTAATTTACCACCATTTTCTCTTGTTAAGTGTATCCAGTCCACGGATCATCCATTACTTATGGGATATTAACTCCTCCCCAACAGGAAGTGCAAGAGGATTCACCCAGCAGAGCTGCTATATAGCTCCTCCCCTAACTGCCATTCCCAGTCATTCTCTTGCACCCAACGAATAGATAGGATGTGTGAGAGGACTGTGGTGATTATACTTAGTTTCATACCTTCAATCAAAAGTTTGTTATTTTATAATAGCACCGGAGTGTGTTATTCCTTCTCTGGTAGAATTTGAAGAAGAATCTACCTGAGTTTTTCTATGATTTTAGCCGGAGTAGTTAAGATCATATTGCTGTTTCTCGGCCATCTGAGGAGAGGTAAACTTCAGATCAGGGGACAGCGGGCAAATTAATCTGCAAAGAGGTATGTAGCAGCTTATTATTTTCTGACAATGGAATTGATGAGAAAATTCTGCCATACCGATATAATGTAAACTCAGCCTTAAATGCAGTAGCAGCAACTGGTATCAGGCTGTCATGTATGTATATTTTACACTTCAGTATTCTGGGGAATGGCACTTCACTGGAATTATACTGTATGCATAAAACTTTAGCCTAATTTGCAGGGACTAGCAACAGGCTTTTTAATAACACTCAATTTATTAATGTTAAACGTTTTTTGCTGGCATGTAAAATCGTTTAATTTTCTGAGGTACTGGGTGAAAAAATGTTTTGGGCACTATTTTTTTCCACTTGGCAGTCGTTTTATTTAATTTATGACAGTTTACTGATCTCTCTTACTGTTATGTGTGAGGGGGAGGCTATCAGGGTTAGTTATCCTTTGCTAATGGGAGCAATCCTTTGCTAAAATTGTGTTTTTTTACAAAGATTTGATGCTATAACATCAAAATCTAATTTCTCTGAAGCTGACTGCTTGGAAATTGAACGCTTGATTTTATCAAAACGTGGTTTTTCTGAGTCAGTTATTGATACCTTAATACAGGCTAGGAAGCCTGTTACCAGAAAGATTTACCATAAGATATGGCGCAAATACTTATATTGGTGCGAATCCAAGAGTTACTCATGGAGTAAGGTTAGGATTCCGAGGATATTGTCTTTTCTACAAGAAGGTTTAGAAAAGGGTTTATCCGCTAGTTCCTTAAAGGGACAGATTTCAGCTCTGTCCATTCTTTTACACAAACGTCTGTCAGAAGTTCCGGACGTTCAAGCTTTTTGTCAGGCTTTAGCTAGGATCAAGCCTGTGTTTAAAACTGTTGCTCCACCATGGAGTTTGAACTTAGTTCTTAATGTTTTACAGGGGGTTCCGTTTGAACCCCTTCATTCCATTGATATCAAGTTGTTATTTTGGAAAGTTCTGTTTTTAATGGCGATTTCCTCGGCTCGAAGAGTCTCTGAGTTATCTGCCTTACATTGTGATTCTCCTTATCTGATTTTTCATTCAGACAAGGTAGTTCTGCGTACTAAACCTGGGTTCCTACCTAAGGTGGTCACTAACAGGAATATCAATCAAGAGATTGTGGTTCCATCTTTGTGTCCTAATCCTTCTTCGAAAAAGGAACGTCTGCTACACAATCTAGATGTAGTCCGTGCCCTGAAATTTTATCTACAGGCAACTAAGGATTTTCGACAAACGTCTTCCCTGTTTGTCGTTTATTCTGGTCAGAGGAGAGGTCAAAAAGCTTCGGCTACCTCTCTCTCCTTTTGGCTTCGTAGCATAATACGGTTAGCCTATGAGACTGCTGGACAGCAGCCTCCTGAAAGAATTACAGCACATTCTACTAGAGCTGTGGCTTCCACTTGGGCCTTTAAGAATGAGGCTTCTGTTGAACAGATTTGCAAGGCTGCAACTTGGTCTTCTCTTCATACTTTTTCCAAATTTTACAAATTTGACACTTTTGCTTCTTCGGAGGCTGTTTTTGGGAGAAAGGTTCTTCAGGCAGTGGTTCCTTCCGTATAAAGAGCCTGCCTGTCCCTCCCGTCATCCGTGTACTTTAGCTTTGGTATTGGTATCCCATAAGTAATGGATGATCCGTGGACTGGATACACTTAACAAGAGAAAACATAATTTATGCTTACCTGATAAATTTATTTCTCTTGTAGTGTATCCAGTCCACGGCCCGCCCTGTCACTTTAAGGCAGGTAATTTTTCCATTAAACTACAGTCACCACTGCACCCTATGGTTTTCCTTTCTCTGCATGTTTTCGGTCGAATGACTGGTAATGGCAGTTAGGGGAGGAGCTATATAGCAGCTCTGCTGGGTGAATCCTCTTGCACTTCCTGTTGGGGAGGAGTTAATATCCCATAAGTAATGGATGATCCGTGGACTGGATACACTACAAGAGAAATAAATTTATCAGGTAAGCATAAATTATGTTTTTAAAATGATGGTATGGGGCCAATTTATCAAAGTGTGAGCAGACATGATACGATGTAGAGTATCATGTCTGCAGCACAGCTTTAAAAATGCCACAGCATACGCTGTCAACATTTAACATTGCACAAGCAGTTCTTGTGAACTGCTTGTACAATGCCGTCCCTACAGATTTGCAGCCAATCGGCTGCTGGCAGGGGGTGTCAATCACTCAATCGTCAATCGTATAGGATCGGGCAGATTGAAGACCGCAGCCTCAGAGACAGCGGATCAGTTATGGAGCAGCGGAATTTAGACCACTGCTTCATAACTGATGTTTCTGGCGAGCCTGAAGGCTCACGTGGAAACAGGGGGATCAAGCTCCATTCGAAGCTTGATAATTTGGCCCCTATGTCTCTTCTGACATTATTATGTTGGGGGTATTTTATATTTTCGCCCTCCCTCAGAAAACATTTTTGCAAACACCCATGCAAGTCGAGGGAAGCTAGTACCTTTGAGCTTTGGGGGTGCCACAGTAAAGAGTGAGGGTGCATAATAACTAACATCACCACCTAAAACAGCCACTGGGGAATGCTTTATATACACAGGTATACCTAGTTTTATTGCACTTCGCTTTATTGCGCTTCACAGATATTGCTCTTTTTAAAAAATAAAGGTTTGTGACAATCCTGTATCGTGTCATTACACATAAACACACACACATATACATATATATACAGGGAGTGCAGAATTATTAGGCAAATGAGTATTTTGACCACATCATCCTCTTTATGCATGTTGTCTTACTCCAAGCTGTATAGGCTCGAAAGCCTACTACCAATTAAGCATATTAGGTGATGTGCATCTCTGTAATGAGAAGGGGTGTGGTCTAATGACATCAACACCCTATATCAGGTGTGCATAATTATTAGGCAACTTCCTTTCCTTTGGCAAAATGGGTCAAAAGAAGGACTTGACAGGCTCAGAAAAGTCAAAAATAGTGAGATATCTTGCAGAGGGATGCAGCACTCTTAAAATTGCAAAGCTTCTGAAGCGTGATCATCGAACAATCAAGCGTTTCATTCAAAATAGTCAACAGGGTCGCAAGAAGCGTGTGGAAAAACCAAGGCGCAAAATAACTGCCCATGAACTGAGAAAAGTCAAGCGTGCAGCTGCCAAGATGCCACTTGCCACCAGTTTGGCCATATTTCAGAGCTGCAACATCACTGGAGTGCCCAAAAGCACAAGGTGTGCAATACTCAGATACATGGCCAAGGTAAGAAAGGCTGAAAGACGACCACCACTGAACAAGACACACAAGCTGAAACGTCAAGACTGGGCCAAGAAATATCTCAAGACTGATTTTTCTAAGGTTTTATGGACTGATGAAATGAGAGTGAGTCTTGATGGGCCAGATGGATGGGCCCGTGGCTGGATTGGTAAAGGGCAGAGAGCTCCAGTCCGACTCAGACGCCAGCAAGGTGGAGGTGGAGTACTGGTTTGGGCTGGTATCATCAAAGATGAGCTTGTGGGGCCTTTTCGGGTTGAGGATGGAGTCAAGCTCAACTCCCAGTCCTACTGCCAGTTTCTGGAAGACACCTTCTTCAAGCAGTGGTACAGGAAGAAGTCTGCATCCTTCAAGAAAAACATGATTTTCATGCAGGACAATGCTCCATCACACGCGTCCAAGTACTCCACAGCGTGGCTGGCAAGAAAGGGTATAAAAGAAGAAAATCTAATGACATGGCCTCCTTGTTCACCTGATCTGAACCCCATTGAGAACCTGTGGTCCATCATCAAATGTGAGATTTACAAGGAGGGAAAACAGTACACCTCTCTGAACAGTGTCTGGGAGGCTGTGGTTGCTGCTGCACGCAATGTTGATGGTGAACAGATCAAAACACTGACAGAATCCATGGATGGCAGGCTTTTGAGTGTCCTTGCAAAGAAAGGTGGCTATATTGGTCACTGATTTGTTTTTGTTTTGTTTTTGAATGTCAGAAATGTATATTTGTGAATGTTGAGATGTTATATTGGTTTCACTGGTAAAAATAAATAATTGAAATGGGTATATATTTGTTTTTTGTTAAGTTGCCTAATAATTATGCACAGTAATAGTCACCTACACACACAGATATCCCCCTAAAATAGCTAAAACTAAAAACAAACTAAAAACTACTTCCAAAAATATTCAGCTTTGATATTAATGAGTTTTTTGGGTTCATTGAGAACATGGTTGTTGTTCAATAATAAAATTAATCCTCAAAAATACAACTTGCCTAATAATTCTGCACTCCCTGTATATATACACACACCTATATATACACACCATATATATATATACACACACCTATATATACACACCACCAGCAAAAAGATTACGACTCGCTGATGGCTCAGATGATAGCATTTATAGCAATAAACTATTTTTTTTAATTAAGGTATATACATTGATTTTTAGAAATAATGCTATTGCAAACTTAAATAGACTGCAGTAAAGTGTAAATATAACTTTTATATGCACTGGGAAACAAACAAATAAGTGTGGCTCACTTTATTGCTATATTCACTTTATTGCAGGGGTCTGGAACCAAATTTGCAATATCTATGAGGTAAGCCTGGGTACTTTGATTCCTTCCACACATCTAAAGCCTAAAGCATGGCAGAAATTGTTTGGGAGGTACTTGAATAATAAGGGGCCTATTTATTAATGTGCAAGCGGACAGGATCCGATATTGAGGATCTTGTCCGCCGCTGTCATGCATACGCTGTCAGCATTTATCATTGCACCAGCAGTTCTTGTGAACTGCTGGTGCAACGCAGCCCCCTGCAGATTCGCGGCCAATCGGCCGCCAGCAGGGGGTGTCAATCAACCCGATCGTATTGGATCGGGTTGATTTTAGGCGATGTCTTTAGACCGCTGCCACATAACTTGTGGTTCTGACGGGTCTAAAGACTCGCCAGAAACACAGAGCTTCAAGCTCCATACGGAGCTTGATAAATATGCCCCAATGTGTAAAGTTTCATAAAAAAGAAATGATAAAGAATAAGAAAAGACACACTTAGGACAATAGATGTATTGGGGGAAGGGAGAGAGATCGATGCTAGGAAGGAAGGAGTAGCCACAGCTGACACCAGCCCTAGGCCCAGGTTCATTATATTATCACTAATTTTGAAACCACTTGTATCTAGTGATATAACGACTAACATTCTTTCATTATTACCAGTTCACTATATATGGATCTGCTTAAGAAGATTCTATACTTCCTCTGTATTGTTTGTGATTCTTTGTATCTTGCAGCCAAGGGAACAAACTAGTAAATTACAAAGCTTTATCACTTGACCAAAAAAGCAAGGACTTTTTTTCTGAGGCAGAGCTCCCCATGCCAGATACCAGTTGGAAGATCTAGATATTGAGGCGTGCAAAGAAAAAGGAGGAGATGGACAGCTAGGGGACTGAAACAAACCAGGGGAGATGGCTTCTATTTCCAATCCCTCATATCATGAAATATGTTCCCTAACACAAATATTTACAAACACAAGCTGCCTGGTAGCAACATTGTTTCCGTCTCTGATGGACACCATCAGGTCTCTGAAGAAGTATCGCTCTCAGGCACAAGACACTAGCTTTTTTGGAACCTTGCCTTTTATAACAATGACAATAAACACCATGTCTATGTATTGAGGGAAAAATAAAAATCATCAGTTTTTAATTAAACTTACTGGTATTTAATGACAACATTGCTTTTGAAGTTATTTTCCTCCACCTAGCTATATATAGTGACACAGGAAATAACACAGGGATCATTGGAGGGGTGTGTATATTTTGGAATCAAAGAGGGAATTAAAGTGGTCCCTCACTGCTACATGTGTGACTGTAGATGTGATCCTTGCTCTATAAGTGGCAGACAGAAGGGGTTAAATATTTACAGTTTTATGTATGGCTGGCATACATAGTTAATCATTCACTCCTCTACGTGTGGCCCACAGGAGTGGTTAATTATTCACTAATCTTTATGTGGCTTAATCAACAATCTGTGTGGGACAGGCAGAAGGTAGTAACTAATAGCTCATTTGCAAGAAATGTATAAACTATGATATAAAATGAGAAAATGAGCTGTTGAAAGGGGTGAGAGTGTAGCAGATGCCTATTTTCCAGCACAAACACAAAACAATATGCCACCTTAACCATATCCAATTTGGTATATATATACATTTAAAAGAATTGTGGCACTAAAGTGTTTGTTCTCACGTCTCAAAGCAGTTAATGACAATACTGAAAATAATCTAACTGCAAACTATTCATGGAGGTGATAAACTTAGATCAAGTTTTGAAGTACAGAAAACAGGAATAGCCCTTGTTTTTCATGATTTAGTGAAAAAGTAGCAATATATTTTTCATTTGTTTCCATTTCATTTCACTTGTTTATGATAAGGTTTATTTAAATCCTTGTACTGTAATACAGTTTACAAGTTAATGGAAATCAAGCCAAGAATCAACTGTAAAAATGATAAATATCTAAGGGTATGTGACCCGAAACATAGTCATTTTGTACCTGCTCCTACATAAAGAATAAAGAGGATTTACTGCATATCAAGGTGGTGCTGCCATTTTCTTGAACTTTTGTATTATCCAAAGGTTTTTGCAGTGACCTGTGGGCGTGCACACCTGTTTGTTTGTTGTGCTGGATTACATTGGATTTTGCATATTACATTTTTGAATAACATTTTCGACAATCTAGTGTTTAAAAACACCTCTGTTTATTTTTCTATTGCATGTGTGATACGGTAGTTTGGACGGTATCATTGGCTAAACATTTTCCACTATGAAATCCTTCATTATTCTCATCATATTAAAGGGACATAAAGTCAATGCCCCAGAATACTATTTTAATGCAATCTGCGATATATTTGCTTTTAAAGAACAACTGCTGTAGCTCAGAAATCGGTACTTTTTACATGCCCCCAGTGCAGGCTTCGGAACATACTGAACTACTGATAGTAAGTACTCGCCATGCACAAACTTGATTAAAAAGCTAATAAGTGCATGATGTGTACGCAACAATTAGTTACGGTCTAGGTTCTGAGATCAGTACCAGAAACATGCACAAATTAGTCAAAGGTTAAATCTATCTTTAAACATGAAAGTATATAGAAAATCACATTAACATATACAGTTTTACTTTTACATCAGATTAATAGAATAATAAACGTATTTCCTTTTGCAGTGATGGCCAGTCAAACATAAACTGCCAAATGTCAACCATTCGAAAGTTATAAACAATTAGGGCTAGATTACAAGCGGAACGCTAATTTATTGTGCGCCTGAAATGGACAAATTTGCCTGTTTACGGGCGCACAATAATAACCAGCTATTACAAGTGGCTAGTTAATGCTACCTCTGTTTAATTTAATTATTTTCCCAAATTGACCCCAAAATAAAGTGTGCATATACTTGATAAAATAAAAAATATCAGCATCTTTAATTAATTAAAATTTAACTGCACAAAGCAGTTTTAAAGGGGTAAAGTTGGCAGGCGTGGGGCGTTAGAAAAAAAAACGGCACTGAAGTGCCTTTACATTGCGGTCTATGGGGACTGTGTTATTCCTATAAATATATATGCTTATATACATATACATTTAATATGTGTATAAACACATAAATATATATGTAAATATTCATATAAACATATATTTAACCTTTACTGCCCATCACAGCATGACTTAACCCCTTTGCTACGCTAGGTTCTCTAACGTGTCTCATGGCATATGAACGAGGCTCCCATTGGAGCCTATGGAAGTGCACTCTCGTGAGCGCAAAGCTTCCATGCAATAACGGAAGGTAATATTCGCATTGCACCTTACTTATAATACTTGCTTGTGCTTGTATTATGAGTGGAGCGCAAATATTTAGCTCTACACTTATAATCTAGGCCTTAATAAGTAGCATTAAATTAGCATGTCTGACTAAGCTTAAATGTCTGTATTATGTATACTTGTGTTATGCACACAGGGTCATAACTACTTATAGTAGCACTTGCTTATGTTGGGCTCGATTACAAGTGGTATTCTAACTTGCGCATGTATTATAAGTTGAAAGTAATCGGGTGCGCTCGAGTGAAGACCTGGAGGTAGATTTATCAAACCCTGGGCAGGCATGATTCGCTATAGCGAATCATGTCTGTCCTGCATCGCTAAATGCAGACAGCATATGCTGCCGGCATTTAACATTGCACAAGCATTTCTGGTGAAATACTTGTGCAATGCCGCCACCTGCAATTTACGGCCAATCGGCCGCAAGCAGGGGATGTCAATCATCCAGATCGTATCTGATCGGGATGATTGCAGTCGTAAGACCGCTGCTTCTTAACTTGTGTTTCCGCCGATAAATCTCCCCCTTAAAGTAAAGTGTAATGGGTAAAAAAAATAATTGCCCAAACACAACAAAAGTACATTAAAATAAAGAGTAACACTCATTTATACACTATCTGGTAAAAAATTATTCATATAAATACGATTATTTTTATAAGGGTTAAAAGGTATATGGTATATCACAAGGTGTTTTTTGTTTTTTAAAAGCGTGCTAATTGAAGTCTATGGGGTCGATTTATGAAGCAGCGTATGCTGCTTCCGACCCACTCCTAAGACCGCTACTCCTTAACTCATCTGCCACCTCTGAGGTAGCGGACAGCAATCAGCCCGATCGAATACGGGTTGACACCCCCTGCTAGCGGCTGATTGGCTGGGAATCTGCAGGGGGACGTATTGCACCAGCAGTTCACAAGAACTGCTGGTGCAATGATAAATGCCGACTGACATGAGATGCTTCATCGTATCATGTCCGTCCGCACAATATTAAATTGACCTCTATGGGGAGAAGTTAATGTGGCCGCAATATCCGAAGTCCTGAAGTTCATGAGGTTTTGTTTGCGTGCTAACCTGCCCACATTAAAAGTTTACATTCAGCTGTGTTAACACGCAAGAAATTATTTAGTGCGCCACTTGTAGTCTGGATATTCTAAGCACAAGCTTATGTGTATGTAGTTTACTATCAAATGCATATAAAATAGGTTTACACATACACATTCATATGTATTAAAGAGTCAAGTGTGTATAATGTAGTATAATATCCCATTTCTAATATATATATAATCATATATCTAATATATTGTGTTACCACATGCCTATATATGTATATGTACTATAATATATCTAGAGTCTGTGCATATAAACTCATGCTCTTATTATGCATGTGAAATTAGCCAATACTTGTTCACATATAAAAGCCCTACAAACATATATCTAATATATTGTGTGACCACAAGCCTATATATGTATATGTACTATAATATATCTAGAGTCTGTGCATAGAAACTCATGCTCTTATTATGCATGTGAAATTAGCCAATACTTGTTTACATATAAAAGCCCTACAATCATATATCTAATATATTGTGTTACCACAATCCTATATATGTATATGTACTATAATATATCTAGAGTCTGTGCATATAAACTCATGCTCTTATTATGCATGTGAAATTAGCCAATACTTGTTTACATATAAAAGCCCAACAATCATATATCTAATATATTGTGTGACCACAAGCCTATATATGTATATGTACTATAATATATCTAGAGTCTGTGCATATAAACTCATGCTCTTATTATGCATGTGAAATTAGCCAATACTTGTTCACATATAAAAGCCCTACAAACATATATCTAATATATTGTGTGACCACAAGCCTATATATGTATATGTACTATAATATATCTAGAGTTTGTGCATATAAACTCATGCTCTTATTATGCATGGGAAATTAGCCAATACTTGTTTACATATAAAAGCCCTACAATCATATATCTAATATATTGTGTGACCACAAGCCTATATATGTATATGTACTATAATATATCTAGAGTCTGTGCATATAAACTCATGCTCTGATTATGCATGTGAAATTAGCCAATACTTGTTTACATATAAAAGCCCTACAAACATATATCTAATATATTGTGTGACCACAAGCCTATATATGTATATGTACTATAATATATCTAGAGTCTGTGCATAGAAACTCATGCTCTTATTATGCATGTGAAATTAGCCAATACTTGTTCACATATAAAAGCCCTACAAACAGTTCAGTGTGGGAGTTAAATCCATTGCCATGTTTTGAATGTATTTTCTAGGTGCAATTAGCAAGTCAGCACCCAAGCGCTGGATCCTTACTGGTGAAATTTGCATTATAATTTCTAGGTCTATAGCTCTAACTGAACCCTTCATTTTATTTATATTAATTAATTTATTTATTTTTTAGAATTTGCTGCTTTCTATATGTGTGTGTGGCAGATGATTTCTTTTGCAGCCTTTTTTTTGTAGATTTGTGGTTCATTCCTACTGTGCAGTCTGATATTAATTTAAATCTAAAATAAGAGCATAAAGACACATGTTTATGAGTATTGTAACAGATACATACCAGTAAACCTGTTTTGTCTGTCTACATTCCTGTATACTCTGGCATGCAAAAAAACTGCTTTTGTCTTTTATGGCACACCATATAGGGTAGCAAAGTTTAAATATAAGCGGCTGTAATACATTATAGCTCATCTATTGTGTTTATTGTAGGAATCAGAATTATAAATTAATAAAATAAATAATATTAACTGTGTGCATACATTTCTAAACATACTCTAATCTATATTTGGACAGCTAGCTTATATTTGAGAGCTCCTCTCATTTATTTGTTCTTCAAGTTTTAATAGTCTTTATTTGTTTATTATTTGTTTACAAAACAGATACAATATAAAATACAAAGTAATATAAACTAAATATAACTTTTTATGGCAGTTCACAAGATAACAACTAGTGCTGCGGAATCTGTTAGCGCTCTACAAATAACCAACAATGATGATGATAATAATAATAATTAAAGATATCATCAAAGTCATTGTCTTTGAATTATTTATGAAATTTATGAAGTTTCTGATGTTGCTACCAAGAGAAAGTCCTTTCGTTTTGTATAAGTGATATTACCAAATCAATTATTATTGCTCAGATGGTCGTCTCACACTTTCTAGAGTTCTGTGTCTTAACTGCAAGAACTACAACTATATCTTCTCTTTTTTTGTGTGTAAGTTTAGATATATGTGAGTGCGTGTGTGTATATATATACAGGTTGTAGGGTAAGTGCACTCTCACAGACAGGTATTTAAATACCAGGGTGTTAAGAAAATGCAGATAATGGATGTAGAACAAAGCACTCTCTTGAATTGCAAAGTATCAAAACAAAATTTATTCCTTAGTAACGTTTTGGGGTGTTCACCCCTTCATCAGATCGTTAGTCTGATGAAGGGGTGAACACCCCAAAACGTCACTAAAGAATACATTTTGTTTTGATACTTTGCAAGTCCAGAGAGTGCTTTGTTCTACATATATATATATATATATATATATATATATATATATATATATATATGTATATATATATATATATATAGGGCTTGAAATGTGAAATTTTGAAAATTTTGGTCCACTAGTTCCAGATGACATAGAAATTTGACTTTTTAACATTGAGTGGACAAGTAACTTTTTCCCTCTTGGCTAGTAGCTTATAACCC
The DNA here is from genome assembly GCF_027579735.1 of Bombina bombina. NCBI lineage: Eukaryota > Metazoa > Chordata > Amphibia > Anura > Bombinatoridae > Bombina > Bombina bombina. The sequence goes on from NC_069499.1 coordinate 1,000,934,297, forward strand.
CTGACTAGCAAGCCATAGTGAAATTTTTATACCCCTGTATATATATATATATATATATATATATATATATATATATATATATATATATATATATATATATATATATATATATGTGTGTGAGTGTGTGTGTGTGTGTATATATCTATCTATCTATCTATCTATCTATCTATCTATCTATCTATATATATATATATATATATATATATATATATATACTTCAAACATTTGTTGTTACATTTTTGTAACTTTAATGCATAATTAGTAACAGTATTTGTGTTCTTAATATTAACTCTGATTACTTTAAATCCCTCATAACTATTAATATTTAAAAATAGGTTTCAATAGTTCTATCGAATAGGATCTAGATGCAGCAGAAAGGGGGTTATTTGATTCCTACCTTGAGCTATGCTGATGAATCTCCACCACTAAATTCAGTAAAGAAGGAGTGAGGAACGTGATTTCTCTTTTACGAAAACAAACGCTGTGTTTCATTTATAACCTTGCTCCTGGTGACATCACAGAATACTGTAAGGCTGTCGACTGAACTTTCTTACTGTTGTTTTTTTTTTCTTCCTTCTTTGTTGTAACCTGAAACCAAGTGAGTAACAGGTTCCCTACTGCTTGTGTGATTGCCAAAAGGGAACTAGGCAGACGAGGACACACCTAGAAATGTTTACACCTTCTCTGTACTTTGCACTTTTCCTCAGGTGTTTTTAAAAACCCAGAGTGATACAGAGTGAGAGAGGTTCAATCAGAGCTGGTTACAGGGTGGTGCCTCTTGTCAGCAATATCATATTGCGTGCAAAAAGTGACAAAGTGACCTAATGACAGTGATAGATATAATGGATTAAATGAGCTCTCCTAGTGAAGAGTAACGTCTTTTAATAAAAAAATTTTTTTTGGGCTATAAAAAATATTTTATATTAACCCATTCAGAATTTTTGAGTGTTTAAATGCTGAATAAATTTAAGCCCAACTGTAGGTGATTTTCAGTGAGAAACCTACACAAATGAAATATTATTGTTTTTTTTTTTTTTTCCACAGATCCAGCAGATTCAAATTGTATTATTATATTATGTATAATTTATGACCTGTGAGAAATCTGCAACAAAAAGTGTGAAAAATGCATATGTTTATTACAATTTTAAAATAAAATATCAACGGCTAGATTACGAGTTGTGTGGTAAGCTTAAAAAGCAGCGTTAACAGGTCATAACGCTGCTTTTTTACGCCCGCTGATATTACGAGTCTTGCAGGTATAAGTGTACCGCACACTTTTTTGGCCTTACCGCAAACCAACTTAAATACATTTCGTAAAGCCTTTTTTCTATGGGACTTCCATAGCGCCGGAATTACGAGTTTGTCCTGGGAGGCCAAAAAGTGAGTGGTACAGCCTATACCGACAAGATTCATACCGCATTTTAAAGTCAGTAGTTATGAGTTTTATGTTACAACGCAAATACAAATTCATAGCTAAAGTGCTACAAAGTACACTAACACCCATAAACTACCTATTAACCCTTAAACTGAGGCCCTCCCGCATTGCAAACACTATAATAAAATTTGTAACCCCTAATCTGCCACTCCGGACATCGCCGCCACTATAATAAACATATTAACCCCTAAACCGCCGCACTCTCGCCTCGCAAACACTAGCTAAATATTTTTAACCCGTAATCTGCTGCCCCCAACATCGCCGCAACCTACACCACTAATCTTCCTCTCCGGACATCGCCGCCACCTACATTATATTTATTAACCCCTAATCTGCTGCCCCCAACATCGCCAACACCTACCTACATTTATTAACCCCTAATCTGCAGTCCCCAACATCGCCGCCACTATTCTAAATGTATTAACCCCTAAATCTAAGTCTAACCCTAACCCTAACACTCCCTAACTTAAATATAATGTAAATAAATCTAAATACAAATTAATATCATTACCTAAATTATTCCTATTTAAAACTAAATACTTATCTATAAAATAAACCCTAAGCTAGCTACAATATAATTAATAGTTACATTGTATCTAGCTTAGGGTTTATTTTTATTTTACAGGCAAGTTTATATTTATTTTAACTAGGTAGAATAGTTATTAAATAGTTATTAACTATTTACTAACTACCTAGCTAAAATAAATACAAATTGACCTGTAAAATAAAACCTAACACCTAACACTACACTACAATTAAATAAATGACCTAAATTAAATACAATTAAACAAATTAAATAAAATTAGCTAAATTACAAAAACAAACAAACACTAAATTGTTGAGCGGTGACAATAACGTTCATGTTAGCAATGCACCCCTCATACCGCAAAACTCGTAATCTAGCCGCAAGGTTGTAAACAATAGTGTATCTGTTTTTTGTAAATTCTATAGTCAAAAAAATAAGGGTTTATCCTCATATACTGTAAATACTGTCTACTGTATGCTGTCTTTGGGTATAGTTATATAACATTGGTGTGCCCAAAGGGGCTCCCAAATAAATGCACACACTTTGCCACAGTGATCACCTGCCTTTTAAAACATATACAGTATAGGGGCTGTGTTATAAAGAGGGGCTTTTGTGCTTTAAAACAAGGGGTCTTAGGAGTTCTCTAGGACTTTTCATGACCTGTTACTTTGATGAATGCCTTTTAAATGGTGGGTTATAGGGATTTCTCAGCCTTAAGGGAACTGAGAGTGAGGGTTGCTGACCTGTTCAACTACCCCATAGCACTCTTTAAGTCCATTGTGCAGATGATGAAGACCTGTTGACAGCCTCACTTAAATCACTAATATTACAGCATCTTTGTTAAACAGATAACTAGTGATGTCGCAAATTGTTCGCCGGTGAATAGTTCCCAGCGAACATAGTATGTTTGCGTTCGCCGCGGCGGGCGAACATATGCGATGTTCGATCCGCCCCCTATTCGTCATCATTAAGTAATACTTTGACCCTGTACCTCACAGTCAGCAGGCACATTCCAGCCAATCAGCAGCAGACCCTCCCTCCCAGACCATCCTACCTCCTGGACAGCATCCATTTTAGATTCATTCGGAAGCTGCATTGTTAGTGAGAGGAGGGACAGTGTAGCTGCTGCTGATTTAGTAGGGAAATTTATAGCTAGGCTAGTGTATTCAGTGTCCACTACAGTCCTGAAGGACTCATCTGATCTCTGCTGTAAGGACAGCACCCCAAAAAGCCCTTTTTAGGGCTGCTTTTTTTTCCAGTGTAATCAAATTGCAGTTGCCTGCCTGCCTGCCAGCGTGTGTGCCAGGCTCACAGCGTATACTGTGGCCCACTTGCCCAGTGCCACCACTCATATCTGGTGTAACAGTAGTGTAAATTTAAAAAAAACAACACTTTTTTGTCTGTGTTAAATAATAGCAGTCAGTTTCCTTCACACGTGTACGTTTCAGTGCCTGCCTGCCAGGGCACAGTGACACCCCAGTGCAACTCATATCTGGTGTAACAGTAGTGTACATACCTGATGTTTTAAAGCACATTATGCCAAACAATTTAGGAATGTTAGGTGATTTATGCCCTTTATGGATTAAAACCAGACTCTGCATCAACTATGTCCTTTTCCATGGGAGTTTTGCCATGGATCCCCCTCCGGCATGCCACAGTCCAGGTGTTAGTACCCTTGAAACAACTTTTCCATCACTATTGTGGCCAGAAAGAGTCCCTGTGGGTTTTAAAATTTGCTTGCCTATTGAAGTCAGTTGGGGAAGTTCGCGTCCGCCGTTCGCGAACGCAAAATTTTAGGTTCGCGTCATCACTACAGATATCTAAAAATGTAATGTAATAATATAAATGTATTAAAAACATTTTAGAAACTGAACAGTGTGTGCATATGTGAATGCAAGTGTGTGTGTGGTGGCTTCATGGAATAAACTTCCAATAGTGGTGGTAAACACAGGGATTGTAAAAGAATGCAACATGCCTGGGACATGCATAAGGCTATCCTAAGAAAATAGTAACATGTATTATGGGTAAACCTAATGGGCCTTTTGGTTCTTATCTACCATCAAATTCTGTTTCTATGTACGTGCATAGAGTGTGTGTGCATGCAAGTATTGTTTGTGCATACGAGTATTGTGTGTACGTGCGAGTATGTGTGTGTGCATGCATACGTGTGTAAATATATTTGCATTACTGAATATGTTAGAAATTATTTTAGACACACAATTATGTATGTCATTCATATGAAAAGTATGCTGTAGTTTAGGAATTTCAGTGGTGAAACTCAAAGAAACAAAACCGCAGCAACCGACCGAGAGGAGGCATCGTCATAGTCCACAAACACTCCCTCCATGTCACAACCAGCTCCGACCACCACCCACCAGGCTTGGAACACCTACACTTCAAGATCCAGGTCAGTCCCAACACTTCCACCTTCGGCACCCTCATCTACAGACCTCCCGGACCTCGGCCTGCCTTCTGTGACTCCATCACCAACTTCATCTCACCCCACGCCCTCGCCTCAACATACTACATACTCCTCGGTGGCCTCAACTCCCCAACCTACTTAGCCAGACACACCCTCGACCCTATCTTCTCTGCAGGCAACCACATCTCAGTCAACCACATCACCGAACTCCATTGGACCGACCACCAGTGCATACACTTTTCCTTCAACAAACCAACCACAAACCTCCGGCAGCACAACCCACCCCGTAGAAACTGGAACAACAGATGCCAACTCCTCCGCCCGCAACCTCCACCACTGGCTCACAGACTGCACAAACACCCTCGCCCCCTCAAGAAATCATCCAACCGCCAACCCACCAAGAAGGCCAGTTGGTTCACCCTGGCCCTACAGGACTCCAAGCGCCCCTGCAGGTGATTGGAAAGGACCTGGAGATCCAGCAAGACCCCTGTGAATAAAACAGCCTACAAAGAAGCCATCACTACCCACCACCACCTCATCAAAACCACCAAGAAGACAGCCATCCAAGACAGAATCAACGCCAATGTCCACAACAGCAAGGAGCTATTCACAGTCATCAAGGAATTCTCCAATCCAAACAGCGACACCAACAAAATCCCACCCTCCCAGGACCTCTGCGATAACCTCACAACATACTTCCACGTCAAGATTGACATCTATGACAGCTTTGCACCCCAGAACTCACCCACCATCGCCGACCCACCAACTCCCACCGATACCCATCCAAATACACCACCGCCTACCCCCAACGGACCATTTGGAGCCTCCTCACCACAGAGGACACCATCAGAATCATGAGATCGATCCACTCAGGAGTACCCTCGGACCCATGTCCGCATCACATATTCAACAAAGTGGGTTACACCATCGCCCTCAAGCTCTCCTCGCCGCCACAGATGACATCCTCACCCTACTCAACCGAGGAGAAAATGCCGTCCTCATCCTCCTAGACCTCTCAGCAGCATTCGACACTGTCTCCCACCTAACCCTCCGCACCCGCCTACATGACGCAGACATACGCGACATGGAATAGATCACCTCCTTCCTCACCGGTAGAACCCAGAAAGTTAGACTCCCACCCTTCACCTCCAAGCCCACAGAGATCAGCTGCTGTGTACCCCAAGACACTTCGCTGAGCCCCATCCTATTCAACATCTACATGGCCCCTCTCACCGCCATCGCCCGACAACACAACCTCAACATCGTCTCCTACGCCGACGACACCCAGCTAATCATCTCACTCACCAGTGACCCCACCACGCCAAGAGAAATGTCCACAAAGGTCTGACAGCAGTCACCACCTGGATGAGCTACAACTGCCTAAAGCTGAATGCAGACAAGACCAAAGTCCTCCTCCTCGGTCCCACCACATCCACCTGGAATAACTCCTGGTGGCTCACAGCCCTCAGACACCCTCCAACCCTCACCGACCATGCACAAAATCTAGATGTCATGCTGGACTCATCGCTCTCCATGGACCGACAAATCAACACCGTCTCCTCCGCATGCTTCCACACACTCCACCTGCTGTGAAAGATCTTCAAATGGATCCCAACTGAGACCAGAAAGGCTGTCACCCACACCCTCGTCAGCAGCCAACTGGACTACGGCAACGCACTCTATGCTGGCTCCACCATCAAGCTCCAAAAGAGACTCCAGCGCATCCAGAAAGCCTCAGCCAGACTCATCCTCAACATCTCTTGCCAATACCACATCACCAAACACCTGCGGGACCTGTACTGGCTCCCCATTAACAAAACATTAACCTTCAAGCTTCTCACCCACGCATTCAAGGCCCTCCACAACACCGGTCCCGAATACATGAACCACTGCATAACCTTCTACAACCCCACCAGACAATTTTGATCGGCCAACCAAGTTCTCACAGTCATCCCCCGCATCAGGAAAACCACAGCAGAATGCAGATCCTTCTCTCACCTGGCAGCCAAGACTTGGAACACCCTCCCATTGCACTTCAGACAAGCTACTGCCCTAACTAAGTTCAGAAAGGACCTCAAGACCTGGCTCTTCAACTGAACTGCAACCCATTAGCGCCTTGAGACCCTTACGGGTGAATAGCTGCACTTTACAAGAACCAAATAGATAGATAGATAGAACTCAGTTTGCATCAATTGCAAATTAAACTGAAATGTTTTCACTACAATTGAACTCGCTTTTGCCAATTTTTTAGTATATGCTACATTTCTGTAAGTTAAAATAAGTGCATTGTGAATTCTTAGAAAACTTCATCTACATACAGCTGGCGAGATAATTCAGTGAGACCAGCTTGTTTAAAATACTTGCATCATTTACAAAAATTGCGAGAGAGCTTCAGACATACCCTGGGAACTGCCCTGTTCAGCCCAGGAAACTACTCTGTCCCTCCTACTTTCTAAAACTGTCAGTTTTAGTTTAAAATGGAGCAAATACAAAGTATGATATATAATTTGTAAAAGATACACAGAAATATACAAAGTATGATCCGAACTTTTGTTAAAGTAACACAGAAACGTTTAAAACATAAATAAAATTTGTAAAATCACTGCTGGATCTAAATGTATTAAAAAATAAAAGAGAAATTTAAAATCTTAAAAATGTTGGGGAACATTGTCAGAGCAGAAGGAAGCCAGTTTTCTTCCAGGATAACCTAGTACGTGCCTTAATTCATGCATCCTTAACAAAGATAAATCTGCCCAATTCCAGCCTTGCTGTTGGGTGTGAGATACTGTTTTCTGGTTTGTAGTCCTCTCCAGATCTAACTATTAGAAAACAAGGTGTTGGGCAAAACTGAAAATTGGAAAAGATGATCTTACACTAGTCTTCTACGGTCCAATCCTTGTAGTCTTTTGCAAACCTCAGTCTGGCTCTTCTTTGCTTCTCATTGATGAAGCTTTGCATGACTTCAGCCCTGCCCCTAGGAGCCTGTTTCAAACCGTCCTCGCTGTGCACTTCACCCCAGTTGTCATTTACCATTCTTTTTGTAATCCTACAATTGTTGAGTGAAATTTGAATGAGTTGGCGGCCATTCCGGGCATTGGAGAGTCATTTTCACCCTCTGCCGGTCTGCTGCTTTGCTATCCTCAATGTTGGATGCTTGACCTTGTTCCTATGAACCGCCATCTGTGAAATTTTAAAGGGACAGTCAAGTAAAAAAAAACTTTCATGATTTAAATATTTAAAATCCAACAGAGTATACACTTTGATCTGTACATATATATTCAAAACACAAAACAAGTTTAACAAGTAAAAAAAAAAGGAAAAAAGAAAATACCTCCTTCTGGACTTAAATCTATATACAGTGCAGAATCTTTCCTTATTACTCCACCTCTAGCAGTAAAACACTGCCCAGCCTGACAAAACTATGTCGAACCTACATAGGGTAAACTAATCTACATCTCAAAAGAACCTTTATACAACTCTGCTGGAGTGTTTTTGTAGCTTTCTTAATACAACATCAACAAAACAAACAGACAAACAAACAAATAAACAAAGAGACCAATACAAAACAGACCAAAACAAAACAAAAACAAAAAGAAAACCAAAACAAAAATAAAAATTAAAAAAGCAAACAAAAAAAAGAAAAGAAAGGAAGAAAGGATAGGAGGAAGGATGCAGCAAGTGGACCCATTACCATAGACCCAAGAGAAGAAGTTCTGAATTTCTAAATGAATATATTATATGGTCAATTTCACTGGGGCGAAAAGTTTTGATAAAAACTGACCATTTAAAAAAAAAAAAATCAGCGATGTCATGTTCATCATTTAGGTTGGTATCTATCTGTTCTAGAATGCATTGTTTCTTTAAACCATTCTTAACCTCCAGAATACTGGGGGTTGCTCTCCCTTTCCATTTTTTAAAGATTAAATATCTAGCTGCTAGGATAACCATATTAATAATCTTATTATTGACCTGCCGGTTCTTTGGATCTTTCCAAAGGTACAGTATGTTTATCAACTTTAATGTCAGAGGGGAGATCCCCAATGTATTATTAAGCCAGTATTGTATTTTAAACCAGAAAAATCTAACCCTTGGATAGTCCAATAACATATGCACAAGGCTAGCTGAAAATAGTGAACATTTAGGGCAGGTATTAAAGTTGAGATTCCTATATCTATAACCTTTCTCAGGGATGAAATAAGTCATGTAAAGTAATTTAATATGAGATTCTGTCCAGGAGGAGGAAAGAGTGGTACGCATAACTTCAAGAACTGAAGATTAAGTGAGACTAGCATCCACGTGACTTTGCGGTATTACTGCGGCCCATTTGGAGGAGATTTTTTAAGTGCCCTTCAGGATTGGTAACAGAGAGATACTGATGTACAGGGAGTGCAGAATTATTAGGCAAATGAGTATTTTGACCACATCATCCTCTTTTTGCATGTTGTCTTACTCCAAGCTGTATAGGCTCGAAAGCCTACTACCAATTAAGCATATTAGGTGATGTGCATCTCTGTAATGAGAAGGGGTATGGTCTAATGACATCAACACCCTATATCAGGTGTGCATAATTATTAGGCAACTTCCTTTCCTTTGGCAAAATGGGTCAAAAGAAGGACTTGACAGGCTCAGAAAAGTCAAAAATAGTGAGATATCTTGCAGAGGGATGCAGCGCTCTTAAAATTGCAAAGCTTCTGAAGCGTGATCATCGAACAATCAAGCGTTTCATTCAAAATAGTCAACAGGGTCGCAAGAAGCGTGTGGAAAAACCAAGGCACAAAATAACTGCCCATGAACTGAGAAAAGTCAAGAGTGCAGCTGCCAAGATGCCACTTGCCATATTTCATAGCTGCAACATCACTGGAGTGCCCAAAAGCACAAGGTGTGCAATACAGAGACATGGCCAAGGTAAGAAAGGCTGAAAGACGACCACCACTGAACAAGACACACAAGCTGAAACGTCAAGACTGGGCCAAGAAATATCTCAAGCCTGATTTTTCTAAGGTTTTATGGACTGATGAAATGAGAGTGAGTCTTGATGGGCCAGATGGATGGGCCCGTGGCTGGATTGGTAAAGGGCAGAGAGCTCCAGTCCGACTCAGACGCCAGCAAGGTGGAGGTGGAGTACTGGTTTGCGCTGGTATCATCAAAGATGAGCTTGTGGAGCCTTTTCGGGTTGAGGATGGAGTCAAGCTCAACTCCCAGTCCTACTGCCAGTTTCTGGAAGACACGTTCTTCAAGCAGTGGTACAGGAAGAAGTCTGCATCCTTCAAGAAAAACATGATTTTCATGCAGGACAATGCTCCATCACACGCGTCCAAGTACTCCACAGCGTGGCTGGCAAGAAAGGGTATAAAAGAAGAAAATCTAATGACATGGCCTCCTTGTTCACCTGATCTGAACCCCATTGAGAACCTGTGGTCCATCATCAAATGTGAGATATACAAGGAGGGAAAACAGTACACCTCTCTGAACAGTGTCTGGGAGGCTGTGGTTGCTGCTGCACGCAATGTTGATGGTGAACAGATCAAAACACTGACAGAATCCATGGATGGCAGGCTTTTGAGTGTCCTTGCAAAGAAAGGTGGCTATATTGGTCACTGATTTGTTTTTGTTTTGTTTTTGAATGTCAGAAATGTATATTTGTGAATGTTGAGATGTTATATTGGTTTCACTGGTAAAAATAAATAATTGAAATGGGTATATATTTGTTTTTTGTTAAGTTGCCTAATAATTATGCACAGTAATAGTCACCTGCACACACAGATATCCCCCTAAAATAGCTATAACTAAAAACAAACTAAAAACTACTTCCAAAACTATTCAGCTTTGATATTAATGAGTTTTTTGGGTTCATTGAGAACATGGTTGTTGTTCAATAATAAAATTAATCCTCAAAAATACAACTTGCCTAATAATTCTGCACTCCCTGTATGTCCATTTTTGATTAGAACAAGCCAATTTTCTATGCCCCCCAAGGTCCAGTTCCAGCCGAAATCATTTATTAATTTAAACACAAAGTGCCTTATTTATAGATACGCGTATAAGTGCTTTTGAGGGAGATTAAATTCCCCCCTAAGGGAGCCAAAGGTTTTAATACACCTCCTGTCAAAGTCTAACAATTGAGAAGCATTATCTAGACTGAGATTGATCCACTTTTGAAAAGGTGCTGATTGGAGTCCTGCTTGAAATTGGGGGTTGCCTAACAATGGCATGTATTTAGATACTCTATAATCTAAATCAAAGAGTTTACAAATTTCTTTCATGTAATTGGCATGAGCTAGTGACGTATGGGATATACAATCCTACCAGGAGGGGCAAAGTTTCCCAAACCTCAAAATGGCTATAAATACACCCCTCACCACACCCACAATTCAGTTTTACAAACTTTGCCTCCTATGGAGGTGGTGAAGTAAGTTTGTGCTAGATTTCTATGTTGATATGCGCTTCTCAGCATGTTGAAGCCCGGTTCCTCTCAGAATACAGTGATTGTCAGAGGCATGTGAAGGGAGTATCACCTATTGAATACAATGGTCTTCCTAACGGGGATCTATTTCATAGGTTCTCTGTTATCGGTCGTAGAGATTCATCTCCTACCTCCCTTTTCAGATCAACGATATACTCTTATATTCCGTTACCTCTACTGATTCTCGTTTCAGTACTGGTTTGGCTATCTGCTATATGTAGATGGGTGTCTTTTGGTAAGTATGTTTCATTTACTTAAGACACTCGCAGCTATGGTTTGGCACTTTATATATAAAGTTCTAAATATATGTTTGTACTTATATTTGCCATGATTCAGGTTTATCAGTATATTTCCTTTTTGCAGACTGTCAGTTTCATATCTGGGAAATGCTTTAAAAAAAAAATGTTTTTCAGTTTGTTGTGTCATACTTGGCGCCAAACATTTTTTCTTTATTTAAGACCTCATTCCTTTTGCCTCTGGTCTTTTTTTCTATGTCAGAGGCTTATTTTGTTTGCATTTTTTCCCATTCCTGAAACTGTCATATAAGGAAATTGATCATTTTGCTTTATATGATGTTTTTCTTTTACATAATGCAAGATGTCTTAATCTGATCCTGTCTCAGAATCTACTACTGGAATCCTGCTGCCTGATATCAGTTCTACCAAAGCTAAGTGCATTTGTTGTAAACTTTGTAATAGTTGTCATGATAAACTTTTACATGCAGAGAATGTTTCCATCAGTAGTAGTTCATTACATGTTGCTGGTCCATCAACATCTAATGCTCAGGATATTCCTTTAAATTTAAGAGAATTTATTTCTGATTCCATTCAGAAGGCTTTGTCTGCCATTCCGCCTTCTAATAAACGTAAAAGGTCTTTTAAAACTTCTCATAGAGTTGATGAATTTTCTAATGACTGACAACATACTGATTTATCTATCTCTGATGAGGATCTGTCTGATTCAGAGGATCCTGCCTCAGATATTGACACTGACAAATCCTCTTATTTATTTAAAATACAGTATATTCGTTCTTTATTAAAAGAAGTGTTGATTGCATTAGATATGGAGGAGGAGACTAGTCCTCTTGATACTAAAACTAGTAAATGTTTAAATTTGGTTTATAAACCTCATGTAGTTATTCCAGAGGTTTTTCCAGTTCCTGATGCTATTTCAGATATGATTTCTAAGGAATGGAATAGACTGGGTACTTCTTTTACTCCTTCTTCAAGGTTTAAAAAATTGTATCCTTTGCCTACTGATAGATTGGAGTTTTGGGAAAAGATCCCCAAAGTTGATGGGGCCATCTCTACTCTTGCTAAACATACAACTAAGATAGTACTTCTTTTAAGGATCCTTTAGATAGGAAGCTTGAATCTTATCTAAGGAAAGCTTATTTATGTTCAGGCCATCTTATTAGGCCTGCTATTTCTTTGGCTGATGTTGCAGCTGCTTCAACTTTTTGGTTGGAAACTTTAGCGCAACAAGTATCAGATCATAATGTGTATAGCATTGTTAAATTAATTCAACATGCTGATAATTTAATTTGTGATGCCATTTTTGATATCATCAGAATTGATGTTAGATATATGTCTTTAGCTATTTTAGCTAGGAGAGCTTTATGGCTTAAATCTTGGAATGCTGATATGACTTTGATATCTCTTTCTTTCCAAGGTAATAAATTATTTGGTTCTCAGTTGGATTCTATAATTTCAACTGTCACTGGGGGGGAAGGGAGCTTTTTTGCCTCAGGATAAAATTTAAAGCTTCTATCCGTTTTCGTTCCTTTCGACAGAATAAGGAACAGAAACCTAGTCCTTCCTCTAAGGAATCTGTCTCCAATTGGAAGCCTTCCTCAATCTGGAATAAATCCAAGCCATTTAAGAGATCTAAACCAGCGCCCAAGTCCACTTGAAGGTGCGGCCCTCATTCCAGCTCAGCTGGTAGGGGGCAGATTAAAAATTTTCAAGGATGTTTGGATAAATTCAGTCCAAAATCATTGGATTCAGAACATTGTCTCTCAGGGGTACAGAATAGGTTTCAGAGTAAGTGAGAAGTTTCTTTCTCTCACGCATTCCAGTGAACCCAGAGAAAGTGCAGGCTTTCCTAAAGTGTGAAATAAATGTGATTACAAAAAAAAAAGGATAAATAAATAAACTAAAAGTTAATAGATTAATGTTGAAGGATATGTATACTCCTATTCTGACTCAGATAGTTGTAATAATGATCTATCCCTTGCTGAGACCTTTATGCCTGGCCTGTATAAGAAGATACAATCACTGCAGACAATCCTTGTCAGATAGCTGAACTCACCAATACCTTGTTCATCCACAAAGTTGCTTTATTCTGAATATCAGGTTACAGCAGATAATGAATACAGCAGATGAATGAATGGTTAAAGTATTTTGCGGTCAAAAGATGATACTGATCGTAGCTTGCAATGTATTAACATGAGTGCTTGTTACATGAGGCTGTTAGCTGCAGCCATGACACAGGAAAACATCATAAAACTACAAGGGCGGAGTATTACACAAAAAGGAAATGCATAATAAGGTCAGGGGTAAGATACTGGAAAACAGGAGCATTACCAAAAAGTGTCAGTAGATGGCAGTACAGAACAAACACAGGGAAGCCTAGAAAACAATGGCATAAAAATATATGATTTCTTAACTATAACAACATGAACATAACAGAGGCTATGTAATATTCTATGCCTCATGGAGGCAGCACACTCCCCGTCTGGCATAATAAATGTCACTATTTAAATCATAATGGAAGTTATGCATAACAATGTAATTTGTAGAGATGTCTTGAAGACCTGAAAGATATAAGGAGAACATACATATAATGTAAAAACAACTATAATATAAGACTTCAAGTTGTGTCAATTAAAGTTCAAGATACTTCCATCTTGAAGTCACAGGAAGAATCCAACAGCATACATAAGTAAGTTCAGTCTCCAAAGGGCAAGAGCAAGATAAGTTCTGTGATCGGTCTGATGAAAGTTTTTATAGTCCCTTGTCTTGCAACTTTCACCTCCACCTTACGCACCTTTCCATCATCACTAGGAATGCTCTTTATAATCAGTCCCATGGGCCATTCAATTCTTTCAGCTTCAAATAGAAGAACACAGAGGCGCCACCATGGCCCAGTACCACCAAAACAAAGAAATAAATATATAGAAGGCACTATATATACTCACAAACGTCAAGCACCCAGGTAGTGCTAGTGGGGCAGGCTGAAACTTCACAGTAGTTCAGCTCACTGATATACCTCCAAATAGATCCAGTCGGTGTTCCTTGAGAGCCTAAGATCCTATGCCTAGAAAAGAGAGAGGCAAACCAACATGGCCTAGTATTGTTTGAGCCCAGGGAGAATATAGCCCTAATGGGTATACTCACAGGAAACAAAGCACCTCCAGGTGCAATATCAGCAAGCTGGAACCATAAGTCGCCCAGTAGACAAACCACGGCAAGTGATCCTCCGCTTCCAGTAGTATAACGGTGGATAGGAGAGGGGTGTATGAAACCCCACAACAGGTTATTAGGTCAAAATACCACACCAGCAAGTGTATATAAAAGTAAAAATCTTTAATAACACAGCGACGCGTTTCTCAGCCGCCTATGGGCTGTTTCATCAGGCTATAATAAAACATTAAAAAATACACTTGCTATATACTAAATTAAAAAACTAAAACATTATCTGATTGGACAATCAATTAAAAATCCAGCCAATGTGTGATCTTTCTCAATCAATTACTATGGTAACCATTTAGTTAGTGTTCGGGTGGATAGGTGTGGCCAGGTGTGCACCTAATTAGCAAACTGACACGCCACCTAGCTTGCAACCCCTGTTGCTAATTGTTGCCATAGTGACCACCTAACAGTACAAACACAATATAAGTTTATCTAATAACAGTACATACACATTAAAAGTTTATCTCGTACACATAACACATTTACATTTGATTAGCACAAAGGAATAATGACAAGTACTCAGTAGTTCATTTGGTGCCCATCTCCAGAGTTGTACTTATGAGAGGTCAAAGCGCAACCGGAAGGTAGTCCGGAGCTCATATGTGATCTATAAGTGCCTTACCGGCCTGATATTAATAGTATCACCAGCCCCATATGAGAACCTTTGTTGGATTCAATATGTGAAAGCATATTGAATCTATGTATAGGAGTGGTGATCAATGTATAGTGGGCTGTGTGCAAACATAGAGCTGTCATTATGAAATTCTGCGTGTCTTAGCGTAAAAGCCTTCTTAACATGAATACCTTATTGTCAATGTAATTCTTTCATATCGATCTTTTGTGCCAAAAGGCATCTGTTTACCCAATTGCTAGATCCTACTCGATGTTTGTGGATGACCCCAGACGCCTTCGGATGCGTCTCACTCTCTAACTATGTGATGTTACTTTGTTTAAGAATATCGGAGCTATTCTCCAATCGTTCTGGTGGCTCTAAGGGGAGTGTACATCCGCTCCAATGAGAATGCTTGTTGTGGGCGGGATAAGCACCTGATCGAATCCTATTCCTTTTGAATTTAACATACATGTTAGCCCCAGAAATGGGAGCGCGAATGAGAGCACTCTTCATCACGCCCTTACGGCACACCTCCCATTTACTCTGCTACTATTGGTCTGAGGGCTTGTGAGGCATGTTTACCTACCCTATAGAGCCTTTGCAGTAAGCCAGGACAGTATTGGTCCTGACCTCGGTATAAGGTGCCTATATCGTGTTGAACGCACAGGGATATGTGTCTTGTAACTGAAATAAAAAATAAAGATAATAAAAAGTGCAAAATAATAAAATTTATTGCTAGCGGAACCCTGACATTTAGGACAATCTGTCATTGTATGTTGTATCGTGCAAACGATCGGAGGGAGGGGGGGGTGGGGGATATGACAAACAAGGGAACTATTTATTAATTGCCCAGAGATACATGATGCTGTTATATCTCGTTAAAATGTACCATACTGGGCTGAACCCACTGTACTAATATAATAGTGATGGTGATAATATAGAAGGAAGTGATAATAAACCTATTTTATTTTGTGTACTTCTTATTGAGAACAAATAGTGAGTGGAATTCTAATGTGTAATAGATGTGCTAGTGACCCAGTGGTGTTTAACCAGTGTAAACTGATATTTTTATCTATATAATGTATATATATATATATATACCTTGACTTAAATAAATTATAATAAGTGGACTGTGATAATCTAATATTGTAGGTAGTGCAGTGTCGGTCAGTCTAATGTAATACAGTAGTGGTGCTGTGCCAGTAAGTGACTTTTTAGTTAATATAGATTAGATGATGCCTCCAATGTTACCCATAGATAAATCACTATAAGCTATTAATGGAAACATTATTATACAATACTTGTAATACGTGAGTATAAGTGGTGTGTCATTGTAACTAACAGTGTGTCTAGAAAATAGAATAATGGGTAAAAGATGGGATAGATTGTTTAACTGATGATGAAAACTCATATGGTGCTTGTGGTGGTCTAATCATATAAATGAATGAAAGAGTGTGTAAGTGTATAATATAATAAAATATGTTAGGGGTGTGAGAGTTAACTGACATCTATGTACAGGGAATTGACAATTTGTGAGTCAATATTTAGCTAGCCTTGGGTAATGGCAGCTATTACATTATCAAGCCTACAACCTATTGGTAACTAAAGAAACCGATCTCACAGTTCATCATTAGGGGAGAACACTAGTGGACAGGATGGAGGGGGAGAGGGAGAGTGGGGTATGATAACCCCGTCCCCTAGCACCATAAATTGTTCGGTCATCAGAATGCCGCCATGTCAAGGTTCTCATTAAGACCATCTGGCTGTAGAGTTTGTAATTTTTTAATCCAGAAGGTCTCTCTTTTTCTGAGAGTAAGGAAGGAGTTAGGGAATGATCTAGAAATCGCCTCAATAGGTATGATGCTCATAGGGTTCTTTTGTTTTTTATGATACATTAGACAGTGTCTAGATACACTGTGGGACTTGGAATGCTTTTTGATATTATAGGCATGTTCCCCCCATCTTTTTTTGATTTTACGACAGGTACGTCCAACATATTGGACCCCACATTTACAATTCAGGAGGTATATGACGAAAGATGTTTCACATGTCAAAAGTCCTTTGATGTTAAATGACTCCCCCGTAGTGTGTGATGTAAAAGTAGTAGCCTTATGGGATATGAAGCTGCACATCCCACAGCGTTTCCTACAACATTTGGATATTCTGTTTTTAGGAGTGACAGAACTTCCGGGGATTACTCCCCCCCATGGGTTAGTGAGCCCACCGTTAGTGGAGGTGTGCTTGTCCCTGACAACCTTGCTAGGGGCTAGCACATTTTTTAGAGTAGGTGCTCTCCTAAACACCACTTTTGGCTTGGTTCCTATAATTTCCTTGAGCGTGGGGTCATTTCTTAGAACTGACCAATGTTTGTTCAGAATTTTAGTAATCTGATGATGGTTAGAGTTATATTTAGTGATGAATAAAGGCGGGTTGCTTTCTTTGAAGTCTTCTTGATGTCTGTGTTTCTTAATGAAATAACCTGACCTATCCTCGTTCCTTACCCTGAGAGTTTCACGATTTATCAGGTCCTGTGGATAACCTTTCTCAAGAAACCTTTCGCCAATTATTGTGGCTTGTGAGTCATAATCCTCCAAAGTGGAACAATTTCTTCTAATTCTCCTAAATTGTCCGTATGGGACATTGTTCTTCCAGCACTTGTAGTGATTGCTCTCATAATGGAGAAAGCTATTGCAATCAACAGTTTTGAAGAAAGTTCTTGAGGAGACCTTACCATCTGGTGTCTTCCCCAGAACAAGATCTAAAAATTCAATTTCCTCTTTTTTTATATTATGGGTAAAAGAAATCCCAAAAGTGTTATTGTTCAAGTGATCTATAAATCCCCTAATGTCCTCTTCTGACCCTTTGAAAATAAATAGCAAATCATCAATATAGCGGCCATAGAACACCAGGTTCGCTCCAAAATGGGTATCGTAAATGTAAGTTTGTTCGAAGCAACCCATGAACAGGTTTGCAAAGCTAGGAGCGAACCTGGTGCCCATGGCCGTTCCCTTGATTTGAAGATAATATCTACTTTGATATAAAAAGTAGTTGTGCTTGAGAATGAAGTTAATCAGTTGAATAATGAAGTCTATTTGTTGTACAGGCATGTACATATCTTGTTCCAAAAAGGACCTCACTGCTCTAGTGCCTATTTCATGTTCAATATTTGAGTAAAGGGCTCCTACGTCACAAGTCACCCACCAACAATGTTCATTAAGACTGACTTCTTCTAATTTAGTCAATAGATCAGTAGAATCCCTAATATAGGAAGGAAGAGTAATCACGAATTTTTGCAAAAATTGGTCTATATAAGCTGATAGTGAGTCGGTGAGGCTCCCTATCCCTGCAATAATAGGCCTGCCTTGAGGTTTTATAGGGTCCTTGTGGACTTTGGGCAGGTGATAGTAAAAAGCAGTGCAGGGATATTTAGGGAGACAATAGTCTCTTTCATTTTTGGACATAATACCCATATTGACACCCTTCTGTAGAATGTTGTTTAATTGTTCAAAAAAGATGGGGGTGGGGTCCCCACAAAGGATATTATAATATTCTTTGTTGTTTAATATTCGATTCGCCTCCAGTAGGTAGTCTTGCATATCTTGCAAGACTATGCCCCCCCCCCCTTGTCTGCCTGTCTGATCACCAAGTCGGATCTGTTCATAAGCCTGGCGAGAGCTTTTCTTTCATTTGGATTGAGGTTGTTTTTGTACCTTAACTTTTTTTGTTTTTTGGCCAATTTGTCTAAGTCTTCCAACACCAGGTTAGCAAATATTTCAATATGATTGCCATTGTTCCTAGGTGGAATGAAGGTAGATTTGGGCCTAAGGTTAGTATGAATATACTCATCAAATAGATCCTCCATAAGTATATGGGGTTCATAGGTAATCAAACCTTCATTAAGATGGGAGTCCATTAGGTCTGTTGTGATGGGTCTGAGGTTATCATTCTTGATTTTTTTGTCTGCAAAATATTTCTGCAAAGCTAATTTCCTGATATAACTATTAACATCGACAAAGACTTCATAGACCTTAAATTGATTAGAAGGGCTGAAAGACAGACCTCTGCCCAAGACTCTGATTTCGTCTTCTGTGAGGACATGTGATGATAAGTTAAAAATACCTTTTTTGAGCCTTTCTAATTTCTCCTTTTTGCGGGCGATGGATTTGCCTCTTGTTCCTCGTTTCCGAATGGTCTTTTTAGCCTTTGTGAAAGGGGTGGTCCCAAAGGCCCTTGCCAAACTGGGGGGTCCCTCGGATAATGATCCACCCCTAAAAAAGAAACTTGTGAATTGGTATTAGTACCATTGGCATTGTTAGCATCACCCATATTCTGCAATGCCTGATATCTGTTGGGATGTTCATAATTGTGTTGTACTCTTTGATCGGTGTCATGGGGCTCTATATTGGAATTAGGGCCTCTTTTGTCAAAGTGCATAGTAGACATGGAGGTGTTGTAATTGATAGTGCCATTATGTGTATTATTAATCCTATTGTGAGGGTGATAAGTAGAAGTATTGGACTCTCTATTTCTATGATTGAACTGTTCACCAGACTCACTATTCCTATCCTTATATTGTTCATTATATGAACTGGTGCGATGATATGAGGATGATTGTGGTGTATGAGGCCTATTGGAAAAGTGAGGTTTGGCAGGGATATGTTCCCTATTCCTATAGTTAGGTTGGTGATGGGATTGGTTGTTATAACTTTGATTAGTGTGTGGTGAGAAATTAGATGCTGAATTCGTTCTATAGTCAGTTTGTGGTCCCCCGCCATGTGAATAGTGTGGGGGAACAGAACGGTTCTTGTAAGCTACTGTTTGCCAGCCCCCACTAGAATTGAATCTATTGGAATTTGTAGTGTTGGCATTGACATTGAACCTGGGCGTTCTATTGTTCCGATTGTAAGTATATACTTCCCCTTTAGAATAATCCTCATTATCCCTCTCCATTTTTTTATTTTTGTTGGAAATAATTATATGTTGATATTCATCAGCTTTATCGTATGTTTCCTTTCTCAGGTTCTCATAAAGGGGAGATGATTTGTATATATCAATATCTTTTTGTAGTTGATCAATCTCAGACCCCACTTCGTCAACAAGTGACAAGTGTTTGTCTGTGCTTGATCAATATATCAATTAGTGTCATGGAGCAAGTGTTAAGAGCATTTTCCCAATCCTTAAGTACCTCTTCATTGTTTTTGAATGAACAGTTTTTGAACATCCTAAGTCCCCTAGGTATTTGATTTTTGTTTTTATATTTCTTAAGGGTATCCAAATCCCACCAATGTCTATGTTCCGTTTTCAATAGGGTTTCAAGTTTGTTAAAGGAGGATTGCAGAGACATTGGAGGGTTGGATGGGTCAGTACCAATATGTTCTGAGGTAGCCCTCCTGTTGGCTCGCTCAGATGAGGATAACATATTGGGATGTACAATTCTGATAGTGATCCACTAGGATAATAAATATATATAATATATATGTGTGAGATATAAAAGATGCAGCAATCCCTAATGTTGACCTATAACAAATTATAATGTGGGGAGTGGTATACACAAATGCACACCACACCCTTTAGGGTGCGCCTCCCAGTTGCCAAAAAATCAGATAGGTAAATAGTCTAGAACCTAGACATAAAACAATACACACAGTAAAACAGGATAAAACAACAGAACAGTGAACTATACAGTAGGTATAGGTATGTTAATGTCCATTCATCAATCAAGTCCCACTATCTGGCGGCAGCACTCTGTCAAAGGATGGTCGTCCTGATGGTTAGATACTGCAAATAGAAGAACACAGAGGCGCCACCATGGCCCAGTACCACCAAAACAAAGAAATAAATATATAGAAGGCACTATATATACTCACAAACGTCAAGCACCCAGGTAGTGCTAGTGGGGCAGGCTGAAACTTCACAGTAGTTCAGCTCACTGATATACCTCCAAATAGATCCAGTCGGTGTTCCTTGAGAGCCTAAGATCCTATGCCTAGAAAAGAGAGAGGCAAACCAACATGGCCTAGTATTGTTTGAGACACAATAACAAAAAATCAATAGTAGTTTGGGAGCGCTAAAAGCTAAATGAGAAAATTCTGGAAACTGATATATATTTTATCAAAAATATATTTATTAAAATAATATAAAACATGTATATAACATTTTGAATAGATTGTGGGACGTCTCCCTTTGTAGTTTAAGAACAAGTAAAATTTACTGCATCAAAAAAACACTTTTGTATATTTCTCTAAAAGATTCCACCTAGGTTTTTCTTTTTCACCTTGAATCAATTATCTTTTAATTTCCACCTTGATTCTGATGCTAAGTAGTCGTAAGAAATTTCTCAGATATTATATCGTTTCCTACTTTTGTATTGTTACTTTGTATCAGATGGAACCAATTTACATTTCATAGTCCAATAGATTGTTATTTCAGTTGTTATCTTTTTGTAGCAATGTCTTTTGGTGTATAGTGTATAAACAGAGTTGTCTGTACTTAGTAAAAAATTTTGATATTTTTTGATGGGGCTTACCGGTTCTTCTGACACGTCTGTGTCTGATGGTATCTCGGTCTCTCTTACCGGTTTTTTCTTTTGTGTCTCTCCTCCCTGTATACTGTAGGTATCTCCGATATCGAGAATAGAAACCTAGACCACGCTCCTGCGTGTATGGGTTTCCTTCTCTGCCGGTTTATAGCGAGTTTGGCCTCTATATTCAGGATCTCGTTTTTTCCCCCCGGCTGCTTCTTGATACAGGTGTGCACGTCTCAGCTTGTAGAGGTAATCTTGGACTTGTAGTACAAACGGCCGTTTGTTTTTTGAACTTTCTTTTCCTCTACTTCCTTCGATAGGGGATAGGTAAAGTTGTTAGTCCAATTTTTTGAAGGCAGGTAATAGCAGGTAACGTCTACGCGTTTCGCCAGCAGGCTTTGTCAAGACGGATAATGCTCGAAAAGAAATTCATGGACAGAGGGTACAATATAGAAACAATAAAAAGGGCAAAAGAACAGGTAGATCAAAAAGACAGAAACACTCTACTTACATATAAAAATAAAAACTCGAACAATTTGGACAATAAAGAAGAGCAAGAAGATAAATTTAATGTTGCACTAATTACTGATTACAATTGTGACCATCATATTTTACAAAAAATAATCAAAAAACACTGGCACCTAGTCCAAACAGATCCCCTCATAGGGGAAAAAATGACAGAGAACCCGAAAATAATTTTTAAAAAAGCAAAAAACTTCAAGAAAATACTAGCTCCCAGTGAGTTTAAACAAATTAAAACAAATTCCACACCAGAAAAAGATCTATTAGGAAATAAACTAGCTGGCTTTTACCCATGTTTCGGCTGTAGATCCTGTAAATTTAGCAACAAATGTAAAAAAATTAAGTCAAATACAAATGGTCTAGTCCATCATATAAAAGAAACCATAAGATGTCAGGATAAGGGTGTGATTTACATTATACAATGCACATGCCAATTACAATACATAGGAGAGACCACCAGGACTCTAAGGGAACGTATACGTGAACATTTATCATGTATAGACAGAGGGAATCTAGACACACATTTATATACCCACTTTAGAGACATACATAAGAATAATTTAAAAGACTTCACCTTCTGGGGCATAAAAAAACTAAAACCAGAATGGAGAGGAGGTAATTTTGAAGAAAAACTCCTAAGAACAGAAGCAGAACTAATTTATAATATGCAAACCCTTTATCCAGCAGGATTAAATTCAGAACTAGATTTGTCCCCTTTCCTTCTGTCTTAAAAGTCAATAAAAATATATATAACACAATCTATCAGAAAAACCTGATTCTCATCTAGAATAGTGTACAATCAGATAATCAAACAGCCAAAATATACACAATAAACAAAGGGGAAATTTACAATTTAGAAATAAAAGTCCAGAGAAACACTATACCTTCAACATACATCAGAAAGCTATAAATCATATAATTGTAAAAGCAAAAAGGCAATTAGTTATGCCTAAGTAAAGGCTAAACCTTACATTAAGACTAAGAAATTATAAGTTCCAAAATCTCTATTTTTCTGTCAGTTGAATTTTATTGCAAAAATTATTTTTAAAATTATTTTTATAATTCTTAATCAAATAAAAAGTTAAACGCGATAAGAATCCATCATAAAGAATGTCATTACAACCAAGTGTAAATATATTATATATATATATTATAACATAAAAACTATCACTATTAGACATCTAGTGAAACATAAGAACTATCAGAAATAAACGATAAAGACCTGGAAAGATTCCACCTTATCCATACTAAAGAAATCCACCTTAAAAATCACACCTATCCAAAGATGCATGAGAACTATCAGATGTAAGAGGTACGGATCCAGAAAGATTCCACCTTATTTAAATCCACCTTAAAAATCACACCTATCAAATTAAAGGAACAACCAACCAATCAAAAAGAAAAGAGGGCTATTTAAACTGCCGGGCTCAGAACAAACATTATCCGTCTTGACAAAGCCTGCTGGCGAAACGCGTAGACGTTACCTGCTATTACCTGCCTTCAAAAAATTGGACTAACAACTTTACCTATCCCCTATCGAAGGAAGTAGAGGAAAAGAAAGTTCAAAAAACAAACGGCCGTTTGTACTACAAGTCCAAGATTACCTCTACAAGCTGAGACGTGCACACCTGTATCAAGAAGCAGCCGGGGGGAAAAAACGAGATCCTGAATATAGAGGCCAAACTCGCTATAAACCGGCAGAGAAGGAAACCCATACACGCAGGAGCGTGGTCTAGGTTTCTATTCTCGATATCGGAGATACCTACAGTATACAGGGAGGAGAGACACAAAAGAAAAAACCGGTAAGAGAGACCGAGATACCATCAGACACAGACGTGTCAGAAGAACCGGTAAGCCCCATCAAAAAATATCAAAATTTTTTACTAAGTACAGACAACTCTGTTTATACACTATACACCAAAAGACATTGCTACAAAAAGATAACAACTGAAATAACAATCTATTGGACTATGAAATGTAAATTGGTTCCATCTGATACAAAGTAACAATACAAAAGTAGGAAACGATATAATATCTGAGAAATTTCTTACGACTACTTAGCATCAGAATCAAGGTGGAAATTAAAAGATAATTGATTCAAGGTGAAAAAGAAAAACCTAGGTGGAATCTTTTAGAGAAATATACAAAAGTGTTTTTTTGATGCAGTAAATTTTACTTGTTCTTAAACTACAAAGGGAGACGTCCCACAATCTATTCAAAATGTTATATACATGTTTTATATTATTTTAATAAATATATTTTTGATAAAATATATATCAGTTTCCAGAATTTTCTCATTTAGCTTTTAGCGCTCCCAAACTACTATTGATTTTTTGTTATTGTGTATTATTTAACGGTAATTATAGGGAAAATTACTTGTGAGGGAGCTTTGGGGAATAATACCTGGCGCTGCTCTTTATAAACTTATATTTAAAGGTCACATTTCCCTAGTATTGTTTGAGCCCAGGGAGAATATAGCCCTAATGGGTATACTCACAGGAAACAAAGCACCTCCAGGTGCAATATCAGCAAGCTGGAACCATAAGTCGCCCAGTAGACAAACCACGGCAAGTGATCCTCCGCTTCCAGTAGTATAACGGTGGATAGGAGAGGGGTGTATGAAACCCCACAACAGGTTATTAGGTCAAAATACCACACCAGCAAGTCTATATAAAAGTAAAAATCTTTAATAACACAGCGACGCGTTTCTCAGCCGCCTATGGGCTGTTTCATCAGGCTATAATAAAACATTAAAAAATACACTTGCTATATACTAAATTAAAAAACTAAAACATTATCTGATTGGACAATCAATTAAAAATCCAGCCAATGTGTGATCTTTCTCAATCAATTACTATGGTAACCATTTAGTTAGTGTTCGGGTGGATAGGTGTGGCCAGGTGTGCACCTAATTAGCAAACTGACACGCCACCTAGCTTGCAACCCCTGTTGCTAATTGTTGCCATAGTGACCACCTAACAGTACAAACACAATATAAGTTTATCTAATAACAGTACATACACATTAAAAGTTTATCTCGTACACATAACACATTTACATTTGATTAGCACAAAGGAATAATGACAAGTACTCAGTAGTTCATTTGGTGCCCATCTCCAGAGTTGTACTTATGAGAGGTCAAAGCGCAACCGGAAGGTAGTCCGGAGATCATATGTGATCTATAAGTGCCTTACCGGCCTGATATTAATAGTATCACCAGCCCCATATGAGAACCTTTGTTGGATTCAATATGTGAAAGCATATTGAATCTATGTATAGGAGTGGTGATCAATGTATAGTGGGCTGTGTGCAAACATAGAGCTGTCATTATGAAATTCTGCGTGTCTTAGCGTAAAAGCCTTCTTAACATGAATACCTTATTGTCAATGTAATTCTTTCATATCGATCTTTTGTGCCAAAAGGCATCTGTTTACCCAATTGCTAGATCCTACTCGATGTTTGTGGATGACCCCAGACGCCTTCGGATGCGTCTCACTCTCTAACTATGTGATGTTACTTTGTTTAAGAATATCGGAGCTATTCTCCAATCGTTCTGGTGGCTCTAAGGGGAGTGTACATCCGCTCCAATGAGAATGCTTGTTGTGGGCGGGA
Source organism: Bombina bombina (assembly GCF_027579735.1). NCBI lineage: Eukaryota > Metazoa > Chordata > Amphibia > Anura > Bombinatoridae > Bombina > Bombina bombina. Next base: position 1,000,959,886 of record NC_069499.1, read on the forward strand.
TAAGCACCTGATCGAATCCTATTCCTTTTGAATTTAACATACATGTTAGCCCCAGAAATGGGAGCGCGAATGAGAGCACTCTTCATCACGCCCTTACGGCACACCTCCCATTTACTCTGCTACTATTGGTCTGAGGGCTTGTGAGGCATGTTTACCTACCCTATAGAGCCTTTGCAGTAAGCCAGGACAGTATTGGTCCTGACCTCGGTATAAGGTGCCTATATCGTGTTGAACGCACAGGGATATGTGTCTTGTAACTGAAATAAAAAATAAAGATAATAAAAAGTGCAAAATAATAAAATTTATTGCTAGCGGAACCCTGACATTTAGGACAATCTGTCATTGTATGTTGTATCGTGCAAACGATCGGAGGGAGGGGGGGTGGGGGATATGACAAACAAGGGAACTATTTATTAATTGCCCAGAGATACATGATGCTGTTATATCTCGTTAAAATGTACCATACTGGGCTGAACCCACTGTACTAATATAATAGTGATGGTGATAATATAGAAGGAAGTGATAATAAACCTATTTTATTTTGTGTACTTCTTATTGAGAACAAATAGTGAGTGGAATTCTAATGTGTAATAGATGTGCTAGTGACCCAGTGGTGTTTAACCAGTGTAAACTGATATTTTTATCTATATAATGTATATATATATATACCTTGACTTAAATAAATTATAATAAGTGGACTGTGATAATCTAATATTGTAGGTAGTGCAGTGTCGGTCAGTCTAATGTAATACAGTAGTGGTGCTGTGCCAGTAAGTGACTTTTTAGTTAATATAGATTAGATGATGCCTCCAATGTTACCCATAGATAAATCACTATAAGCTATTAATGGAAACATTATTATACAATACTTGTAATACGTGAGTATAAGTGGTGTGTCATTGTAACTAACAGTGTGTCTAGAAAATAGAATAATGGGTAAAAGATGGGATAGATTGTTTAACTGATGATGAAAACTCATATGGTGCTTGTGGTGGTCTAATCATATAAATGAATGATCATCCTCATATCATCGCACCAGTTCATATAATGAACAATATAAGGATAGGAATAGTGAGTCTGGTGAACAGTTCAATCATAGAAATAGAGAGTCCAATACTTCTACTTATCACCCTCACAATAGGATTAATAATACACATAATGGCACTATCAATTACAACACCTCCATGTCTACTATGCACTTTGACAAAAGAGGCCCTAATTCCAATATAGAGCCCCATGACACCGATCAAAGAGTACAACACAATTATGAACATCCCAACAGATATCAGGCATTGCAGAATATGGGTGATGCTAACAATGCCAATGGTACTAATACCAATTCACAAGTTTCTTTTTTAGGGGTGGATCATTATCCGAGGGACCCCCCAGTTTGGCAAGGGCCTTTGGGACCACCCCTTTCACAAAGGCTAAAAAGACCATTCGGAAACGAGGAACAAGAGGCAAATCCATCGCCCGCAAAAAGGAGAAATTAGAAAGGCTCAAAAAAGGTATTTTTAACTTATCATCACATGTCCTCACAGAAGACGAAATCAGAGTCTTGGGCAGAGGTCTGTCTTTCAGCCCTTCTAATCAATTTAAGGTCTATGAAGTCTTTGTCGATGTTAATAGTTATATCAGGAAATTAGCTTTGCAGAAATATTTTGCAGACAAAAAAATCAAGAATGATAACCTCAGACCCATCACAACAGACCTAATGGACTCCCATCTTAATGAAGGTTTGATTACCTATGAACCCCATATACTTATGGAGGATCTATTTGATGAGTATATTCATACTAACCTTAGGCCCAAATCTACCTTCATTCCACCTAGGAACAATGGCAATCATATTGAAATATTTGCTAACCTGGTGTTGGAAGACTTAGACAAATTGGCCAAAAAACAAAAAAAGTTAAGGTACAAAAACAACCTCAATCCAAATGAAAGAAAAGCTCTCGCCAGGCTTATGAACAGATCCGACTTGGTGATCAGACAGGCAGACAAGGGGGGGGGCATAGTCTTGCAAGATATGCAAGACTACCTACTGGAGGCGAATCGAATATTAAACAACAAAGAATATTATAATATCCTTTGTGGGGACCCCACCCCCATCTTTTTTGAACAATTAAACAACATTCTACAGAAGGGTGTCAATATGGGTATTATGTCCAAAAATGAAAGAGACTATTGTCTCCCTAAATATCCCTGCACTGCTTTTTACTATCACCTGCCCAAAGTCCACAAGGACCCTATAAAACCTCAAGGCAGGCCTATTATTGCAGGGATAGGGAGCCTCACCGACTCACTATCAGCTTATATAGACCAATTTTTGCAAAAATTCGTGATTACTCTTCCTTCCTATATTAGGGATTCTACTGATCTATTGACTAAATTAGAAGAAGTCAGTCTTAATGAACATTGTTGGTGGGTGACTTGTGACGTAGGAGCCCTTTACTCAAATATTGAACATGAAATAGGCACTAGAGCAGTGAGGTCCTTTTTGGAACAAGATATGTACATGCCTGTACAACAAATAGACTTCATTATTCAACTGATTAACTTCATTCTCAAGCACAACTACTTTTTATATCAAAGTAGATATTATCTTCAAATCAAGGGAACGGCCATGGGCACCAGGTTCGCTCCTAGCTTTGCAAACCTGTTCATGGGTTGCTTCGAACAAACTTACATTTACGATACCCATTTTGGAGCGAACCTGGTGTTCTATGGCCGCTATATTGATGATTTGCTATTTATTTTCAAAGGGTCAGAAGAGGACATTAGGGGATTTATAGATCACTTGAACAATAACACTTTTGGGATTTCTTTTACCCATAATATAAAAAAAGAGGAAATTGAATTTTTAGATCTTGTTCTGGGGAAGACACCAGATGGTAAGGTCTCCTCAAGAACTTTCTTCAAAACTGTTGATTGCAATAGCTTTCTCCATTATGAGAGCAATCACTACAAGTGCTGGAAGAACAATGTCCCATACGGACAATTTAGGAGAATTAGAAGAAATTGTTCCACTTTGGAGGATTATGACTCACAAGCCACAATAATTGGCGAAAGGTTTCTTGAGAAAGGTTATCCACAGGACCTGATAAATCGTGAAACTCTCAGGGTAAGGAACGAGGATAGGTCAGGTTATTTCATTAAGAAACACAGACATCAAGAAGACTTCAAAGAAAGCAACCCGCCTTTATTCATCACTAAATATAACTCTAACCATCATCAGATTACTAAAATTCTGAACAAACATTGGTCAGTTCTAAGAAATGACCCCACGCTCAAGGAAATTATAGGAACCAAGCCAAAAGTGGTGTTTAGGAGAGCACCTACTCTAAAAAATGTGCTAGCCCCTAGCAAGGTTGTCAGGGACAAGCACACCTCCACTAACGGTGGGCTCACTAACCCATGGGGGGGAGTAATCCCCGGAAGTTCTGTCACTCCTAAAAACAGAATATCCAAATGTTGTAGGAAACGCTGTGGGATGTGCAGCTTCATATCCCATAAGGCTACTACTTTTACATCACACACTACGGGGGAGTCATTTAACATCAAAGGACTTTTGACATGTGAAACATCTTTCGTCATATACCTCCTGAATTGTAAATGTGGGGTCCAATATGTTGGACGTACCTGTCGTAAAATCAAAAAAAGATGGGGGGAACATGCCTATAATATCAAAAAGCATTCCAAGTCCCACAGTGTATCTAGACACTGTCTAATGTATCATAAAAAACAAAAGAACCCTATGAGCATCATACCTATTGAGGCGATTTCTAGATCATTCCCTAACTCCTTCCTTACTCTCAGAAAAAGAGAGACCTTCTGGATTAAAAAATTACAAACTCTACAGCCAGATGGTCTTAATGAGAACCTTGACATGGCGGCATTCTGATGACCGAACAATTTATGGTGCTAGGGGACGGGGTTATCATACCCCACTCTCCCTCTCCCCCTCCATCCTGTCCACTAGTGTTCTCCCCTAATGATGAACTGTGAGATCGGTTTCTTTAGTTACCAATAGGTTGTAGGCTTGATAATGTAATAGCTGCCATTACCCAAGGCTAGCTAAATATTGACTCACAAATTGTCAATTCCCTGTACATAGATGTCAGTTAACTCTCACACCCCTAACATATTTTATTATATTATACACTTACACACTCTTTCATTCATTTATATGATTAGACCACCACAAGCACCATATGAGTTTTCATCATCAGTTAAACAATCTATCCCATCTTTTACCCATTATTCTATTTTCTAGACACACTGTTAGTTACAATGACACACCACTTATACTCACGTATTACAAGTATTGTATAATAATGTTTCCATTAATAGCTTATAGTGATTTATCTATGGGTAACATTGGAGGCATCATCTAATCTATATTAACTAAAAAGTCACTTACTGGCACAGCACCACTACTGTATTACATTAGACTGACCGACACTGCACTACCTACAATATTAGATTATCACAGTCCACTTATTATAATTTATTTAAGTCAAGGTATATATATATATACATTATATAGATAAAAATATCAGTTTACACTGGTTAAACACCACTGGGTCACTAGCACATCTATTACACATTAGAATTCCACTCACTATTTGTTCTCAATAAGAAGTACACAAAATAAAATAGGTTTATTATCACTTCCTTCTATATTATCACCATCACTATTATATTAGTACAGTGGGTTCAGCCCAGTATGGTACATTTTAACGAGATATAACAGCATCATGTATCTCTGGGCAATTAATAAATAGTTCCCTTGTTTGTCATATCCCCCACCCCCCCTCCCTCCGATCGTTTGCACGATACAACATACAATGACAGATTGTCCTAAATGTCAGGGTTCCGCTAGCAATAAATTTTATTATTTTGCACTTTTTATTATCTTTATTTTTTATTTCAGTTACAAGACACATATCCCTGTGCGTTCAACACGATATAGGCACCTTATACCGAGGTCAGGACCAATACTGTCCTGGCTTACTGCAAAGGCTCTATAGGGTAGGTAAACATGCCTCACAAGCCCTCAGACCAATAGTAGCAGAGTAAATGGGAGGTGTGCCGTAAGGGCGTGATGAAGAGTGCTCTCATTCGCGCTCCCATTTCTGGGGCTAACATGTATGTTAAATTCAAAAGGAATAGGATTCGATCAGGTGCTTATCCCGCCCACAACAAGCATTCTCATTGGAGCGGATGTACACTCCCCTTAGAGCCACCAGAACGATTGGAGAATAGCTCCGATATTCTTAAACAAAGTAACATCACATAGTTAGAGAGTGAGACGCATCCGAAGGCGTCTGGGGTCATCCACAAACATCGAGTAGGATCTAGCAATTGGGTAAACAGATGCCTTTTGGCACAAAAGATCGATATGAAAGAATTACATTGACAATAAGGTATTCATGTTAAGAAGGCTTTTACGCTAAGACACGCAGAATTTCATAATGACAGCTCTATGTTTGCACACAGCCCACTATACATTGATCACCACTCCTATACATAGATTCAATATGCTTTCACATATTGAATCCAACAAAGGTTCTCATATGGGGCTGGTGATACTATTAATATCAGGCCGGTAAGGCACTTATAGATCACATATGAGCTCCGGACTACCTTCCGGTTGCGCTTTGACCTCTCATAAGTACAACTCTGGAGATGGGCACCAAATGAACTACTGAGTACTTGTCATTATTCCTTTGTGCTAATCAAATGTAAATGTGTTATGTGTACGAGATAAACTTTTAATGTGTATGTACTGTTATTAGATAAACTTATATTGTGTTTGTACTGTTAGGTGGTCACTATGGCAACAATTAGCAACAGGGGTTGCAAGCTAGGTGGCGTGTCAGTTTGCTAATTAGGTGCACACCTGGCCACACCTATCCACCCGAACACTAACTAAATGGTTACCATAGTAATTGATTGAGAAAGATCACACATTGGCTGGATTTTTAATTGATTGTCCAATCAGATAATGTTTTAGTTTTTTAATTTAGTATATAGCAAGTGTATTTTTTAATGTTTTATTATAGCCTGATGAAACAGCCCATAGGCGGCTGAGAAACGCGTCGCTGTGTTATTAAAGATTTTTACTTTTATATACACTTGCTGGTGTGGTATTTTGACCTAATAACCTGTTGTGGGGTTTCATACACCCCTCTCCTATCCACCGTTATACTACTGGAAGCGGAGGATCACTTGCCGTGGTTTGTCTACTGGGCGACTTATGGTTCCAGCTTGCTGATATTGCACCTGGAGGTGCTTTGTTTCCTGTGAGTATACCCATTAGGGCTATATTCTCCCTGGGCTCAAACAATACTAGGCCATGTTGGTTTGCCTCTCTCTTTTCTAGGCATAGGATCTTAGGCTCTCAAGGAACACCGACTGGATCTATTTGGAGGTATATCAGTGAGCTGAACTACTGTGAAGTTTCAGCCTGCCCCACTAGCACTACCTGGGTGCTTGACGTTTGTGAGTATATATAGTGCCTTCTATATATTTATTTCTTTGTTTTGGTGGTACTGGGCCATGGTGGCGCCTCTGTGTTCTTCTATTTGCAGTATCTAACCATCAGGACGACCATCCTTTGACAGAGTGCTGCCGCCAGATAGTGGGACTTGATTGATGAATGGACATTAACATACCTATACCTACTGTATAGTTCACTGTTCTGTTGTTTTATCCTGTTTTACTGTGTGTATTGTTTTATGTCTAGGTTCTAGACTATTTACCTATCTGATTTTTTGGCAACTGGGAGGCGCACCCTAAAGGGTGTGGTGTGCATTTGTGTATACCACTCCCCACATTATAATTCTTTCAGCTTGCTGGTCCTTGAGGAGAACAAGATCTCCAACCTTGATGTTAGGGTTCAGACATTGCCATTTCCTGCGTCCTTGCAGAGTAAAGAGATACTCCATATTCCAACGATTCCAGAAGCAGTTGGCAAGGTGTTGTACTCACTTCCACTGATTGTAGCACAGATTTCCTGTTTTAAAGTCTCCAGGGGGAACAGGAACAGACCCAAGCTTCTGGGTAAGAAGAGTAGCTGGAGAAAGGAGAGTTGGGGCCTCTGGATCTACAGAAACTGGAACAAGTAGTCTTGAATTGATTATGGCAGATGCTTCTGCCAGGAAGGTGGTTAGAATCTCATGGGTGAGTCTTGTGGATTTCAAGTCCATAAGCATGGAGTCCAGTATTTTACGTGTGATGCCTATCATTCTCTCCCAGGAGCCACCCATATGGGAAGAATGAGGAGGATTGAAAATCCATGTACAGCCCCTATCAGCTAAAAGGTCTTGAATTGGCCTAGAGTTGAGATGTAGCTCTTGACAGGCTCCAACAAAATTAGTTCCACAGTCAGATCTTAATGTTTTGACTGGTCCTCTGATGGCAAGAAATCGCCTTAGAGCATTTATGAAGCTTGAGGCATCCATATTTTCTATTACTTCAATGTGTACTGCACGCACACTCATGCAAGTGAACAGCACTGCCCATCGTTTGTTATTTGCTTGGCCACCGGAGTCGAACACTACCCTGATTTGTTTTGGCTTATGTGGATGATACACTCCAAAGAAAGGCAGGTACCAGCACTCTTGGAGTTTTTGAAGTGGTGGAGCTGGCTCGGAATGATCATTGTCAAAGAATGGGTTCAGGTTAGCTATAGGACTGTTTTTTGGAATGCCCCTCTTGTCACGGATACATTTACTTTCTGAGCCAAAGACATCCTGTTGTACACTGCGTATTATGAACAGTTCACTTTCAGCAATATCCTTTGCAGAAAGAAACCTTTGGTACACGTGCCAATCTTGACAGTGAGCATCTGTGGGCTTTGTGTGAAAGCAGTGTGCAATGTGGACTAACCTTGCAATGGTACGTACAAGCCTTGTCCACTTGGAGAAACGTTCAAAGCGTTGACAGCCCAAGACGAGCCTTTGTTCAGTTCTGGTGACAAGGGTTTTTACTTCAGGATGAATCTCTGGATCATTGTCAGGTTCTAGAAGACTGAAGACATCAGCTGTGGTTTCTTCTGGATGATCCTGCAGGAATTCAGGGCCTGTTAACCAAGAAGAATTTGCAAAGACACTTGCAGACACTGGCCTGGTGGCATGATCTGCAGGATTAATTTCAGATGGAACATAATGCCATTGTTTGGGCTTAGATGATTTCCTGTCTTCAACTGACAAGGCTATTTTGTTGTCATCACTTGTAGTACAAAACACTGTGGTACCCGGATTGTCATAACAAAGGATAGGAGTACCATCAGGTATTTGTATGATGTCAGGAGGCTTCTCCCTTACTTCATGATGGCGAGAGCACTGTTTGAAGTGGGATGCACGTCCATTTTCTAATATGTAAGTTTTGAAGGAGTGGATCTCAGATGATGTATGCATACTATTCAAGCTTACATCGCCCACTATCACCCTTCCTAGATTAAGTCTTTGTGCATAAGGGGCATTGTCAGGTCCATTGCACTGCTCGCGTACTTTATGTACTCTGAGAATGTCTCTTCCTAGCAGGACCAAGATTTCAGCATTCATGTCCATTGCCGGAATCTCATCAACAAGGTACCTTAAGTGAGGATGGTGATAGGCAGCCTCTGGAGTAGGAATCTCTTCCCTTTCGCCTGGTATCTGGTCACACTCGACTAATGTTGGTAGGGGTATGCCTTCATTTCCTTTGATATGAGAGACCATGAATCCATTTGCCCTTCTGCCAAAGGCCTCTACACGACCAGAACAGGTTCTGAGAGTATACGGTGTTGCATTACCCTCTATGCCGGAGATCTCAAAGAATTTAGGTTTAACCAGGGATCTGTTGCTCTGTTCATCTATTATAGCATACATTCTAGCAACTTTCTCAGGTTGATCCTGTGGGTAAATCTTGACTAGACATACCTTGGCACAGCATTTGTAGTCTAAGCCTTCTCCACAGACTTCTGTGCATGCAGAGGAAACACTCGCTGTGACTGGAGCACGACTTTGTTGCTCCCCGCCATGAATTGAGACAGGGGTGGAGTCAGTTAGCTGCTGTGGGTTGTCTGGAAGTGGAGTAGGATGCATAGCTGTAACGTGTCTGTCGCTACTGCAGTCTGTGCACTTTATAACATCTTTATAGTCTTTAGCAAAGTGACCAAGTCTTTAGCAAAGTGACCATAAGAAGCACAACACCTATAGCATACTCCAAGTTTCTGGAGAATCTCCCTGCACTCTTGTAAAGTCTTTGCCCTAAGCCCACGACATTTCTTAGGAGGGTGAGGCTTCCTGTGAATAGGGCACTGACGATTAGGGTCTTTATCTCTCTCGCCCGAGTCACTCTGGTTTGCAGGAGAGGATACGGGTGATGAGATGTCTGTCCTTTTAACAGATATTGCTCTATTAAAGTCTCTACGTTTAGCTGCCGTGTTATCATACCTTGATGATGTTGGTAAGTATGATGAAGCAGGCAAGTTGGGTTCACAGAAGCTGAAGCTGGGATCGTTTCTCATCCAGGCTTGATCGCTGATGTACCTGCAAAAGTATGAAAATGGAGGAAAGGATACGTTATAGTCTCTTTTGTATCTTGAGCCCTGTTGTGCCCATTTCTCTTGCAGGTTATATGGCAGTTTAGACACCACAGGATTGACACCATGAGCAGTGTCCAGAAAGCTTGGTCCAGGTAGACGTGGGTCTGTCTTTGCCAACTCTAGCTCCATGAGGAGGTCACTTAATTATTGGAGCTTGCGATAGTCTTTGTTTCCTATTTTTGGGAAGTTTTGCAGTCTCTTGAACAGAGCGCTTTCTATGGCTTCAGAGCTACCATAGGCTTGCTCAAGTCTTGCCCATGCAGCAACAAGGCCTGCATCTGGGTGGTCAACATGTACTGTTCTCAGTCTTTTAACACGATCTGCAGATTCCGGCCCCAGCCACTTTATGAGCAAATCAAGTTCCTTCTTGGTTGTAAGCTCGAGATCAGCGGTAGCAGCCTTGAAGGTTGATCTCCAGGCCCTGTAGCTCTCTGGACAGTCGTCAAACCTTGAGAGGCTTGTGTTAATGAGCTCACGGTGTGTCATGTATCTGGCAAAGTCAGTCAAGTCTGATCTCTCACTCTTTGGTGCCAAAGTAACTTGAGGAACCCCTTGGGTGTGAAAGTTCTTTGGTGAAGAAGGGTGAAGTTTACCAGGATAAAATGATGTTGCAAGAGCATTCAACTGTGGTGTAGTCTCTAAGGCTTCTGCTAGCTGTGGCTTGAGCTGCGGCTTGTCACTGGAAGTCACCTTATTGTCAGCGGGAGGTGATGCGGTTTGCTGCTTAGATGCACTTGTGTTGTGGATTTGAAGAGCCTCAGGCATTTGGTGCTGAGAGGTCTCTGTGTTGAGATTTAGAACGATGGTGTTAGTAGTAGGCACAGGAGATGACTCTGTATTGTTGCAAATATTATGCTTTAGCACATATTTACTAGTGCATTCAACTGGGTCTTCCAGATCTGCTGGGATATGGCAATCTGAATAAGTGCTTTCTCCCATTGCTTGTTCAAGGACTTTCAGCCTTGCTAGGGCTGCTGCTTCTTTCTTTTCCATTTGCAAAACCTTTATTTGGGAATCCACCTTTGCTTGCTGGGCAGCTATTTGTGCTTTGCTTTGTGCTTCCTGGGTAGCCCTTTGTGCTTTGCTTTGGGCTTCCATTTCTGCTTCCCTTCTGATAAAGGAGATTTGCACTTTTTTTGATTCTGCATCAGCATGGGCCTCTATTAGCTTGTCACTTAATGTTGAACTTCTGGAGTGAGAGGATCTAGAAGAACGTGCAGTGAGCTTAGTTGATGTGGATCTATGAGATCTGGTCTCCTGCAGTTGAGCAATGCGGAACTCTGCCTTTTCTTTAGCCATTTGCACTAAGAGATCTCTATGTTGGTCCAGTGCATCAGTCCTAGTCAGTTCTGTTGAAGAGTCCTCTATATTAAAGTCCTGTAAGAAGGCTGTGTATTTTGCAGACAGCCGCTGGTAGCGTTCATATGCAGCAGATAGGTGATCTATAGAGTCTCTCAATTTAGCTGGTTGATCATTAAAGTGTGACAAAACTGACATGCATTGTGAAATTCTGTCCCATAGGTCTGACAGATTGCTGGAGTACTCATCTCTAGTGAATTCATAGTTTTCTCTGAGTTTATGTGTCGGTTTTATTGTACGTTTGGGTCTTACACTCTGTTCAGCAATATCTGCAGGATCTGCTCCCTGTACGTCTGTGGGTTCAGAGGCATGATGTATCTGCGTAGGTTCGGCTATAAAAGAGTGCTCAGAGCCTTGTCATTTTTTTCAAGTTTTGCAAAAAATGGTACTGTCTCTTTAAGAAGACAAACAGCAGCTTAGACATCAAAAAAGAAGAAATCCAGCAAACCTCCCAGGCGTATAATCAATCAAAGATTTATTTGGAAAACCGTGCACAAAAACATATAAAAAAAAAGGGTAAAACATACAGAATGTCCCAACAACCTGGAACAGATAAAGGAATCGTCCTACGCGTTTCAGCAGATATTCGCCTTATTCATGGACATAATTTACTCCACACCAACTTGTCTATTTAAACACACCCTTGTCATCAGGTGTGAGAGCTCCAGGTACTAATTATTAAAGGGACAGACCTAGAATATCACCATACTGAAATAAAGACAGACTAAAAATAATGAGCATTACATTAGGGGGAGATTGCAACGTTAATACTTTAAATGTTAATACTTTAAATGTTAATATAGCATATAAAGAAATATACAAATCTCAACAATTTATAAACATGGGCTAAACATATATATATAATTTGAGTAGCATATTCTACCATAAGCATCTAGTAAAAGACTTATATAAATGGGATCTGCCTCTGTTTATTGTAGAGCCTCCATGCGAGAAAATATTTATGAACTGATATACTAATGCCTTAACAATAACCATAAGTTTTGAAAATAAACGGTAGTGAGTGCATCATATTATTAATTACCCCAATAACAGCATGACATATATTGTATACCTGAGAGGACTTATTAATGAAGAACAACAGAGAGGGCGTTGCAAAAGACAATGAGGAGATGCACAAAACAGTGTGTATAAATTTTTATATATGGTTCAGAGCAAGCTGTGCTAATTCTAATAATAATGTATCTAGAATAAATTAATAAAGATGGAATTTTACTCTATTAATACATAGAGATAAAGAATATATACAAGCCAATCTAAACTATACTACTGTGTACCCATCTTAAATACATGATGTAAATCCTCTTTAGTATAGATTATCACATTTTGCTACTTAATGTACTTCCTGGGATCATAATATAAATCCTATCTATTAATGCCTCCAAAAATTAATGACATCACCCACTATGTTGAAACCATCTGGAATCCTGGTTTTCATTTTGAAAATCCAGAAAGCCTCTTTGTATGAAAGTTTAGTTACTCTATCTCCACCACGTATGGCAGGTTTGATATGGTCAATAATTTGCCACTTTAGACTATTAACCACTTTGTTGTGGACATGTATAAAGTGTCTGGCAAGGTCAGAGCATTCAATACCATGCTCAATATTCTTGAGATGCTCCCTGATCCTATTTCTACACTCTCTAGAGGTGCACCCAATGTATTGTTTTTTACATTCCACGCAATCTATGAGATAGATTACGAAGACAGAGCGACAGTTGGTATATGTATCCAACTCATAGACCTTCTGTGTGGTGTATGATTGAAAATTCTTAGTAACTTTTGTGAATCCACAAGCAATGCAATTGCTGTAGTGACACCTATAGTGCCCTTTTACATTTAACCAGCTATTGCTTCTTGTCTGTGTACTTCTAAGTAGACTAGGAGAAACTGCATTACCTATCGTATAGCCTCTACGCGAGACAAAGTTGCATCCCTTCTGCACAAGATCTTTGAGGCTGTCCTCAGCAGTCAAAATTGGGAGATGCTTTTTCACTATATCACATATTGCATTAAATTGTGCACTATATGTGGTTATGAATGTAGGTCTGGAGATGCAAATCCCTTCAGGGGTTACATTACTATGTATAAAAGATACATTGATGACCTCCTGTTCGTTTGGACAGGGGGTCCATCTAGATTAAAGGAGTTTGTTCAATTTCTCAACTCCAATGATGCTAATTTACAGTTTACATATGAGAGTAATAAAGAATCTATACCCTACTTAGACCTCCTATTGATTGGAAAAACAGACACTCAGCAGATAAAGACAACTTTATATCGCAAACCAATTGCGGCGAATGCGATATTACATGGCCAAAGCAATCATCCAAAACATATGGGTTTTGGAATAGCCAAAGGGCAATTCATAAGGTTAAAACGTAATTGTACTGACAATGAAGTCTTTATCACAGAGAGCTTGAAAATGAGAAAAGATCTCCTAGAGAGAGGCTATCATATAAAAACAATAGATCGAGCCCTCCTAGAAGTAACCAGATTAGATAGAGAAACCCTCCTCCTTGATAACAAAGCCCTAGTGAATAAACAACGTTTTGATAACTCCAGACCTACATTCATAACCACATATAGTGCACAATTTAATGCAATATGTGATATAGTGAAAAAGCATCTCCCAATTTTGACTGCTGAGGACAGCCTCAAAGATCTTGTGCAGAAGGGATGCAACTTTGTCTCGCGTAGAGGCTATACGATAGGTAATGCAGTTTCTCCTAGTCTACTTAGAAGTACACAGACAAGAAGCAATAGCTGGTTAAATGTAAAAGGGCACTATAGGTGTCACTACAGCAATTGCATTGCTTGTGGATTCACAAAAGTTACTAAGAATTTTCAATCATACACCACACAGAAGGTCTATGAGTTGGATACATATACCAACTGTCGCTCTGTCTTCGTAATCTATCTCATAGATTGCGTGGAATGTAAAAAACAATACATTGGGTGCACCTCTAGAGAGTGTAGAAATAGGATCAGGGAGCATCTCAAGAATATTGAGCATGGTATTGAATGCTCTGACCTTGCCAGACACTTTATACATGTCCACAACAAAGTGGTTAATAGTCTAAAGTGGCAAATTATTGACCATATCAAACCTGCCATACGTGGTGGAGATAGAGTAACTAAACTTTCATACAAAGAGGCTTTCTGGATTTTCAAAATGAAAACCAGGATTCCAGATGGTTTCAACATAGTGGGTGATGTCATTAATTTTTGGAGGCATTAATAGATAGGATTTATATTATGATCCCAGGAAGTACATTAAGTAGCAAAATGTGATAATCTATACTAAAGAGGATTTACATCATGTATTTAAGATGGGTACACAGTAGTATAGTTTAGATTGGCTTGTATATATTCTTTATCTCTATGTATTAATAGAGTAAAAATTCCATCTTTATTAATTTATTCTAGATACATTATTATTAGAATTAGCACAGCTTGCTCTGAACCATATATAAAAATTTATACACACTGTTTTGTGCATCTCCTCATTGTCTTTTGCAACGCCCTCTCTGTTGTTCTTCATTAATAAGTCCTCTCAGGTATACAATATATGTCATGCTGTTATTGGGGTAATTAATAATATGATGCACTCACTACCGTTTATTTTCAAAACTTATGGTTATTGTTAAGGCATTAGTATATCAGTTCATAAATATTTTCTCGCATGGAGGCTCTACAATAAACAGAGGCAGATCCCATTTATATAAGTCTTTAACTAGATGCTTATGGTAGAATATGCTACTCAAATTATATATATATGTTTAGCCCATGTTTATAAATTGTTGAGATTTGTATATTTCTTTATATGCTATATTAACATTTAAAGTATTAACATTTAAAGTATTAACGTTGCAATCTCCCCCTAATGTAATGCTCATTATTTTTAGTCTGTCTTTATTTCAGTATGGTGATATTCTAGGTCTGTCCCTTTAATAATTAGTACCTGGAGCTCTCACACCTGATGACAAGGGTGTGTTTAAATAGACAAGTTGGTGTGGAGTAAATTATGTCCATGAATAAGGCGAATATCTGCTGAAACGCGTAGGACGATTCCTTTATCTGTTCCAGGTTGTTGGGACATTCTGTATGTTTTACCCTTTTTTTTATATGTTTTTGTGCACGGTTTTCCAAATAAATCTTTGATTGATTATACGCCTGGGAGGTTTGCTGGATTTCTTCTTTTTTGATGTTGTTGCCGTCTAAACAACCAGCTTAAACCTCGGCGTTCTCCAGGACAAAGGCTTGCAGTACCCGGCTTACTGACCGGCTGATGACGTCATCGTAAGACGCCGGTGTGTGTCAACAGGCATTCACAGAGGCGGAGGCTCTCACGGAGTTCGGGACTTACCTGATAAAAAGATACAGCAACGGCAGTCTAAGGTGCTTCGTACCGGCCCGGGGACCCACAGAGTGGTGAACGATCCGGAGGCTGAATAGGCTGCTTGGTATCCGCTTGAATTTACTTACGTTGGTGAGTCTTCACAATACCGCTTTAAATACTCTAAGGATTGATGCTGCTGGTTATGTACACTATAAAAGTCTGGAGCTGTCTAAAGGGGGATTTCTTGTGATTTAGCAGCTTAGACAGGTTGGGTAACAGTTCAATGCAGAGAAACAGTTTTTAACATTCAGATGAAGTGCAGTAAACTTGTGCGACATGTGCTTTCACAAGATGGCGGATGACCCTGAGCTTGATTGCAGATTAAACACACACATATACATAGCAGGCTGTAGGAATTCTATACATCTTTTGACTATTCTGACTCATATAGTTGTAATAATGATCTATCCCTTGCTGAGACCTCTATGCCTGGCCTGTATAAGAAGATACAATCACTGCAGACAATCCTTGTCAGATAGCTGAACTCACCAATACCTTGTTCATCCACAAAGTTGCTTTATTCTGAATATCAGGTTACAGCAGATAATAAATACAGCAGATGAATGAATGGTTAAAGTATTTTGCGGTCAAAAGATGATACTGATCGTAGCTTGCAATGTATTAACATGAGTGCTTGTTACACGAGGCTGTTAGCTGCAGCCATGACACAGGAAAACATCATAAAACTACAAGGGCGGAGTAATACACAAAAAGGAAATGCATAATAAGGTCAGGGGTAAGATACTGGAAAACAGGAGCATTACCAAAAAGTGTCAGTAGATGGCAGTACAGAACAAACACAGGGAAGCCTAGAAAACAATGGCATAAAAATATATGATTTCTTAACTATAACAACATGAACATAACAGAGGCTATGTAATATTCTATGCCTCATTGAGGCAGCACAACTCCTCATAGAGTTTTCTGCAGTTGTAATCTTCAGCTCGTTCTCAAAAGAAAAGAAACAAAATACACAACATAGCGTAATTCTGTAGCCCACTTGGAGAAATTGATACACTTGTTAACGAGTAATTACTCATATTTGATGGAGTCAATCCAAGCTCAGGGTAATGCGCACACCTACTTTATACTGGTAGGTAAACAGTATCTCTCACGCAAATGTTATAAAAGGTAATATTTATTAAAACCATATAAAAGCCTCACACATGCACAGCTAACACCATAAACATAGGACTAGTGAGCGACAATACATAGGTTATCACTCAAAAGAGCAGTCCCAAACACTGGATGGATGCGGATAGAAGGCAGAAACTTAACTGCTAACCGTCTGCACTTTGATATCAGCAGGAATGGCTCCTCCCCCAGGTGTATAGGCAGATGAAAGACGCGGTGGTGAGATTTAGAGTTACAGTTCCGACGTACGTTTCGCTTAATCAGCTTTATCAAGGAATGGAGTGCGCATGTCCATTTCTTTTAAACCTCAGCTTGTCATCAAACCGGAAATGGAGGATACATAGTCCATCATTTTTGATAAGAGCAATGTATAACGATCATATAGAGTTTTATGTTCATGTACTCGCCAGTATAATAGTCTGTCCTTTTTAGTAACGGCAATGTACAACGATCACACAGAGTTTTCTGTTTATATTATCGTCAATATGCATAAATATAAAGGTCAAGGAAAAATCTGACAGTATACCAATTTATATTATTATTAACATGTATGTACACAGAAATGGCAAATATCTGAGACATTGTAAAAATCTAACAGTATACCAACTTATATTCTTATTAGCATGTATATACACAGAAATGGCAAATATCTGAGACATTATAACAATGCGTGGCCCATAGAAACAAGAATATGTAACAAAATATTTTTATAATTATTATGTGACATGTGGAAAAAAATGTGTCTACTACTTCTGTTCTAATAACTCCAATGCAATGGAGTGAATTAATGTAAGTGATACTTTGGTACTCTTTTGAAAAAAATTGATAGACCGCAAATAAGCTATTGTATTCTAACCTATTGCTATTGAGAATATTACAGAAAATGGTGTATTTCAAAGTCATTATTGAGTCCATTATGTATGAAGCTATCCATAATATGGATCCACTTCATCTCCAATCGTCCCAAGGAACCTTGAGTGTCTCCTCCTCTCCAACCTGGCTCTACCTTTCTACGTTCTGCAGAATCTCACACGAATCAACTAGTGTTGTTTCTTCAAAGACATTGTTGGAGGATCAATTTACCAAAAAGTTCTTTGATTCCTCAGACAAGGGTAACCTTTTTAGGTTTCCAAATAGATTCAGTATCCATGAATTTGTCTCAAACAGACAAGAGACGTCTGAAATTGGTTGCAGCCTGTCGGAACCTTCAGTCTCAATCATTCCCTTCAGTAGCTATGTGCATGGAGGTTTTAGGTCTCATGACTGCAGCATTGGACGCGATCCCCTTTGCTCATTTTCACATGAGACCTCTTCAGCTTTGTATGCTGAACCAATGGTGCAGGGATTATACAAGTATATCACAATTAATATCCTTAGATCCCAATGTTCGATTATCTCTGACTTGGTGGCTAGATCACCATCATATAGTTCAAGGGGCCTCTTTTGTTCATCCAATCTGGACTGTGATCACAACAGATGCGAGTCTTTCAGGTTGGGGAGCTGTCTAGGGATCTCTGACAGCACAAGGGGTTTGGAAATCTCAAGAGGCGAGATTACTAATCAATATTTTGGAACTCTGTGCAATTCTCAGAGCTCTTCAGTTTTGGCCTCTATTGAAGAGAAGCCATTTATTTGTTTTCAGACAGACAATGTCACAACTGTGGCGTATGTCAATCATCAGGGTGGGATTCACAGTCCTCAAGCTATGAAAAAAGTATCCCGGATACTTGTTTGGGCAGAATCCAGATTCTGTCTAATTTCTGCAGTCCATATCCCAGGTATAGATAATTGGGAAGCGGATTATCTCAGTCGTCAAGCTTTACATCCGGGAGAGTGGTCTCTTCACCCAGATGTGTTTTTTCAAATTGTTCAGATGTGGGGGCTTCCAGAAATAGATCTGATGGCATCTCATCTAAACAAGAAACTTCCCAGGTACCTGTCCAGGTCCAGGGATCCTCAGGCGGAAGCAGTGGATGCATTGACACTTCCTTGGAGTTATCAACCTGCCTATAATTTTCTGCCTCTAGTTCTTTTTCCAAGAGTGATTTCCAAGATCATCATGGATCAATCATTTGTACTGCTGGTGGCTTGAGCATGGGCTCACAGGTTTTGGTATGCGGATCTTGTTCGGATGTCCAGTTGCCAACCATTGCCACTTCCACTAAGGCCAGACCTTCTATCTCAAGGTCCGTTTTTCCATCAGGATCTCAAATCAATAAATTTGAAGGTATGGAAATTGAACGCTTAGTGCTTAGTCATAGAGGTTTCTCTGACTCAGGGATTAATACTATGTTGCAGGATCGTAAATCTGTTTCTAGAAAGATTTATTATCGAGTTTGGAAGACTTACATTTCATGGTGTTCTTCGCATAAATTCTCTTGGCATTCTTTTAGAATTCCTAGAATTTTACAGGTTCTTCAGGATGGTTTGGATAAGGGTTTGTCTGTGAGTTCCTTGAAAGGATAAATCTCTGCTCTTTCTGTTTTATTCCACAGAAAAATTGCTAAACTCCCTGAGATTCATTGTTTTGTACAGGCTTTGGTTTGTATCAAGCCTGTCATTAAATCAATCTCTCCTCCTTGGAGTCTTAATTTGGTTTTGAAGGCTTTACAGGCTCCTCCGTTTGAGCCTATGCATTCTTTGGACATTAAAATGCTTTCTTGGAAAGTGTTGTTTCTTTTGGCCATCTCTTCTGCTAGAAGAGTTTCTGAATTATCTGCTCTTTCTTGTGAGTCTCCTTTTCTGATTTTTCATCAGGATAAGGCAGTTTTGCGGACTTCATTTAAATTCTTACCTAAAGTTGTGAATTCCAACAACATTAGTAGGGAAATAGTTCTTTGTGTCCCCCATCCTAAGAATTCTTTGGAAAGATCTTTACATTCTTTAGATGTGGTGAGAGCTTTGAAATATTATGTTGAAGCTACTAAAGATTTCAGGAAGACTTCTAGTCTATTTGTTATCTTTTCTGGTTCTAGGAAAGGTCAGAAGGCTTCTGCCATTTCTTTGGCATCTTGGTTAAAGCTTTTGATTCATCACGCTTATTTGGAGTCGGGTAAATCCCCGCCTCAGAGGATTACAGCTCATTCTACTAGGTCAGTTTCCACTTCCTGGGCTTTTAAGAATGAAGCTTCAGTTGATCAGATTTGCAAAGCAGCAACTTGGTCTTCTTTGCATACATTTACTAAGTTCTACCATTTTGATGTTTTTTCTTCTTCAGAAGCAGTTTTTTGGTAGAAAAGTTCTTCAGGCAGCTGTTTCAGTTTGATTCTTCTGCTTATAATTTCAGTTTTTTTCTTTTCCATTATAAGATTAAAACTTATGATTTGGGTTGTGGATTAATTTTTTTCAGCAGAATTGGCTGTCTTTATTTTTTATCCCTCCCTCTCTAGTGACTATTGCGTGGAGTTCCACATCTTGGGTATTGCTATCCCATATGTCACTATCTCATAGAGTCCATGAGGCCACTCTTTTTACGGTGGTTATGATTTTTTTGTATAAAGCACAATTATTCAAATTCCTTTGTTTATGCTTTTGCTCCTTTCTTTATCACCCCACTTCTTGGCTATTCATTAAACTGAATTGTGGGTGTGGTGAGGGGTGTATTTATAGGCATTTTGAGGTTTAGGAAACTTTGCCCCTCCTCGTAGGATTGTATATCCCATACGTCACTAGCTCATGGACTCTTGCCAATATGAAAGAAATGAATTTATCAGGTAAATTCTTACGTACATTATGTTTTTCCGCCACGCCAGAAGTGGGTTGAATATAGTTCTGAGATTTTTCACCTCACAGGGTAGTGAGCTAGAGGTGCAGTGAATTGTTGCTACAGGCAAAAGTGGAGAAATTGCGTTTTTTTCCAGCTCATTATCAGTAACATAGTCTTGAGAAAAGATCCAATCCATAACTATATGTACAAGGAATACATAGTTATAAAATCTAAGATCTGATAAGGCCAGCCCGGCAAACTTTCTAGGGAGAGAAAGTTTAGAAAGTGAGATTATAGGTTTTTTATTATGCCAAATAAACGTTAATATGTCTTTTCCCTTAAGAATTAATGGAATATTCTGCAGAACATAAAGAATCTTTACCCTTAAGAATCAAAGGAATATTCTGCAGAACATAAAGAAGTTTGGGAAGAAGAACCATCTTATACAAATCTATTCGACCTGAGAGGGAGAGAGGGAGATTTCGCCAGTTTTTCAAGCTCTCTTTAATTCTATTTAACACTGGGCAGATATTGAGACTGTACCAAGTGTCCGGATTGGAGGAAACTATAATGCCAAGATATCTAAATGACTCAGAGACTTCTCTAAATGGTATGTCTGCAAGGGACTCATTAGATTGCTTAATCCACAGAAGTTCAGATTTTGTGGTATTTACCCTATATCCAGAAAAGGATCCAAACTGATCTATAATTGAAAGAAGTTTCGGAATGTTAAAGCAGGTGTTTGTGCTGTATATAAGAATATCGTTAGCATATAATGTTATTTTCAACTCTTTCTTGCCTACTCTGATCCCTTCTAGGTGATGTCTAACATATATAGCAAGGGGTTCCATGGAGAGGTTGGAGAGAAGAGGAGAGACAGGACACCCCTGTCGGGTTCCTCTCCTAAGCGATATATCTGAAGACATCATGCCATTAACTAGCATTCTTGTAGAGGCCTTATTATATAAGTTATCAACAAATTTAAGAAAATTACCTTGAAGGCCAAAACGTTGGAGGGAGGAGAGTAAATGATCATAATGAACTGAGTCAAAGGCTTTTTCAGCATCAATTAAAATAATTGCTAAATCGGAGGTGTCTCCTCCGCCTTCGTTCCCCAACCTCTTCCTAGTTTTGAAATAATCTATGGTAAGAAAGACTTCCCTTATTTTGGCTGAAGAATTTCATTTGAACATGAATCCTGCCTTATCTTTGTGTATGATGGTAGGATGGAAGTAAATATTTTGTAGTCCGTATTCAACAAGGCTATAGGCCTATATGATTCTTTCTTTTCAGGGTCCTTCCCTTGTTTTAAAATTAGGGTAGTATAGGAAGCAGCAAAACTGGAAGAGGCCAAATTGCCTTCAATATACATATCATTAAAAAGTGAGGTTAAATGTGATTTAATTACAGGAGATATTATCTTATAGAATTCATTGGGAAAGGCATCCGGGCCTGGAGCTTTGTTCAAAGAGAGGTCTTGAATTACTGTAGATACTTCTAGCTCAGAGATAGGAGAGTTGAGAGTTTCAATTAGCTCAGATGCTAAAGTCCGGTAGGAGATTTTACCCCAAATGTCCTCGCGGTTAAGATTATTTGAAGTTTTAAAGGAGTATAAATCCTAGTAATAATCTGAGAAAGTCTTCAAGAGCTCCTCTGAGCTCGTTAAAGTTTTACCTTCACTTTGGAGGGAATCGATTAGAGATGAGCCTTTATCCCTCTTGACTAAACTTGCAAGAAGTTTTCCGTTTTTGTTTCCGTGCCTGTAAAATTTGGCCTGGAATCTCAGATCTTCTGCGAAACTCTGTATAGAAGAAAAGAGTCCCTTTCCTTTAATGCACATGTTTTTTGCCCAGCTCTCCAATGTTTTCTCTAGTAGGTGATGATTGTATGAATTAGATACTGACCGCATAATTTCCTTTACCCTTAATTTAATTTTCTTTGTCCTGTTTATACTGTAAGCTAGTATATCCCCCCTGAGGACTGCCTTTGCGGCTTCCCAGAGGATAGCAGGACGGTTGATATATTCTTGGTTAAAGGAAACATATTCTTCGAACTTTGATTTAAGCTAGTTTTTAAACTTGAAATCTGATGCCAAATAAAGAGGAGAATAGAACCGACGATTCCTAGAAGCAAGATCACTAAGCTGAGAATCAAGGAAGATAGGGGCATGGTCCGAGATACAAATAGGGAGGATCCCAGATATAATTATCATTTTATACAGCCTTTCATCTAAAAGAAGTAAATCGATCCTAGAGAGGGACTTATGTGCCTTAGAAAGGCATGTGAAGTCTCTTGTGTCAGGATACTGTGACCTCCAATAATCCCTAACCCCAAGATTTTGGAAAAGTCTAGTGAACAGTTTTGATTCTAAGTTGTCTCTTTTACTTCTAAGACCAGGAGAATTCTGTCTTAACCTATCTAGGGGATACTGTGGTGCCATATTGAAATCCCCTCCTACTATCAGGTAGCCTTCCGCATATGACATGATACTGGCCTGAATTGTCTCCCAGAAAGGCAAATTAAAAACGTTAGGCACATTGATATTACATAATGTATATAATGTCTTAGCTATTTTAACCATTAGGAACTTCCCCTCTGAATCTGCGTTGGTATGAAGAACTTCATGGTTTAACTTCTTCCCTAAAAGAATCACGACAAATCCTTTCCTCTTCACACTGGGGGAAGCGGGGACTTCCTTGACCCATGAGCATTTAAGCTTAAGAACTTCCTCCAGTTTAAGATGTGTTTCACTTACGCTCCTCCCCTGGAACTCCCCGGTCTAGGGCATGTAATTTTAAACAACTTTCCAATTTACTTTTATTACCAATTTTGCTTTGTTCTCTTGGTATTCTTAGTTGAAAGCTAAACCTAGGAGGCTCATATGCTAATTTCTTAGACCTTGAAGGCCGCCTCTAATCTGAAAGCATTTTGACAGAGTTCAATCCAATCGGATTGAACTTGATTCTGATTGGCTGATTCCATCAGCCAATCAGAATATTCCTACCTTAATTCCGATTGGCTGATAGAATCCTATCAGCCAATCGGAATTCGAGGGACTCCATCTTGGATGACGTCATTTAAAGGAACCGTCATTCATCGTTCAGTCGTCGGCCAGGATGGATGTTCCGCGTCGGAGGTCTTCAGGATGCTGCCGCTCCGCTCCGGATGGATGACGATAGAAGATGCCTCTTGGATGAAGACTTCAATCGGATGGAAGACCTCTTCTGCCCCACTTGGATGAAGACTTCTACCGGATGGAGGACCTCTTCTTGCTCCGCTTGGATGAAGAATTTGGCTCGGCTGGGTGAAGACGACTCAAGGTAGGGAGATCTTCAGGGACTTAGTGTTAGGTTTATTTAAAGGGGGTTTGGGTTAGATTAGGGGTATGTGGGTGGTGGGTTGTAATGTTGGGGGGGTATTGTATGTTTTTTTTTACAGGCAAAAGAGCTGAACTTCTTGGGGCATGCCCCGCAAAGGGCCCTGTTCAGGGCTGGTAAGGTAAAAGAGCTTTGAACTTTAGTAATTTAGAATAGGGTAGGGCATTTTTTTATTTTGGGGGTCTTTGTTATTTTATTAGGGGGCTTAGAGTAGGTGTAATTAGTTTAAAATTGTTGTAATATATTTCTAATGTTTGTAAATATTTCTTTATTTTTTGTAACTTAGTTCTTTTTTATTTTTTGTACTTTAGTTAGTTTATTTCATTGTATTTATTTGTAGGAATTGTATTTAATTTATTTATTGATAGTGTAGTGTTAGTTTTAATTGTAGATAATTATAGGTATTTTATTTCATTAATTTATTGATAGTGTAGTGTTAGGTTTAATTGTAACTTAGGTTATTATTTATTTTACAGGTAAATTTGTAATTATTTTAACTATTTTAGCTATTAAATAGTTCTTAACTATTTAATAGCTATTGTACCTGGTTAAAATAAATACAAAGTTACCTGTAAAATAAATATTAATCCTAAAATAGCTATAATATAATTATAATTTATATTGTAGCTATATTAGGATTTATTTTACAGGTAAGTATTTAGCTTTAAATAGGAATAATTTATTTAATAAGAGTTAATTAATTTTGTTAGATTAAAATTATATTTAATTTAGGGGGGTGTTAGTGTTAGGGTTAGACTTAGCTTTAGGGGTTAATACATTTATTAGAATAGCGGTGAGCTCCAGTCGGCAGATTAGGGGTTAATAATTTAAGTTAGGTGTCGGCGATGTTAGGGAGGGCAGATTAGGGGTTAATACTATTTATTATAGGGTTAGTGAGGCGGATTAGGGGTTAATAACTTTATAATAATAGCAGTGCGGTCCGCTTGGCAGATTAGGGGTTAATAAGTGTAGGCAGGTGGAGGCGAAGTTGTGGGGGGGCTGATTAGGGGTTAATAAATATAATATAGGGGTCGGCGGTGTTAGGGGCAGCAGATTAGGGGTACATAGGGATAATGTAAGTAGCGACGGTTTACGGAGCGGCAGATTAGGGGTTAATAATAATATACAGGGGTCAGCGATAGCGGGGGTGGCAGAATAGGGGTTAATAAGTGTAAGGTTAGGGGTGTTTAGACTCAGGGTACATGTTAGAGTGTTAGGTGCAGACGTAGGAAGTGTTTCCCCATAGGAAACAATGGGGCTGCGTTAGGAGCTGAACGTGGCTTTTTTGCAGGTGTTAGGTTTTTTTTCAGCTCAAACAGTCCCATTGTTTCCTATGGGGGAATCGTGCACGAGCACGTTTTTGAGGCTGGCTGCGTCCGTAAGCAACTCTGGTATCGAGAGTTGAAGTTGCGTTAAATATGCTGTACGCTCCTTTTTTGGAGCCTAACGCAGCCATTCTGTGGACTCTCAATACCAGAGTTATTTTAAAGGTGCGGCCAGAAAAAAAGCCAGCGTTAGATACGCGGGTCGTTACCGACAAAACTCTAAATCTAGCCGTAAATTTATACAGTAATAAATACTTTTTGATACTGTATTAAGTGGATGTGTGTCTGAGTTTAAAAATGTATTGAGTATTGTAACTGCTCCAAAATAAAAAGTTTTGTTAAAGAAAAAGGTTTGATTATGGCAACTAGTGAGCTAGTGACGTATGGGATATACAATTCTACCAGGAGGGGCAAAGTTTCCCAAACCTCAAAATGCCTATAAATACACCCCTCACCACACCCACAATTCAGTTTAACGAATAGCCAAGTAGTGGGGTTATAAAGAAAGGAGTAAAAAGCATCAACAAAGGAATTTGGAAATAATTGTGCTTTATACAAAAAAATCATAACCACCATAAAAAGGGTGGGCCTCATGGACTCTTGCCAATATGAAAGAAATGAATTTATCAGGTAAGTTCTTACATAAATTATGTTTTCTTTCATGTAATTGGCAAGAGTCCATGAGCTAGTGACGTATGGGATCGCAATACCCAAGATGTGGAACTCCACGAAAGAGTCACTAGAGAGGGAGGGATAAAATAAAAACAGCAATTTTCCGCTGAAAAAAATTAATCCACAACCCAAAATATAAGTTTATTCCCATAAATGAAAAGAAAAACTTAAAACATAAGCAGAAGAATCAAACTGAAACAGCTGCCTGAAGAACTTTTGTACCAAAAACTGCTTCTGAAGAAGCAAATACATCAAAACGGTAGAATTTAGTAAATGTATGCAAAGAAAACTAAGTTGCTGCTTTGCAAATCTGATCAACTGAAGCTTCATTCTTAAAAGCCCATGAAGTGGAGACTGATCTAGTAGAATGAGCTGTAATTCTCTGACGCGGGGCTTGACCCGACTCCAAATAAGCTTGATGAATCAAAAGCTTTAACCACGAAGCAAAGGAAACAGCAGAAGCCTTCTGACCTTTCCTAGAACCATAAAAGATAAAAAATAGACTAGAAGTCTTCCTGAAATCTTTAGTAGCTTCAACATAATATTTCAAAGCTCTTACCACATCCAAAGAATGTAAGGATCTCTCCAAAGAATTCGTGAGAATAGGACACAAGGAAGGAACAACAATTTCTCTATTGATATTGTTAGAATTAGCAACCTTTGGTAAGAATTTAAATGAAGTCCGCAAAACTGCCTTATCCTGATGAAAAATCAGAAAAAGAGATTCACAAGAAAGAGCAGATAATTCAGAAACTCTTCTAGCAGAAGAGATGGCCAAAAGTAACAACACTTTCCAAGAAAGTAGTTTAATGTCCAAATAATGCATAGGCTCAAAAGGAGGAGCCTGTAAAGCCTTCAAAACTAAATTAAGACTCCAAGGAGGAGAGATTTATTTAATGACAGGCTTGATACGAACCAAAGCCTGTACAAAACAGTGAATATCAGGAAGTTTAGCAATCTTTCTGTGAAATAAAACAGAAAGAGCAGAGATTTGTCCCTTCAAGGAACTTGCAGACAAACCCTTATCCAAACCATCCTGAAGAAACTGTAAAATTCTAGGAATTCTGAAAGAATGCCAAGAGAATTTATGAGAAGAACACCATAAAATATAAATGGATAATAAATCTTTCTAGAAACAGATTTACGAGCCTGTAGCATAGTATTAATTACTGAGTCAGAGAAACCTCTATGACTAAGCACTAGGCATTCAATTTCCATACCTTCAAATTTAATGATTTGAGGCCATGATGGAAAAACGGACCTTGAGAAAGAAGGTCTGGCCTTAATGAAGTGGATAAGGTTGGCAACTGGACATCCGAAAAAGATCTGCATACCAAAACCTGTGAGGCCATGCTGGAGCCACCAGCAACACAATCGATTGCTCCATGATGATTTTGGAGATCGTTCTTGGAAGAAGAACTAGAGGCGGGAAAATATAAGCAGGTTGATAGCACCCACTGCTTCCGCCTGAGGATTCCTGGACCTGGACAGGTACCTGGGTAGTTTCTTGTTTAGATGGGAAGCCAACAGATCTATTTCTGGAAGACCCCACATGTGAACAATCTGAGAAAACACATCTGGATGGAGTGACCACTACCCTGGATGTAAAGTCTGACGGCTGAGATAATCCACTTCCAAATTGTCTATACCTGGTATATGAACCACAGAAATTAGACAGGAGCTGGATTCCACCCAAGCAAGTATCCAAGATACTTCTTTCATAGCTTGGGGACTGTGAGTCCCACCCTGATGGTTGACATATGCCACAGTTGTGATATTGTCTGTGTGAAAACAAAGGAATGGTTCTCTCTTCAAAAGAAACCGAATCTGAAGAGCCCTGAAAATCGCACAGAGTTCCAAAATATTGATTGGTAATCTCGCCTCTTGAGATTTCCAAACTCCTTGTGCTGTCAGAGATCCCCAAACAGCTCCCCAACCTGAAAGACTCGCATCTGTTGTGATCACAGTCCAGGTTGGACGAACAAAAGAGGCCCCTTGAACTATACGATGGTGATCTAACCACTAAGACAGAGATAGTCGAACATTGGGATTTAAGGATATTAATTGTGATATCCTTGTATAATCCCTGCACCATTGGTTCAGCAAACAAAACTGAAGAGGTCTCATGTGAAAAGTAGCAAAGGGGATTGCGTCTGATGCTGCAGTCATGAGACCTAAAACTTCCATGCACATAGCTACTGAAGGGAATGACAGAGACTGAAGGTTCCAAAAGGCTACAACCAATTTTAAATGTCTCTTGTCTGCTAGAGACAGAGTCATGGACACTGAATATATCTGGAAACCTAAAAAGGTGACCCTTGTCTGAGGAATCAAAGAACTTTTTGGTAAATTGATCCTCCATAAAGTGAAAATATGGCAATCCTGGAGATTATGAATAAAAAGTCTTTATTTCAAACAAATGGTGTTTAAAAGCGAAAGGCACACACAAATAAAAGCATAGCAGGTGTGGCACTGTCTGGCTTACGCATTTCGGCTTGGAGCCGTAGTCATAGCCTATAGTGCTATGTGTCACACCTGTAATATACCCATACCTACATTCTACTTGGTTAAGAAATAAAAGACACACCTGTTGCTTATCTACTCTATACAATGAAGTACTAAGTAATACACCAACCTCCAATGCAATAGAAGCACTAACCTAGCATGCTAAAATACAGAATCTAGTGAGTAAAGGGAAAGTAAACTAAAGCAGATAGAATACACATAATTTGAACATCCTAAAGGAAAATACTATTATGGAGAAAAATTAGCATTCAATACATATGTGAACCAACAGTTAAATAAAATATTAGAATATTGAGAGAACAGAAGAGCAAAACATAGGGGTTAGCTCATCCTGTATATCCTAACCCTTTAGCATAATTCAAAATAAGCCCAAAGGCATGATAGAAGAAAGATAATCATTATACATCACTCTCAAAATGCTAAAAAAGGGGGGGGATTGCTTTTGCTAGTTACAAAGTCTAGATAAAATCAATACTCACAGTTAAGCATGTTGTGTTCTTACAGTATGCATAAAATATATATATGGAAAAAGGGGCCTAACTGTAAAAGATGTATGGTGTGTAAAATGCTCCCAAGAAGATTACCACAGATTCATAATATCGTACTTTGAGTTGAGACCATTAGGAATGCGAGTGCTCATTGTAAAGATCCAATGTGCCTCTCTCAACTCTAGTAAGCGATCTATGGAACCACCTCTTTTAGGTCTGTAGACCCTTTCTATGGCACTCCAGGAAAAGGAAGACAGATTACCTCCATGATGTACCCCAAAGTGCTGAACTACAGGGGTGCTGGATTTGGCTCTAGTGAAAGAGGAAAGATGTTCCCTAATTCTGGTGTTTACATCTCTTGAGGTGAGACCTATGTATTGAATTCTGCATGTTGAACAGCTGAGAACGTAAATCACATTAGTGCATGTGCAATTTAAGAGTGTTTTAATGTTAAACGTTTTTCCTGTAACGTAACTGGTAAATGTGTTCCCTGTGTGTGCAAACTCACAGGGTTTGCACTTCTTGTGGCCACATTTATGCATGCCCTGGTGTCTGATCCAAGCAAAGGCCTGATCAGTGTTAGTGGGCAGCATAGTGGGAGACAGCAGAGAGCCCAGTGTGGGGCCTTTCTTGTATGCACACCTGACCCCCCTTTTGACTGTTTCAATTAATTTATCATCTGCCTTAAGTATGTTAAAATGTGTACGTATAATAGAACAGATGTCATTGTATTGTCCACTATGTGTGGTGACAAAGGTCACTCCATCAAATTGCTTGGAGTCAGTTTTCTGTCTATCGACCAGGAGACTAGCTCTGGTTTTAAGATTCACTGTGTGTTTAGCCCTACAGATCGCTTTTTTTGGATATCTGCATTGGTATAACCTGGACTCAAGGTCTCTGGCAAGTGTCCTAAAGTCACTGTCATCCGAACAGTTCCTTTTGAGCCTGATCATCTCCCCCTTAGCAATCGCTTCAGGGACATGTTTCGGATGGCAGCTCGTACCAAACAGGACTGAATTTCCTGAAATGGGTTTCCTATAGGAAACTGTTTTAACTTTACCATTGGGGAGTCCTATTAAGGTAAGATCCAAAAAATTGGCACTTTTGTCATCAGATTCAAAAGTGAATTTGAGATTCCGTCATTCCTGTTGAGGAATGAGCAGAATTCTACAGCTTTCTGTTGGGTTCCTGTCCAGATAAAAATCAGATTGTCTATATATCTCTTGTATGTGGATATATAGACGCGAAAGGGGTTACTATCTCCAAAGATGTGGAAAAACTCCCAGAATCCTAGAAAAAGGTTCGCATACGAGGGGGCAAATTTTGCCCCCAATCGCTGTTCCACATCTCTGGAGATAGTAAACCCCCTCAAACACGAAAAAATTGCGTGTTAGGAGGAACCCTATCACCTTCACAATGAAACAATTGAAGTCTTCAGTGTAATTAGCAAAATTATCAAGAAAAAAACATATAGCCTTCAGACCTATATCATGGGGTATACAGGAGTAGAGTGAGACAGCATCCACAGTCAACCATCTAGATTGAGATGTCCAAGTAACATTATCCATTAACTGTAAAACATGTTTTGTATCCCGCAAATGCGAGGGCAATGAAGTTACCATCGGCTGTAGGATGCTGTCCACCCACTCAGATAGATTACACAACAAGGATTCAACCCCACTCACAATGGGACGACCCTTGACTTCAGAGAGGGACTTGTGGACCTTGGGAAAATGATGAAAAGTTGGAATCTTTGGAAAATCAGGAACTAAATATGCAAAAGTTGTCGAATCAATGAAGCCTGATTCGATTTCCTCATCCAAAAGATCCACAAGTTCCCTCCTGAAGACAGAGGTGGGATCACCTTTAAGGATGGAATAATCATCCTTATTGTTGAGTTGCCTTAATACTTCAGCAACGTAAGCTTCACGGTCAAGAACAACAGTCATTCCGCCTTTATCAGCTTTTCTTATAGTGATGCTGGAGTTGTCTTTTAACTCTTTAACTGCTGTTCTTTCCCTGAAACTTAGGTTGTTTTTGGGTCGTTTATTGGACTGTTTGAGGGCAATGAGATCCTGTTCCACCCTATTGTAGAAAGTTTCCACAATATTTCCCCTGACCTGTATGGGGTAAAAGGTGGATTTACCCCTCCTAGAGGGGCCTCTACTGTGTGTACCCTGCGAATTGTGTGTGGACTCTTACTGTAGTTGTTGCAGAGAAACCACATCACAAGTTTGTGAAAAAGAAAGAGACTCAATGTGAGCTGAAGTCCCCTGTTGTTCACTATCGGTAACCCCTGTAGTGGTAGCATAAAACTTC
Organism: Bombina bombina; assembly: GCF_027579735.1. Lineage (NCBI taxonomy): Eukaryota > Metazoa > Chordata > Amphibia > Anura > Bombinatoridae > Bombina > Bombina bombina. The sequence goes on from NC_069499.1 coordinate 1,000,990,810, forward strand.
TTCAAAGTGATATTTCTAATGAATTTGTTTAAATCAAGTAAGGTTTTGAAAACATCAAAGTCATTCGTGGGTGAAAAATTAAGACCCAAACTGAGTACTTTCAATTGATCAGTGGTGAGCGATATGGAAGAAAGATTTATAACATTGTTGTATGTGGCATTTATTTGTACTTTGAGATTGGTTTGGCCTGTCTCAGCGGGTATCTCTGTTGTCCCTGAGAATTGTGGTAAGCTTGTGTCTTGGATTTGGTCCCCCCCCCCTTTGTGTGAAATCTGGTCCTGGGGAAAAACCTGTTCTATGAGACCTGTATTCCCTGTTGGTGCAGTGTTATAATGTGTGCCAGGCTGAGGTGCAGATATTGGGTACATAGGATAATTGGAATTAGCAATAGAAGTGTGCAATGTCTCAGCTGAATGTATCATAGGGATAGTTTCAGACCTATGTACAGATTGTAAATTACTTTGTGTTTCTCCTATAAACTGAGGTTTAGTGGTAATGGCACTAGCAGTTAGACCTGGTGTTTGAGTATTAAATGTTTCGTCACTGCCATCAGTGCTATATTCTGTATCACTTCCAGTAAAGGTTACATTTCTAGTATTATTTGTCTGTCTTTGTCTGTTCCTTTGACCCCTTCCTCTCCTCCCAAACCTTGGCTGATTTTGTCTAAGTGAGGACCTTTGTTTTTTACTCCATATATACACTGTATTATTAAGATAATCATTCTTATCTCTCAAAAATGTAGTGTGTTTTCTCTCCATGATTGTGGATCTGCTGGTGGCTAGAATACCTCTAAGGATATTATCAAATTTAGCAAAGTCTGAAACTGTACTACGTAAGTTTAGTTCTGCCTGTAACTCTGCAATTTCTAATTTGACTTTTTCAAGCTGCTTAACCTTATATTGTAATATAAGAAGCATCAAGTTCAGTGAGCAATTAGATAAAACTTGATTCCATTCCTCCACAAAGTCTTTATCATTACAGTCCACATCAAAAGTGGGGAATTTAAAAATTCGTAGGCCATTTGCAGTGACCGATATTTTTCAATTGTCCAAATGTCCCACTGAATTTTGGACTCCTTAATAAGCAGATTCTCCATCATGTCAAAAAGTGAACTAAGTGTCAGTACACTCTTGTCCTCAGAGAAAATCACTTCACTGTTTACAGTCCCTTCTTGTCTTGCTGTGTAAGGCATCAAAGAATAAAACTGCTGTATAGGAGGTTGTATAGAGGTGTGAGCCATTTCGTCCATATTGCTGTGGGGAGCGAAAGGCTTATAAATGTGTGTGTAGGTAGCACTACTACTGAGTGTTGGTACAGCCAGTAAAGTACCCAAGTAATCAATCATAGATAAAGGAAAACTCAGTGGTGCAAGAAAATGAATGTGGTGAATAACCACTTCTATCAGCTACTGATTGGTGAATTACAAGCGGTAAACAGCCTTCAGATAGAATACAATATGACACTTTCAAAACTACAAAGTCTGTTGCCGGAGTCCGTCCCCCCACTGCTGCCCAAGCATTTACCAGTATTATTATGGATCTGTGATGCACGGGTACCTCGTACCTCATTTGAGTGCTCGTCCTTCCGCCGGCTCAGCTGCTTGGCGTCCTCGTGGGTCTGGGAATGTGCAGCGTCTCTCCGCTTTCGGCGGGCGCCGAATCCTATTGGCTGGTTATAGTGTCAGTCAGCAGGAACCAATCCATGATAGAAATCAAGCTGAAAGTTTACCTGTAGCTGTAAGATGAAATCACACACCTCCCCACAGCACGATCATCCAGGAATCACTGGCAAAAGGGCATAAAGTGAAAATACGGCAATCCTGGAGATTATGAATAAAAAGTCTTTATTTCAAACAAATGGTGTTTAAAAGCGAAAGGCACACACAAATAAAAGCATAGCAGGTGTGGCACTGTCTGGCTTACGTGTTTCGGCTTGGAGCCGTAGTCATAGCCTATAGTGCTATGTGTCACACTTGTAATATACCCATACCTACAATCTAATTGGTTAAGAAATAAAAGACACACCTGTTGCTTATCTACTCTATACAATGAAGTACTAAGTAATACACGAACCTCCAATGCAATAGAAGCACTAACCTAGCATGCAAAAATACAGAATCTAGTGAGTAAAGGGAAAGTAAACTAAAGCAGATAGAATACACATAATTGGAACATCCTAAAGGAAAATACTATTATGGAGAAAAATTAGCATTCAATACATATGTGAACCAACAGTTAAATAAAATATTAGAATATTGAGAGAACAGAAGAGCAAGACATAGGGGTTAGCTCATCCTGTATATCCTAACCCTTTAGCATAATTCAAAATAAGCCCAAAGGCATGATAGAAGAAAGATAATCACTATACATCACTCTCAAAATGCTAAAAAAAAGGGGGGGGGATTGCTTTTGCTAGTTACAAAGTCTTCTAGATAAAATCTATACTCACAGTTAAGCATGTTGTGTTCTTACAGTATGCATAAAATATATATATGGAAAAAGGGGCCTAACTGTAAAAGATGTATGGTGTGTAAAATGCTCCCAAGAAGATTACCACAGATTCATAATATCGTACTTTGAGTTGAGAACATTAGGAATGCGAGTGCTCATTGTAAAGATCCAATGTGCCTCTCTCAACTCTAGTAAGCGATCTATGGAACCACCTCTTTTAGGTCTGTAGACCCTTTCTATGGCACTCCAGGAAAAGGAAGACAGATTACCTCCATGATGTACCCCAAAGTGCTGAACTACAGGGGTGCTGGATTTGGCTCTAGTTAAAGAGGAAAGATGTTCCCTAATTCTGGTGTTTACATCTCTTGAGGTGAGACCTATGTATTGAATTCTGCATGTTGAACAGTTGAGAACGTAAATCACATTAGTGCATGTGCAATTTAAGAGTGTTTTAATGTTAAACGTTTTTCATGTAACTTAACTGGTAAATGTGTTCCCTGTGTGTGCAAACTCACAGGGTTTGCACTTCTTGTGGCCACATTTATGCATGCCCTGGTGTCTGATCCAAGCACAGGCCTGATCAGTGTTAGTGGGCAGCATAGTGGGAGACAGCAGAGAGCTCAGTGTGGCGCCTTTCTTGTATGCACACCTGACCCCCCTTTTGACTGTTTCAATTAATTTATCATCTGCCTTAAGTATGTTAAAATGTTTACGTATAATAGAACAGATGTCATTGTATTGTCCAGTATGTGTGGTGACAAAGGTCACTCCATCAAATTGCTTGGAGTCAGTTTTCTGTCTATCGACCAGGAGACTAGCTCTGGTTTTAAGATTCACTGTGTGTTTAGCCCTACAGATCGCTTTTTTTGGATATCTGCGTTGGTATAACCTGGACTCAAGGTCTCTGGCAAGTGTCCTAAAGTCACTGTCATCCGAACAGTTCCTTTTGAGCCTGATCATCTCCCCCTTAGCAATCGCTTCAGGGACATGTTTCGGATGGCAGCTCGACAACTTTTGCATATTTAGTTCCTAATTTTCCAAAGATTCCAGCTTTTCATCATTTTCAGTCCTGTTTGGTACGAGCTGCCATCCGAAAAATGTCCCTGAAGCGATTGCTAAGGGGGAGATGATCAGGCTCAAAAGGAACTGTTCGGATGACAGTGACTTTAGGACACTTGCCAGAGACCTTGAGTCCAGGTTATACCAACGCAGATATCCAAAAAAAGCGATCTGTAGGGCTAAACACACAGTGAATCTTAAAACCAGAGCTAGTCTCCTGGTCGATAGACAGAAAACTGACTCCAAGCAATTTGATGGAGTAACCTTTGTCACCACACATAGTGGACAATACAATGACATCTGTTCTATTATACGTACACATTTTAACATACTTAAGGCAGATGATAAATTAATTGAAACAGTCAAAAGGGGGGTCAGGTGTGCATACAAGAAAGGCCCCACACTGGGCTCTCTGCTGTCTCCCACTATGCTGCCCACTAACACTGATCAGGCCTGTGCTTGGATCAGACACCAGGGCATGCATAAATGTGGCCACAAGAAGTGCAAACCCTGTGAGTTTGCACACACAGGAAAAACATTTACTAGTTACGTTACAGGAAAAACATTTAACATTAAAACATTCTTAAATTGTACATGCACTAATGTGATTTACGTTCTCAACTGTTCAACATGCAGAATTCAATACATAGGTCTCACCTCAAGAGATGTAAACACCAGAATTAGGGAACATCTTTCCTCTTTCACTAGAGCCAAATCCAGCACCCCTGTAGTTCAGCACTTTGGGGTACATCATGGAGGTAATCTGTCTTCCTTTTCCTGGAGTGCCATAGAAAGGGTCTACAGACCCAAAAGAGGTGGTTCCATAGATCGCTTACTAGAGTTGAGAGAGGCACATTGGATCTTTACAATGAGCACTCGCATTCCTAATGGTCTCAACTCAAAGTACGATATTATGAATCTGTGGTAATCTTCTTGGGAGCATTTTACACACCATACATCTTTTACAGTTAGGCCCCTTTTTCCATATATATATTTTATGCATACTGTAAGAACACAACATGCTTAACTGTGAGTATAGATTTTATCTAGACTTTGTAACTAGCAAAAGCAACCCCCCCCCTTTTTTAGCATTTTGAGAGTGATGTATAATGATTATCTTTCTTCTATCATGCCTTTGGGCTTATTTTGAATTATGCTAAAGGGTTAGGATATACAGGATGAGCTAACCCCTATGTCTTGCTCTTTTGTTCTCTCAATATTCTAATATTTTATTTAACTGTTGGTTCACATATGTATTGAATGCTAATTTTTCTCCATAATAGTATTTTCCTTTAGGATGTTCCAATTATGTGTATTCTATCTGCTTTAGTTTACTTTCCCTTTACTCACTAGATTCTGTATTTTTGCATGCTAGGTTAGTGCTTCTATTGCATTGGAGGTTTGTGTATTACTTAGTACTTCATTGTATAGAGTAGATAAGCAACAGGTGTGTCTTTTATTTCTTAACCAATTAGAATGTAGGTATGGGTATATTACAAGTGTGACACATAGCACTATAGGCTATGACTACGGCTCCAAGCCGAAATGCGTAAGCCAGACAGTGCCACACCTGCTATGCTTTTATTTGTGTGTGCCTTTCGCTTTTAAACACCATTTGTTTGAAATAAAGACTTTTTATTCATAATCTCCAGGATTGCCGTATTTTCAATTTATGCCCTTTTGCCAGTGATTCCTGGATGATCGTGCTGTGGGGAGGTGTGTGATTTCATCTTACAGCTACAGGTGAACTTTCAGCTTGATTTCTATCATGGATTGGTTCCTGCTGACTAACACTATAACCAGCCAATAGCATTCGGCGCCCGCCGAAAGCGGAGAGACGCTGCACATTTCCAGACCCACGAGGATGCCAAGCAGCTGAGCCGGCGGAAGGACGAGCACTCGAATGAGGTACGAGGTACCCGTGCATCACAGATCCATAATAATACCGGTAAATGCTTGGGCAGCAGTGGGGGGACGGACTCCGGCAACAGATTTTGTAGTTTTGAAAGTGTCATATTGTATTCTATCTGAAGGCTGTTTACCTCTTTTAATTCACCAATCAGTAGCTGATAGAAGTGGTTATTCACCACATTCATTTTCTTGCACTACTGAGTTTTCCTTTATGTAAAATTGATCCTCCAACCATGTTTTCGAAGAAACATGGCAAAGGGGATCGCGTCTGATGCTGCAGTCATGAGACCTAAAACTTTCATGCACATAGCTACTGAAGGGAATGACAGAGACTGAAGGTTCTAAAAGGCTACAACCAATTTTAAATGTCTCTTGTCTGCTAGAGACAGAGTCATGGACACTGAATATATCTGGAAACCTAAAAAGGTGACCCTTGTCTGAGGAATCAAATAACTTTTTGGTAAATTGATCCTCCAACCATGTTTTCGAAGAAACAGCACTAGTTGATTTGTGTGAGATTCTGCAGAACGTAAAGACTGAGCTAGTACCAAGATATCGTCCAAATAAGAAAACACTGCAATACCCCGCTCTCTGATTACAGAGAGTAGGGCACTAAGAACCTTTGAAAAGATTATTGGAGCTGTCACTATGCCCAAAGGAAGAGTGACAAATTGGTAATGCTTGTCTGGAAAAGAGAATCTCAGAAACTGATAATGATCTGGATGAATTGGAATATGAAGATATGAATCCTGCAAGTCTATTGTGGACATATTTTTTTTTTTTTTTTTTTTTTTTGGTTTTTCAAAAGCTTTATTAATGCCAATTCTCAAAGTTACAAAAATGAAAGTACATTCTTCATTATTCATGTTTACAAATGATCCTTTTATAGTACCATCTATAGTTACAGACTTGATAATACAAAATTAAACTCTTATAACTACGGTTAACATATTTTCCCTAACATCGGAACCAGTAATCTTATCATCTAGTATCTTAAACATAACCTTCTTCCTATATTTAACATATGCAGAAAGGAAGATAAAACAAACAAATCCATATATATCAGTTATAGGTTATCATGATCATGATAATGGGGGGGGGAGAGGGGGAGAGAGAGAAAAAAAAAAAAAAAAGGAAAAAACCCCTCTCCACTTCCTTCCTCTCTCTCTCTCTGACTCTTCTACCATCCACCCCAGCTTTGCGGGAATAATCCGGCTATAATGTTAATCATCACATATTCTGTATTCCTAAAAGGGGCTGTCAGTTGGATTTGTATATTCAAAGGTAACGAGAGGATTAACTTTTTCCATTTCTTAAAAAAGAATTCTTCTAGCGGACTAGATGGCTCTCGTGAGTCATATTGTTCTAACATACATTGTTTAACTACTCCATTTTTGCATGCCATCAATTTGGGGGCCTTCGCCCCTTTCCAGTCTTTCAGAATTAAATTTCTAGTTATGAAGATTATAGTGTTAATTAAGTCATTCTCTTTAACTCTATCTGAATATTTCACTAGGAAAAAAACATGAAAATTTTGAATCTCAAATTCTTTATCGAGCTTCTTCTTAATCCAATAATTAATTTGTCTCCATAGTTGATTTACTTTAGGGCAACTCCAAAAATAATGAATAATATCTGCTTCCTCTGCACTACACTTCGGGCAAGTTACAGTGGTCCCGTACCATCTGGATAGGTTTCTATTGGTTATATAGACTTTCCTAATCAACTTCAAGTGTGATTCTCGCCAATTAGTTGGGACCCAATATTTATAATTTAACTTCAGAGATTGCTCAATATCCTTTATCGTTAGATTAGGAAACTCTCTATGCCATTTATCCTTTATCACCCGTAAATGCACTTCATTGTTAAATGCGTTAATTACATTGTAAGTTATTGCAATTGATGTCTTGCCATTTTCATATAACTTAAGGACGTTATCTAAAACCCCCAGAGACCAATTGGGGTTATATTTAATTTGTAAGCTATTAATGAAGTGGCGTATTTGTAAAAAAGCAAAGAAATCTCTCTTTGGCAGATCATAAGTTCTAGCTAAATTTATAAATGAGTTGACTGACAGGTCTTCCGACAGTAATTGTCTAACAAACATTAAACCTTTCCTTTTCCATTGATGGAATACTGTTTGTGACAGACCCGGCTGGAATTCTGGATTGCCACAAATGTTAAGAAAGTTTGTACAGTATGGATTAACCTGTACTCTGAGACAAACCTGTTGCCACGCCTTTATAGTATTAGTGAAAATTGTCATTTTTGCAATTTTCTTGGGTATTCTATTTATAGGACAGTGTAAAAGTGTTCCCAGCCTAAATGGTTCAACCAAATAATTTTCTATATTGCCGATTATCCCATATTCTTGGGACGTTAACCAGTCCATTGCGTATTTGCATGTGGTAACCAAATTGTATATCTCTAAATTCGGGAAATCCAGCCCTGCCACTAGTTTATTAAGTTGTAATTTATCTAATCCGATCCTTGCCCTTTTCCCAGCCCATATAAATAGTGTACAGTATTTATTAAACTTTCTAATATCCTTTTTATACAGTAATATAGGGATATTCTGGCATAGATAAAGAATTTTAGGGAATATAACAGATTTGATTAACATTATTCTAGCTGTTATAGAAATAGGAAGATTGGACCATGTTAGTAATTTCTTTTGACATTCCCTAAATACCCTAGGGTAGTTTAATTCATAGCACTCTGACATACAGTTAGAGAGCATAATACCTAAATACTTAATCTGCTTTTTTTCTTTAAAAGGTAGCAGCCCTTTCAACTTCGGGGGCTTCTTTAACCATAACAGTTCTGATTTCCCATAATTAATCATATAGCCTGATATCTCGCTAAATAACTGCGTTTCTTCTAATAATAATGGTAAAGTTTTTTCAATATTACTTAGGTAAACTAATAGGTCGTCTGCATAGAGCGAGAGCACCATTTTTTGATCACCCATGATAATTCCTGGCAAACACTCTCTTAAACGAATTGCAAAAGGTTAAATCGATAAATTGAATAGCAGGGGGGATAAGGGGCAACCCTGACGCGTCCCTCTTTGTAACCTGAACTTTTCAGATGTTAATCCATTAACTACTACCGCTGACATCGGATTATTATATAAAAATTTTATTACGTTTATAATATTATCTTTGAATCCGAATTTATCTAGAGTTGTAAATAAATGGTCCCAACTAATGTAGTCAAATGCTTTCTCAGCATCGACAGCTAAGATTGCCGCGTCCAACATCTCACCCCCTGTATCCTTCCTGATTTTATTTTGTATATATTCTATTATCAGCATTGTTTTTCGGATATTTTTAACTGGATTTCTCCCAGGCATAAAACCCGTTTGATTGTCATGAATGATATCTGATAAGTAGGGTTTTAGTCGATTAGCGATTATAGAAGTCAATAACTTATAATCTATGTTCAATAATGAAATTGGACGGTAAGATGCTGGATTTTCTGAATCTTTATCTTTTTTAAGGATAAGTGAGATGTTGGACGCGGCAAAGCTGGAGGAGCATTGGTTCTGATATAGAAAATAGCTATTATATACATTATATAGGGCCGGAGTTATTTCTTCTATTAATATTTGATAAAATTCCGCCGGTAGACTGTCAGGCCCTGGTGCTTTATTGCCTTTAAGCTTCCTTATCCCTTGTTCGATTTCGATTAATGAGATTGGAGCATTAATACTTTCCATTATGTCCTGTGATAATTTGGGTAATTTTACCCTCTCCCAAAATTTATTTTTAGCCTCTACATTGGTTATCTTTGCTGTATATATATTCTTAAAGAATTCTACAAAAATCTTCTGTATCTCTTTATTTGAGGTGGTTCGGTGTAGCCCTTGTTTGATTGCCCCTATGTTATTTTTAGCTCTACTTTTAGTTATAGCGGCTAAATATTTAGCTGACCTTCCCCTAAAGCCACCGTACAGTGCTTTTATGCGCATTTCTTCCTGAATCATATTTTGTTTTATGAGTAGGTCTCTTTGGGTCTTTAAATTTATATATTTCTCCCAGAGCACTCTCCTTGGGTGAGCTATATATGCATTAAAACTGTTCCTAACTGCATTGGAGAGCTGTTCCTCCTGTTGTTTCTTTTTTTTCTTACTTTTGCAAAGATATGCCTTTACCTCCCCTCTTAATACTGCTTTGCCACATTCCCAAAATATTTCGGGCTTATTTTCATATGCCCTATTGTATAATGCATACTCTTGCCATCTACTCTTCAGCCAATTCTAGAAAATAGCATTTTTTGCTAAGTATTTGGGAAAAAATACGTCATTACTAGCTTGTTTTTGAAAAGTTTTTAATTCTAAGTCTAATAGGATTACAGCGTGATCTGTTAGCTTTATGTCACCTATTTCTGCCCTTACTTTCTTACCCGTCATTATATCAGTTATTAAGAACATATCGATCCTTGAAGACGTCTGGTGTGCTTGGGAAATACATGTAAAAGTTCTATTATCTGGGTTTTGAAGCCTCCAAATGTCTTTTGTCCCAGTTTTATTGCAAAATGTATGTAAGATTCGTGTTTCTCTGTCTCTTCTATCCCTACATTTACTGCTTAGCCTGTCCAAATTAGGCGAGAAGACCAAATTGAAATCTCCCCCTATGATCAGATCTTGGTCTCTATAAACCATTAATTTCCCTGCTAATGTATCCCAAAATTGCCGATCTACCTTATTCGGACCATATACATTGCACAGGATGAACAATTTTCTGTCAATTTCAATATGGATAATCAGGAATCTGCCTAGCGGATCTATTATTTTTTTAATTATTTTATATGGTAGTAGTTATTTATTAACATTACCACCCCATTTTTCCTTTTATCGTAGTCAGACGATATTACCTCACCTACCCATTTTATTTTTAATTTGATGGCTTCTTTCTCAGGCAGGTGTGTCTCTTGTAACATCACTATATGCGGTTTATATGTTCCTAATAGTTTAATAATTGATTTTCGTTTTATTGGGGATGAAATTCCGCCCACATTCCATGAGGCTATTTTTAAATTCTCATTCCTTAAATCTAAGTTAGTACTCATTATTATGCAGTAACTTTACCTGAAAACTACTGGAAAAAATCATCGAGGGATAAAGAAAGGGGCGATATGGCGATATCCACTTGTGTATTTCATTACCCTCTTTATATAATAACTCAATTTGAAAGTATACTCGAACCTTCCAGGTCCCCTTATATTGAATCTATGTCTCCTTACTCTATTTCTCCTTAACCCTATTTTTATCTTAAGGTTGATTCGCACCTTATTAAAGTAGATTCCTATAGGGAGTGCAGCATACATTCTGCACTATGTCATCTGCCTATATAGTTAATTAATCCCTTTCTCTCTGCAAAATACTCTCGCTTCCTGAGGGGTTTCAAGGGTCTTGGGCTCTCCTTCTGTTAAAATAATTAACTTAGCTGGATACACTAGTCTAACGTTGTAATTGGCTTTGATCAGCTGTGAGCAGAAAGGTGACATTAATCTTCTTTTGGCCGAGGTCTCTGCGGAGAAATCTTGGAATAACATAATTTTATTTTGTTCTATCATAACTGGAAATGTTTTCCTATAATTCCTCATCATATTAACTTTATCTGTGAATTTTAAAAACTTAACAATTATAGGCCTTGGTTGTGACACACCCTCTGGGTTCCTATGGCTTATCCCCATTCTATGTATTCTTTCAATTTGTAGCGGTTGGGACTCTGAGTACATATTCAGAACTTTAGGCAATGTATTAGTAATGAAATAAACTAAGTCTTTAAAATCAGCATTCTCAGGGACCCCAATGATTCTAATATTATTGCGTCGTGCCCTGTCCTCTAAGTCTTCTACCTTTTTCTGCATCATGTCTGAATGAACCTGCAGTCTTGAATTAGTCTGCTCTATCTGGATCATTCTATCCTCTAAGTCAGAAATCCTATTTTCTACCTCTTCTATTCTCGTAGTGAACTGCCTAACTTCGGTAGATAAGGAGTTGATATCATGCTTAATCTCCACTTTTAGGGCATCTAACTGCAACGTAAACATTCTAGAAATTTGGGCTACTATCTCGGCTGTATTATTTATAGGTAGCTGGGTCTCAGTATCAATTTGCAGTGTGTCTGCGCCTAATTCTGGGTTCTTAGGGTTATTCTTCTTATCTCTATGTCTCGGTGGCATAGCTGGAGAGCTCCCTTTAGAAGCTGCTATATATTTATCCATCAGAGTATTTTATCAATTTTTGAGGAAGCAAGTGCAGACAAGTGTTGTGAAAATCGAAAATTGTAAAAACAAAAAAACAAACAAACAAACAGAAAAAAAAAAAAAAAAAAAAAAAGTGAAGTGCAAAAAAAAAAAAAAAATATGGCTCTGTTTTATCAGAGCGTATGTTTATAAAGATATCTAAAGCTTAATTATCTCCTGTGTGTGTACCTTTAGTGAGCTAAGTGAATTTAGGTGAAGTTCAGGTGATTATGGCCTATCTCCGAGACTTAGAGCAGAATAAAGAGTGCTGTATTTTTAGTTTAACCCCTTTGTTGTGTATACTCTTGTTGTAGTTTAGGCTGCTGGATTTACCACAAGTTCTTTGCAATGCTTCTAACTTGGAGTACTTAAGCTACCAGACCTGTCAGGCAGTTTGTGTATATATATATATATATATCTGTACACTCTGAAGTATTGCTAATGCAGATATTATGCATAGAGATCTCTCTGTATTTTAGACTTTAACAAATTGAGTGCTTCCCCACTAGGGCTCTTTGAATTATTAACCTAAATAGTCTTTAACCAATTAAAAAGTAGAAAACATCATTCAGACTTTGATTTAAATATAACATGACCCGGCAACAATTCCAGAGAGAAATGATCAGACAGATACATAAATATCTAACTCTTATATATGTTGTTATCTGCAATCAGCTGTATATATGCCCTTATATATCTAAACTATTTTCAAAACTCAATGCTATTATATTAAAAAAAAAAACAATGAATCTCTCCTTCCAAGACGATTTTCACAACCTTATAGACAATGGGATCTCTGTATATCAATCACAACAGTAGTGGTAACCTGGTAGCAACCAGGGGGGAAGGCAAAAAAATAAAAAACAAAATCAGGCAAAAAATTAAGCAAGAAAAAAAAAAAAAAAAAAAAAAAAACAGCAACAACAAAAAAAAAAAAAAAAAAGAGAGAAAAGGCAACAGAAAGTCCAAAACCAGAACACAAAAATACAGAAAAGTCCCCCTTTTCTTCTTTCTTTTTCAAATTAAAGTTATTTTCCGGCCCTTTTGACTCTACCACGGCATGTGCGTTCTCCTAATCCTGCTTCTTTCTAATATGACACTCTAAGGGAACATAGGCAGTCCGCAGAAATTGTTAACTTATAATCTTCTTCTTGATATCAGAATGGAGGGTATGGATTTTGTGTCTCTCTGCCTTCTCAACTCCTACCCGAAGGTTATGGGAGCTCTACTTTGTACTCCTACCCGTAAGGGTTATGGGAGTATGTCATATCATATTTAGCGCCACTAGTTTGGTGTCTGTAATGATGTTGCTTTCTATCTCCACAGGTAAGCAAGACAGATAGTCACCTTTCCCAGCTACACGGATAAAAGGTAAATTCTCAGGGTGCAATTCCCTCAAGCTTTATTTTTCTGTATCCCTGTCTCGCCCACTTCCCTTATAAGGGCTTCACTCAGGGGTGCTGTGTAGCGACTCTTCTCTCCCCCCCTCCACTCTGCCCCTTTGCTATTACTCAGCTTTTAGTAATTTTTTTTCACAGTACCTTAGTGACCGCTGAATATCCGGTATGTATCACTGCAAAGGGAGTTCCGTTAACTTATCCCCTCACCTTGTGAGGTCAGGCACACCTCTCAGCAACACCACAGCAACATCACGGTACCGTCCAGGGGGGGGGGATGGAGCTTGAAGGAGTTGTGACCAGGGTCCGCAGCGCTGCTCCAGGATCCACTTCCTGCCGATACCTGCCAGGTACTATTTCCTCGTTCCCAGCCAGCTGCTGTCTCTACAGCCTGCACGCTGTGTTTCCAGCTCTTCCGTCCGCTTGCTTAGGTAAATTTAGGCACTCGGTTTCCGATATGGAAGTGAACAATGAAGTTGCTTCAGTCTCAGAAGCCTCGCTTATGTGTGACTTCCAGGTGCTGACTGCTCCTGCAATCTACCTGCTATCCGGGTCGCCTGCATATAGCGGCCAAGGATTACTGCACCTAAGAAGCTGGTGTACGAGCTCAGGGGAGAAGCGCCAAGCTGCAAGCGACCTGCTTGCTCCGCCTCTTCCGGAAGTCCCCCCACCAATGGCACTCCTATTGTGGACATATTATGTCCTTGCTGAACAAAAGGCAGAATAGTCCTTATAGTCACCATTTTAAAAGTTGGTACTCTTACATAACGATTCTAAATTTTCAGATCCAGAACTGGTCTGAATGAATTTTCTTTCTTTGGGACAATGAATAGATTTGAATAAAACCCCAAACCCTGTTCTTGAAACGGAACTGGCATGATTACCCCTGAAAACTCCAGGTCTGAAACACACTTCAGGAAAGCCTGAGCCTTTACTGCATTTGCTGGGATGTGTGAGAGAAAATATCTTCTCACAGGAGGTCTTACTCTGAATCTTATTCGGTACCCCTGAGAGACAATACTCAGAATCCATTGATTTTGGACAGAATTTATCCAAACATCCTTGAAAAATCTTAATCTGTCCCCTACCAGCTGAGCTGGAATGAGGGCAGCACCTTCATGCAGACTTGGGGGCTGGCTTTGATTTCTTAAATGGCTTGGATTTATTCAAATTTGAGGAAGGTTTTCAATTGGAAACAGATTCCATAGAGGAAGGATTAGGTTTCTGTTTCTTATTTTGTCAAAAGGAACGAAAACGGTTAGAAGCTTTAGATTTACCCTTAGGTCTTTTATCCTGAGGCAAAAAACTCCTTTCCCCCAGTGACAGTTGAAATAATCAAATCCAACTGAGAACCAAATAACTTATTACCTTGGAAAGAAAGAGATAGCAATCTGGACTTAGAAGTCATGTCAGCATTCCAAGATTTAAGCCACAAAGCTCTTCTAGCTAAAATAGCTAAAGACATAGATTTAACATCAATTTTGATTATATCAAAAATGGCATTTACAAATAAAATGATTAGCATGTTGAAGCAAGCGAACAATGCTAGACAAATCAGAATTCAATTCTTGTTGTGCTAAATTTTCCAACCAAAAAGTTGATGCAGCTGTAACATCAGCCAAAGAAATTGCAGGCCTGAGAAGATGACCCAAATATAAATAGGCTTTCCTTAGATAAGATTCAAGTTTCCTATCTAAAGGATCTTTAAAAGAAGTACTATCTTCCATAGGAATAGTAGTACATTTAGCAAGAGTAGAAATAGCCCCATCAACTTTGGGGATCTTTTCCCAAAACTCCAATGTAACTGCTGGCAAAGGATACAATTTTTTAAACCTTGAAGAAGGAATAAAAGAAGTACCAGGCCTATTCCATTCCTTAGAAATCATATCAGAAATAGCATCAGGAACTGGAAAAACCTCTGGAGTAACCACAGGAGGTTTATAAACAGAATTTAAATGTTTACTAGTTTTAATATCAAGAGGACAAGTTTCCTCTATATCCAATGTAATCAACACTTCTTTTTACAAAGAACGAATATACTCCATTTTAAATAAATAAGTAGGTTTGTCAGTGTCAATATCTGAAGAAGGATCTTCTGAATCAGATAGATCCTCATCAGAGGAGGATAATTTAGTATGTTGTCGGTCATTTGAAATTTCATCAACTTTATGAGAAGTTTTAAAAAACCTTTTACGTTTATTAGAAGGCGGGAAGGCAGACAAAGCCTTCTGAATGGAATCAGCAATAAATTCTTTTAAATTCACAGGTATTTCTTGTACATTAGATGTTGAAGGAACAGCAAAAGGCAATGTACTATTACTGATGGACACATTATCTGCATGTAAAAGTTTATCATGACAACTATTACAAACCACAGCTGGAGATATAATCTCCACAAGTTTACAACAAATGCACTTAGCTTTGGTAGAACTTTTATCATGCAGCAGGGTTCCAACAGAGATTTCTGAGACAGGATCAGATTGAGACATCTTGCAAAATGTAAGAGAAAAAACACATATAAAGCAAAATTATCAATTTCCTTATATGGCAGTTTCAGGAATGGGAAAAAAATGCAAACAGCATAGCCCTCTGACATAGAACAAAGGCAAGAGGCATATAGGAATGGGGTTTTAAATAATGAAATTATTTCTCGCCAAGTATGACGCACAACGTAACTGAAATTTTTTTTGCCGCTAACAACATCCGGAAATGACACACTCATGTCATTGACGACGCAACCTTGTGCAAGGAACTCAGCGTCGACTAAGATGCCGGAAATTACGAATTTGCGTAATCGGACGTACTTTTGCGCCAAAAAATTCTAACGCCAAGAATAACGCAATAAACTTTGGCATTTTGCACCCTCGCGGGCCTAATTGTGTCCACGAACTTAAAAGAAAAAAACAGTCAATTTGAAAAAAGACTAAACCCCAGGTAAGAAAAATATGACCTAAATATGTTTTTCCCCAAATATGAAACTGACAGTCTGCAAAAGGAAATACATAAACCTGACTCATGGCAAATATAAGTACAATACATATATTTAGAAATTTATATTAATGCATAAAGTGCCAAACCATAGCTGAGGGTGTCTTAAGTAATAAAAACATACTTACCAAAAGACACCCATCCACACATAGCAGATAGCCAAACCAGTACTGAAACGGTTATCAGTAGAGGTAATAGAATATGAGAGTATATTGTCTATCTGAAAAGGGAGGTAGGAGATGAATCTCTACGACCAATAACAGAGAAGCTATGAAATAGATCTCCCGTGAGGAAAACCATTGCATTCAATAGGTGATACTCCCTTTACATACTTCTGACATTTACTGTACTCTGAGAGGAACCGGGCTTCAAAAATGCTGAGAAGCGCATATCAACGTAGAAATCTTAGCACAAACTTACTTCACCACCTCCATAGGAGGCAAAGTTTGTAAAACTGAATTGTGGGTGTGGTGAGGGGTGTATTTATAGGCATTTTGAGGTTTGGGAAACTTTGCCCCTCCTGGTAGGATTGTATATCCCATACGTGACTAGCTCATGGACTCTTGACAATTACATGAAAGAAATATATATATATCTCAAAAACATCTTGTTATACACATGTATATAGCTTTATACCCTGAGTATATAATAACTATGTATGTCGATGTATATATGTATATTTGCACATAGCTATATAAATTATTTATTTATATATTTTAAACCTATAACGTTATTGGAGTTATTACTGGGGTTTAAAGGTAATCCCACACACTGTCAGTATAAATCTATGTTCATGATTCTTTTTTTATACTTATTTTGCAGCAAAAATATTAATAAATTGCTTAATAAATTGAAATCCAATAAATAAGATTCCTAGCTGGGGCATCTGGGGGTGTCTGTTGTGGCTGTGTTCACACGTTCTGTATTAGGGATAATTGTCAGAACTTCATGTCTTGCCTCAAGCTTTCCACACTGCTTGAGAACTGAAATGATATGTTCTCTCTTCCAAACAGATGGCAAGTATCTAGGCGAGTTTGCGATGCGTAAAATCTGCTTGAATTTGAATAGCATTTCAAGCAGTACGCCAAAGGTGTGACAAATGCAACCACATACTTTTCAGCCAATGTTTTCTGCAGCCAGTGATAGGTGGCGTGAATCACATTTCCTGAAAAAATTTCCATGAAAATTTTTACCAACCGCGTGATTTTGAAAAGCACCACCAGGTTTTAAGGGGAGTTTTGAAGCCAAGCTGCAGTCTCGGTTGATTTTGAATAGACCCCCAAAAGAAGATTTTTTGCATTAGGATTGTGCTGTTGGCTTTGTATTTTGCTTGATTAAGTGTGGGAGTCTGTGCAGCGACTCCTCCAGCTTACGCATTTTGCACATTGAGTGCAGGTGGAACTGAGCTTTTATCATTATGCTTGGGACATTTGATTTTTTTTTGCCCCCTCTGGACTGTGGACGCCCCTGAATACAGCAATCTTGATTACTCTGAGAGACAGTGAAAAGCAACATGCAGCAACATGTGACAAAAATATGTCATCAGCACTAATTAATACAAAACTCCCCATTGTCATTATTAAGTTTTATTCTGAATCATAATATTATTCCATAAGAAGTTTTTATTATGGAAGTAAAGGGATGGGACAATATAGTATTTTGTACTTGCATCACTTCTGCAATATTTTGAAGACCTGGCCTAGTCATGAAGGGTTAATGATTTGAGAAGTTGTGGCAGTAGGTGGGGTGTTGTTAAGTACATAAGGAGGGTAGTGAGGACATTATCTCTGATGAAGTGTACTTGAGTATGCACAAAGCACAGAAGATATTACCTTTTGGGGCGGCTCTATGATTGTTTAAATGTTTGCATACAGCTTGTGCTTTTATTTCTATCACCCATAGAACATCTTGTAGTGCTATGGCAAGAGGGCAGGAGCTTTAAATAGAGGAGTAAATATCTTATCAGCCAAACATAATAATTAGCGTGTTTAAGGGGCTGAGGCACGGCCATTTGTGTATTAGAGAAAGATGCACTAATAGTCATAAGATTGTGTGGAGATGAGCTCTTCTAACCTTTATCTCTAACTACTGCTCAGGCTAAGAGATCTTTATGGATTTAAAGGAATAGTCTTCCCAAAATCAAACTTTCATGATTCAGATAGAGCATGCAATTTTGAGCAACTTTCTAATTTACTCCTATTATCAACTAAGAACAATTGATAATAAGAGTAAATTAGAAAGTTGTTTAAAATTGCATGCTCCATCTGAATCATGAAAGTTTAATTTGACTAAACTATTCCTTTAAGGCCTCTTTATATTTATACCACAGTCTGCCTTCCCCTGTATTGCACTTATTATTTGTGCACACTTTTTAACATAGATACAAAGTAGATAGAGTTTAAATAAAAAAAATCATTCCATTGAGTTGCAGAACATATTTGAACTGCCTTTAATACCTTAAAGGGATAGAAAGGTCAAAATTGAAATGTGACATGGGTGCATTTCAGCTTTAAAGGGACATTAAACCCAAATTTTTTCTTTCATGATTCAGATAGAGAACACAATTTTTAAAAAGTTTCCAATTTACTTCTATTAGCAATTTTTTTTCATTCCCATGTTATTCTTTGTTGAAGAGATACCTAGGTAGGTAGCATGCATATGCCTGAGGCAGTACACAACAGGAAATAGTGCTGCCATCTAGTGCCCCTGATAATGTATAAAATTGTTGCAAAACTGCTGCTATATAGTGCTTCAGACACGTGCACACGCTTGAGCTTACATTTCTGCGTTTCCACAAAGGATAACAAGAAAACTAAGAATATTTGATAATAGAAGTAAATTAGAAAGTTGTTTAAATGTTATGTTCTATCTAAATCATGAAAGAAAAAAAATTGGGTTTTATGTCCCTTTAAGTAGAAACATTTTTGCATTTCTAGTAAAAGTTATTATTTTTTTCAGCAGCATATACACATATGCTGTGAGAGCCCATGCACCAGTATTCAAGCTCAGAGAGTTGATGGTACTGTGTATTGTGCCTGTAAAGACTTAATTTGTGTCATACAATCACTGCTGAATCTCTGAGAAGGTGTGCTATTTGATTACTGTGCATGTGCACTTACAGGATATGTGCGTATGCCAGTAAAAAACAGTAATAACTTTTACTAGAATACATTGTGCTAATAGAAGTCTATTGCAAAATGCTTCTGTTTAAGAAATTCCTACCCATTTAAAACAAGCAATCATATCATTGGGTTCTGTTTTAGCCACAAGTATATCCAAGTATATTTATTGTATTGTCAGTCACTACTTCCAGCAAAGTATTCTGCAGTTTGATTGTTCTAACAGTGAAAACCTATTTCTCATTGCTAAAGATAACACTTTCTTTATTCTAGCCTCTTCTGATCTCTTGTTGCAAACAATTTACTTGTGTTAAACAGTGCTCCTCAAAAACACAGTAGGTGGGCACGGAGGTAAACAAATCCAAAACTTTATTAAGCAGTCCCCAAACATGAGTAAAATCAAGGAGCAAAGACCATACCAGTCTTATGCATTTTGGCTATATATTGCCTTATTCATAGACAAATATCTTTCCCCTTACATATGCAAACCTTTATACAAATCACTGCCATCCGATAGGTCAAGGTGTTTAAAATGTAAAGGTATATACACACATTTCAGAGTCTAAACGAATTCTATTAGGATACTACACACATTCTAAAGCATCACTATCAGTATTTATATTATATAATATTGTACAATTTTCAATTGAGAGAAAAGGGGAGAGTACATTTCCATATTTAACTCATTTTATACAACATTTCCTCAGTAAGAAAAATCTTATCAAAATTATAAGCATAGAGTAAGCATGATAGCACATATACAGTTAAGGGAAAACACAAAGAGCAATATATTACATGTCATATTATTAATCCTGGGGATTCCCAAGACATAATAATAAAATACATACACATATGTCTTGGGAATCTCCAGGCTTAATGATATAAAATGTAATATATTGCTTTTTGTGTTTTACCTTAAAGGGACATAATACTCATATGCTAAATCACTTGAAACTGATGCAGTATAACTGTAAAAAGCTGACAGGAAAATATCACCTGAGCATCTCTATATAAAAAAGGAAGATATTTTACCTCACAATCTCCTCAGCTCACCAGAGTAAGTTCTGTGTAAAAAGTTATACTCAGCTGCTCCCAGCTGCAGGTAAAAAAATTAAAAAAATGAAGAAATGAACAGCAGCCAATCAGCATCAGCAGTGCTGAGGTCATGAACTCTTACTGTGATCTCATGAGATTTGACTTAACTCTCATGAGATTTCATAGTAAGCTTCCTTTACCTGATTGGTGAAATAATATGAGAGTGCACAAAGCTCATCCTTTCAGCTGTCCCAGGACAGACACACTAAAATGCTGCTTAGAAATCCTTTACAATGGAAGGTGACTACTGAGGAACTTTTGAGGTAAAATATCTTTCTTTTTTACATAGAGATGTTCAGGTGATATTTTCTAATCAGCTTTTTACAGCTATGCTGCATCACTTTCAAGTGTTTAAACATTTGGGTATTATGGCCCTTTAACTGTATATGTATTATCATGCTTACAGGGCTCCTGCCAACTCTCGGTATGGACAATGAATGTATTTAAATAAACAGTCAACTCTTCTAATACCATCCATTTCTAGTAAACAAACAAAATTTGGCAAATGGTTCCTCATAGCGTAGAATCTCCATTCTAGTTAATCATTTTGTAGCCTATCTTTAAACATGTCATTTTTAATAATTGGTCCAAAAAATCTATCTCCTGTACTCAAGGTGAGGTCTTACCAAGGATTTGTATAGGGGCAGAACTATGCTTTATTTCCTTGCATCCATGGCCCCTGTTATATATGATAATACCAATCTGCTGTCTAAAATTGTGCACTGTTTTGTTTGTTGTTTTGTTTACAAAAACCTCTAAATTATTCCCACTTGTATTTTACCAAATCTTGACCAATAAATACTAGGTAAAATAATGTAAAATCTTACATTTACCTTGGTTAATACACAATTTCATCAATTTATCTGACACCAGTGTTCTATTAAAGGGACAGTCTACTCCAAAATTGTTATTGTTTAAAAAGATAGATAATGCCTTTATTACCCATTCCACAGTTTTGCATAACCAACACAGTTATATTAATATACTTTATACCTCTGTGATGACCTTGTATCTAAGCCTTTTCTGACAGCCCCCTGATCACATGGCATTTTATTTATTATCTATTGGCTTTCATTTAATACAATTAGTGCAGTATCTGCCACAACTCACGGGCGTGAGCACAATGTTATCTATATGGCTCACATGAACTAGCAGTCCCCTGTTGCGAAAAGCAAATATAAAAGCATGTGATAAAAGGCTGTCTTTAGTGGCTTAAAAACAGGTAGAAATTTAGAGGATTAAATGTTATAAAGTATATTAATATAACAATGTTGGTTGTGCAAAGCTGGGAAATTGGTAGTAAAGGTGTTATCTATCTTTTTAAACAATAACAATTTTGGTGTAGACTGTCCCTTTTAACATTAATGTTTTAGCCTTGATACCTCAACACCATTAAAATAAATTTGACGTGGTATCTGCCACCTACTGTTGACTTCTAAAACATTTCCACAGTCCCCTTTATAGGAAAGTGGTGTTGGTTTTGTACTGGACTCTACATTGAGTAGCTGACTGTACCAATTTCTTAGCACAAACTTGTAATACAGCCATGTGATTGGAATGTTTCATTTCTGTGGGGTTACATTGTACAAATGTTTAACATGTTAAGATTGTATTTTTTGTTTTTTAAAAAAGGAAGGTCATCATTTCTGTAACAGAGTTTTATTCTCTAAAGGCAGTCTCTGAAAATGTTAGTATTTCCCTCTAAGATATTTACACAAACATTTGCAATCAATTACAAAACACGGCCCTTGAAGCTCCGTACGGAGCTTGATAAATATAGGCCCAAATGGCAACTAGGCCTCATACCACAAATAACTTTTAATGTTTTATTGTTATTTTAGGTTATGAAGGACTTTCTATAAATAGAAGAAAATAGCTGTGAATCCTATCGACTCCTGTATTACCTAAACCCCAAACCTACTGTAAGATGTGTAGGTTTTAAAAGAAATAACCTACTTCCCCATACTCTTCCCCCCCCCCCCAAAAAAAACATTACTATTTACAAAGGAACCAATGTACATACTTTCCTGTAACTTAATATGACTCATTTTACTTGACTTTTAACTGCTTTCAGCTACTTAAATCTCAATCTAGTACTTTCTCTTTTTCACAAGTATCTCACTTCCTTTTCTTCTGAAAGTCTTCCTGTTACTATTTTACTTCTTTTTATACTATGTTTTATTGTTCAAGTGTTTGGATATTACATTAAAGGCACATGAAATCCCAACATTTTCTTTGATGATTTAGCTAGAACAGTCAATAGGATTTCATTAGCTCTCATTTGAAAATTTCAGCTAATAGGAATGCAAGGTACCCCAAATATAAAACGGGTACTTTGCATTCAATCTTCAGTATGCAACGGAGATCGCATGAAGAGGATCCTTCACGCTGGATGTCTGCAAGGCCACCGTTCCTGCTTTGCGGCCACCTCCCCTCTACGCTGCCTTTGCTCCGGATGAAGATAGAAGATGTCCCCGCGGTGGATGAAGATGGAGCCACCTGGAAGAAGACCTTCACCGCCGAACTTCAGGAATGGTAAGTACCTATTTCGGGGGTTAGACTTGTGTTTTTTTTTTTTTTTTTGGGGTGTTTTGTTTTTTAGATTAGGGATCTTTTATTTTAATGGGCAACAAAAGAGCTGATTGCCCTTTTAAGGGCAATGCCCATACAAATGACCTTTTAGGGGCAATGGGTAGCTTAGGTTTTTTTAATGTTGTTTTTTTTTTTTATTTTGCAGGGTTTAGTGGGTGGGGAAGTTTACTTTTAGGCGGTAATTGGTACTGTATTTAGGTAAAAGAGCTGATTGCTTTAGGGGAATGCCCTACAAAAGGCCCTTTTAAGGGCTATTGGTAGTTTACTGTTAGATTAAGGGGGGTTTTATTTTGGTGGGGCTTTTTTGTTTTATAGGGGTATTAGATTAGGTTTAATTTTTTAATTTTGGATAATTTTGTTTATTTTTTTCTGTAATTTTAGATTTTTTTATTTTCTGTAATATTAGATTTAGTAGTTTTTTTTAATTTAATGTAATTGGGGTTAACTTAGGGGGTGTTCGGTTAGGGGGCTTAGTGATTAAATTAGTTATTAGCGTTGTGGGAGGATGGCGGTTTAGGGGTTAATAGTGTTAATAGGTAGATTGCGTTGTGGGGGTTGGTGGATTAGGGGTTAATTGTGTAATTAGATACTTTGCGATGTGGGGGATGCGTATTAGGTGTTAATAGTATAATTAGATACTTTGTGTTGTGCTGGGATGGCGGTTTAGGGGTTAATATTGTGTTACTAGGTAGATTGTGCTGTGGGGGTTGGCCGATTAGGGGTTAATACATTTATTAGGTATATTGCATTGTGGAGGATGGCGGGATAGGGGTTAACCACATTAGTAGTTGCAATGTTTTTTTGGCAGATATAGAGGTTTTGACGTGGGTTTATTTTTGGGAGGCGGGCTAGACTTTTACGGGCGAGGTAACATTTTTTGTTTTTTAACTTATGCATCGGCAGTTTACAAACTATGGTAAGTCACTGGCAACTCCAGAAACGTCTATTTCCGCACATTTCTGAACATTGTCAGTTTATCCGAATTATGGCAGTATATGAACTGCCGACGCGGTTTATGTGATTCACCCGATGCAAGGTGAACTTACGGGCGACGCAGGTTTTAGCCGTTGCGCTGAAACCTGCAACGCATATGTAATTTTGCCCCTGGTGAGCAAAAAAAAAAAAGTAGGCATATATGTAATTGCACCAATCAAAAGCCAGAGAGCCTTCTGGAATAGAATGAGGGTGCTATAGTAAAAAAAGTGAATTGATTAAAAAAAACAAAAAACTCTCTAATGAAAAAGTACATTCCTTTAATGAAGTCTGCAGCTTCTAGTTAATATTCACCCAATAAAGAGGCAATTGTGAAAAAATAAAGTTTCTCTAGAAGTCCTATATAGACATTCAGTGTTTAAAGACCACTAAAAAAATAACCAAAAATGTTTTATGCATGCAAAATCCTTTTAAATGGACATTAAACAGTAGGTGTAGTTAAAAAAACATTGCAATATACTTTCATTTTTATTTTGCCCCCTTTATTGTAATTTAACTCTGAAAATGGTTGGTTTTCTAAATTCCAATCACCTAGATTACGAGATTTGCGTTATGACTCAAATAGCATCGTTATGGGCCATAACGCCTCATTTTTCCTAACGCTGCTATTTTTCTGTAGCGCCACAAAAATCACCATCTACGCTCAAATCCATAACGATCTCCCAGACCAAAAGTTATTGATAGATTGTTACCCAAAACATTCACAAATCACTTCAAAAATATTATACAAAGTACACTTACACTCATACAAACACTCTACATTTTTTTTATTTTTTTTTAAATTTATTTTGAAAAAAATATATAACGGATAAAAGATACGAGATCTCGGGTGTTAGAAAAGAAATGCACAAAAAACAATTTTACATTGACTTACATAGACATACATGAACATACTCTCATTTAGCTACATCTACATACAAATATCATCACATACATACAGAAATCGATACATACAAACAATATACAGCACATTACGTACACAAAACATATTTTAAATATGAAATTATCACAATTTTGTTACTTTTCTCATTATGACATGACGTCACTCACTTTACGCTCAACAGAAGTGTTGGAAGTTTTTTTTCATGCAATTTCTAGCCTCCATTGACTTCTAAGGGGAATACGTGCTCATGCACACGACCAGCCTCTTTCCGTAATGCAAGAGAGATTTTGATCTTTCAAAACTTGTAATGGCAGCATTATAAATTTGGCGCTAATTCATTCATTCTTGAGTTGGTCCCGCAATGACAAATAGATCAAGAAATAGACTATTTAACACTGGAGTTGTGTTTTACTTGTGTGAACATCACTACAACATAAAAATCTTTTATGAAATTACATTACATCAACTATAAATCACGATCAATTCTATCATCACCAATACGAAATCTGTTTAAAGAATTAACACATATTTAAACGGACATAAAAAATACTTTTTAAGATTTCATGAATCAGAATCAGTAGGCAATTTTAAACACTTGTCTCATTTACGTCTATTATTGCATTTCAGTTATTCTATTTATATGCTTTCATGAACAGCATATCTAGATAGGCTCACCAGATGATGATTAATGGCTGCACATTGATGCCTTTTGTCATTGCCTCACAAATGTGCATTGCTCTTTATTCAACAAACGATATAGAAACAATGAACACATTTACATCATACAAGTACATTGGAATGTTGTTTAACATTAAATTCCCTCTCTGAGTCATGAAAGATAAATTATGGCTTTAGTGTCCCTTTAGCAACACGATTTAATCATAATATAACAGTAGGAATTCAGTATAATTATAAGATATCCTTAGAAAATATTACAGTTGTCACTTTTTTGGAACAACAATAAATGAACAGATGTGGGAGAGAATCACAATACATACATATAAGTACATAACACGCATCACACAACAACAAAACACACATTTATCTTTTTAATCATCACACAATAAGAATGTTGCAAAATACAACAGAACAAAGATTTGCAAACTAGACAGGCATGTTGCTAATATGATGACATCATTCTAAGCTTCAACCATACAGATTCCTGCATTAGGACTGTACCGCCCCTTTCGTCAGTTTCTCACTCAGTATTACAATATTACATATACGTAGACGTATCGTTTTGCAACAATATTGCAGCAACATCGATCAATCAGATTCTATGCCATGTCTATGCACCACACATTATACACAATTTTGCACTTTCAATCATGTTAGCGTGGCCGTGAGGTTTTTACTATAACATCGTGTTTACTAAGTATTTGTTACGCATATGAACAAACATTATGAAGATGCACTGTATATTTTACGTTTTAGACTTTAACACTTTCACATTTGGATTTATTGGGGAAAAACAAATTTTCATCAAACACAAAAAAAAACATCCACTTTGAAAGCATTTGCGCCGCTCAGATACAATCAAGTGTATACAATCAGCAATCATTACAAACATGCTACAATTGGACATTTTGCACTATAAATCCCCCAAACAACATGGCCAAAGTGTCCCTGGTGATCGACATTGTATCAAATCACTTTTGTGTTTTTGCATACCTTGTTACTCCTTGTGCCTTTGCTCTGCTGCTTGGCTTTGTGCTGCTTGGCTTTGCAAATATAGATAAGCCACAGTTAGAATGTGTAGGTGCTGTTGGACAAGTTTTGTACAACAGAATCAGACGGGCTCGGCGTCTCCAAGAGAGGCATGGGGAATGTCTGATTAGAGGTCCTCATGTTCACAGGGTGAGGCCCACCTTGGAGAACATGAGCAAATTCGAGGTTTTCAACAAGTATAGGCTCAATCGACAGCAGCTCATGAGCCTTTACGTAGTACTTAAACCTTACCTGGAGACACGCAAACGTATGCGGACTGAAATCCCTGGCATGACCAAGATACTATGTTGCATACATGTCCTGGCCTCCAGAAGCTTTCAATCCGGAGAGGGGTACATGCATGGGTTGTCTCAGGGTACCTTCTCTGTGGTTTTTGAAAGGTTTCTGAACGCCATGGTACAAGTTTGTAAGCTTTACATAGGATTCCCTAAAAATGAGGATGATTGGAGTCGACTCAAGAGTGAATTCTATGCAATAGCTGGAATGCCCAATGTTTTGGGAGCAATAGATTGCACCCACATTGCACTGCATGCTCCAGCAGAAGAGCTCCCCTACCGAAGTCGCAAACACTTTCATAGTCTGAACGTGCAGTTTGTTTGCGACGCACGGATGAGGATTATGCAGGTGTGTGCTTAAATGTGCAAATATAGGATGCACTTTAACCAATTTTTGTCTCTTTCAGCAAATGTCTAGTTTTAGCAAAAAACAGATATGTAGGAGGTCATAGCTTAAATGTGCAGATATAGGATGCGCTTTAACCAATTTTTGTCTCTTTCAGCAAATGTCTAGTTTTAGTGAAAAACAGATATGCAGCAGGTCATTGCTTAAATGTGCAGCTATAGGATGCGATTTAACCATTTATTTGTCTCTTTCTGCAAATGTCTAGTTTAAGCGATTTTCGTATACACAAATGCATTGTATCATTTTATTTAAATCAATTTTTATATCATAATTTTTAAGATATTTGTAATATTGACATTTTGTCATGTTCATTATTTATAGGTGATTTGGGTTATATGAGCTGGCCTTGGCTCATTACACCATTGCGTAACCCCACAGACGAGGCCCAGGTGCGCTACAATCGTGCGCACAAGCGGACCAGGGGTGTAGCGGAGCTGATGTTTGGGCTCCTCAAAATGCTGTTAAGATGCCTAGACAGGTCTGGAGGAGCCCTCCAATACAGCCCTGGTAAGGTGGCAAAGATCGTTATAGCCTGCAGCGTCCTTCATAACATTGCTCAGCGGGCTGGGATGCTGCAGGCCGTCCAGGCACGCCGAGACCTCCTCCAAGATGAAGAGGATGACCCAGTTCTAGATGGGCCATTCCGGGACGAGGGGGTCAATGTCAGAGCCAACATCATCAACCGCCACTTCAGACGGTAAATACTATAAGTTATATAGGAGCATTGCAAATATGTGAGACTTTGAGTAAAATGAAAGTAGATTTGTGTGAACAGGTTAGGATGGTTCAAGAAATGATTATAGCAAAATCTAAAATATATTTTATTATCATAGGTGATTTATGCATCATATGATTCTGACATTGGCTCCTGTAATGACTTTGTCACCTGATTTTTAAAGACAACATCAGATGGTAAGTATACACAATGTATGGACTGAGACTGGGGAGGGGGGATTTTGCCCAATTTTCCATCATATGGCATACAAATAGTTTACATGTAGTATTTAGTTTAGACATTATTAGATTTTAGATATTCTGAAATGGATAAATGCCACAGATAGCAGATAAAGGGATACTCTGAAGCACACTAGAATTGAAAAATTCATACATCAGAGGTTAAGTATGGACAATGTACGTGAGTCAGCTTCACAATGTATTGTTATAACAGAACACAAGAGGCTACATACACTTAGTAAGCTATTGCTATAAACATTTTAGGAAATAGGTAGTTTTAGGGGAGGGATGCAGAACTATGTACCATTTTATTAGAGATTTGATTTACACTTTATTTTCCATTAGGGAGATTGACTTCATCTACAGGCTGAAAGTGAAGAATACCAGACTGAAAGTGAAGAATACCTATGTGATTCTGTCTGTGGCATTGTCTTTCAACTGTGCTGACTTCGAAAGCCATACAAAGACAAGTTCACCTGGTGAGTGTATACAATGTATGGACCGAGACTGGTGTGTGTGTGTGTGTGTGGCTGGTGTTTGCCCAATGATTCATCATATGGCATACAATTAGTTTACATGTAGTATTTAGTTTAGACATTAATAGATTTTATATATTCTGAAAGGATAAATGCCACAGATAGCAGATAAATGGATACTCTGAAGCACATTAGAATTGACAAAAACATACATCAGAGGTTAAGTATCGACAATGTATGTGAGTCAGCTTCACAATGTATTGTTATAACAGAACACAATAGGCTACATACGCTTAGTAAGCTATTGCTATAAACATTTTAGGAAATAGGTAGTGTTAGGGGAGGGATGTAGAAATATGTACCATTTTATTAGAGATTTGATTTACACTTTATTTTCCATAAGGGAGATTGACTTCATCTACCGACTGAAAGTGAAGAATACCAGACTGAAAGTGTGATCATGTTTGTGGCATTGTCTTTCAACTGTGCTGACTGTGAAAAACATACAAAGACACATTCACATGGTAAGTGTACACAATTATCTGGAACAAGACTGGGGATGCAGGATACATCCTATGGGAAACACTTATGTTTCCTCATTTCTTTTAGATGGTATTTCACAATCCTCTATTTGGAAAGTGATGAATGTGACATATAATGAAGATAAACTGATATTTTGAATTGAATCGACTTTTAAAGATCATACATCCAGGTTAGTTTGCACAATGCATGCAATTGGTAAGAATCATAGGCGGAATAATGTGAAACTAGTTCATAATATATTGAATGTCTGTCAATTTTCAACATGTCCTAGTTTTGAAGCCTTTTTTTTTTAATATACATTCCCCCTACTTTGTGCTAGAGAGGACTCAGATTGTGATCAATCATACAGATGAAGGGATACATTTCATAGTTGACATTTAGGTATATTAGTTTTTGAAAGGACATGAAATATTACATTCAATTATGTCCCTCATACAATTGAATAATTAGGAATTTTTGAACAAAATAGGACATTAGGCATTATTTGGTCTAATTTTAAATTTTAATATGTAAGTCAACTCTTGATTAGACAATTTAATGTGATTAATTTAAAATTATGTGTGTATATACCTGTATATATAGTAGAGAAGAAAACAGCACTCTCTGGACTTAAACTTAAACAAATATTTGTTTAAGTCCAGAGAATGCTGTTTTCTTCTCTACTACATTTTACCTACTCTAGCACCCTGGCCCTTGGAAAATTGTTTGTGAGAGTGCAACTGACTCACCTTGCCTACCTGTATATATAGATATAGATATCCAGTCTTAACCTGGCTTTAATATCAAAACAAAGAATACGTTAGAGCATAGACAGAAGATGACTTTACAATTATTATACTTACAGAATATTTTTTTAGTCATGTGTTTTTGAAATAACATAATTGATTTCAGATTCTAATATTTTTCTTTTTTTTCTTACAAATTTTCATTTTTTATGAATTCCCAAAAGAATATTGATTTATTTTTAGAATCTAATTTTTTTAAATAAATATCTTTACATACTATATATTCTTTTATTTATTTAAATACATCTTTTATATATATATATATATATATATATATATAATATATATATTATATATATATATATATATATACACACACAGTATATATATATATATATATATATATATATATATATATATATATATATATATATACACACAGTATATATATATATATATATATATATATATATATATATATATATATATATATATATATATATATATATTCTCTATCCAAGAAAGATAATAACAAATACATCCTTCTACTATTAGGACATGTAAAGAAAAGATTAGTCCCATGACTGGTTGTTAAAGTATCTATTTTACAAGCACATGCCTGATATTAAATATAATACAGTTGCACTTATTTTGTTTTTAAATATCAACACAGCTCAAGCAGATAATGAGTGTTAAAGTCTTGTATCTTACAAATGTTGAGGTGGAGTTAGATACAGCCATCTAATTTTTGGTTGTGTGATTTAGAGATGTACAAATAATAAAATGTTAATGACGAGGCTATGCAGTATAAATTCTACATAACAACTTTGGTTATGTCACTTTTAAGAAATGTGTAGGGTGAACTTGTTAGATCTAAGTGACAGTGTATTTTAATTTTATATTCACATTCTAATATCTATCATTTATTTTTTAAAAGTTTAACATATTCTTAAAAGAAATATAGCTTAGTTATTATGGTATCATTATTTGCAAGGTAACCTAGGTAGATTAAATGATATTTAAAGAAAACATGATAGCTAAGTTTATTTTCACATTTAGACAGAGCTAGTTATTGTATACCATATTGATGACTTTTCACTCTAGTGGAGTCATTTGAAGGGACAGTTAACTCATAGATATTTCAAAATATAATTTCTCACAATTATCATCTTTACCTGCTGGAGTGTATAAAATTGTTTACAAGTATTTCCGTTACCCTTAATTTTTAATTTAAAATAGTTTATTTTTCCTATGGTATCTCCGCCTATTCATAATGTTTTTGTCCTTAAGGCAAAGCTGTGTAAACACAGCCATTATAAGATATTACACTTCCAGTGGGAAATACAATATATAAGGTAATACAATATAAATTTTATTTGGTTGATTGGTTTGCAGATATAAGAAGTATGTATATGTAAACAATGTGATAAAGTTAGGAGATCAGATTATATCTACAAGCTATTTTGTTGTGGCTTAAAAATAATAAATCATATACAAACAGGAACCATTTAATTTCAGACATTATATACTCTGCTGATTAAATAATAAGGAATTGTAAACACATTAAGTGAACCAAATATTATAGTATACTGTCCCTTTAAGAGTCTGCACTGAATCATTAAAAAGCTCCATCAAAGGAGCAAGATAAGTGGACAGTTTACATACAAGGTCCTCACACAGGTCAAATGGATATTCATATAACAGGATTGAGTATGATTAAATGTGTAATGGGTATTAAAGTAACTATCTATTTTTGGTTTACTGTCCCTTTAAATGTATATAACCTTTCACAGGGTTTACACTCATCTATTTAAATATATTACCATATTTAGACATGCCTTTTTATTGTTAAAAATTACCATTGCATATCCAGTATTAGAGGTGGGTATTATGTCAATTATTTAGTTTTAGTTAATAGCTTGTGATGGCTATTTAATTTGTAGTGAAAGTGAAATGCAACCCAAAGTTAATCTTACATGATGCCGACAGAGCAGATTTGAATCTAAAATAAAATTTGACTTTGTTAATCACATATGGTTCATTCTCATGTTATCTTAAGTTTGCAAAAATGATATGCATAGGCTTATAATCAGCAAAGCATTAGTGGGATATATCTGCTTATTTTTTGGTGGGCAACAATGCATAGTGGCAATGGTTAGCCAGATGTCTTTAGATACTTCACACTATTGTATATCTGATCCTTAACAATAAAGACATGTGAAAAAGAAAATGATATGTGAGCATTTCAGACAAATACATGCTCTATTTGATTTTTAAAAATAAGGAACAGAAACGTTGAATTTCCATTAAAAAAAGTCACTTTATTTTCTCAAAGTAACGTCCATTATAAATACGAAGAACGTATTTCACCATTATTGAAATATAGTGTGGTAAACGTATCTTTCAATACGAGATTCGCATTTATGAAAATTTGAATATAATTTCACGCACTAGCACACAATCAATGTGCATTGTTGGGATTGTAAATACATTTAATAGAGCACTGTCAATACTTACCAATGAGTCCCGATATTTATTTCATAAACAATGAATACATACAATATTTACATTTTTGAATCTAAAATATTTGTCAACTTTTTAAAATAACTTGATCAATATTAAACATCGAAATGTATCATAAACATTTAATAATGTGACTGGATTATATTTACTATCGTGTTTAAAAATAAAATCTAGTTCAATTGTCAACAAAATAGATTAATATTTTACGTATTCCGTATTTTATATATGCGTCACATACACATTACATTTCCATCAATTCCAAATAAAAGTTTACATGCCAAATGTAGTAACAGCACCCCTAGGAGGTATGTATATGGAAGTTACAAAAATATGAATCCATGAACCATTAAGTAACAGCCAATCAGAGTTCATCACACAAACATGACTTGACTCAGTATGGCCTCACAGACATACTAACAAAATTACAGTATTTTATCCAATCAGACGTACAGATACCATGTCCCATGGTGTTTCTCATGTTTACTTCCCCATATAAAAGTCCATTGCACGTTGCCATTTTTGTCAGTTCTCTAATGCCTGCTGGTATATCCATATCAGATATATACCCACTAGCCAGGATGTCTCCCAGGATCACCCGAGCGGAAAGTGCTGCACTGGTCCACGCAGTCGAGGAGTTTTATCCTCAGCTGTTTGGGACTCAGAAGAGGTCGACGAATGCGGCGATCAAAAGGGCCCTCTTGGTGTCTATCACTGTTTCTGTGAATTCAGTGTATGACAGAGGAGCATGGAGCAAATAATGCGGAGATTCTGGGATATTAAGTTGCGGCTTCGCAATAAAGTCTGCCTCATGAGAGAGTGGAGAAGTGCCCGTCAGAGAGGTGAGGAGCCAGGCCCACCCCCAAGGAAACTTTTCCTACAACCTCATGAGGAGGCTTTATGCACCCTCCTTAATCTCCGTTTCCCCCGCAGATTTGCTTCCGCCCGCTCATTTGCCCCCTCCCAGTCCCCAGCTGCTGGTCCTGAAACTCCCGACCTGGGAAAAGGCACTACAGAGGCTGAACCATGTAAAGATCAGAATTCATATAATATTTTAAGATTTGAATATATATTTAAGCAATGTGTATACAGTCATATATTCAACCTATATAGATCTCACAACAGACGTTACCTATGATGGTAGACATCTGAATTTAGATTTGTCACACATCAAATAGGAATAATGCTTTTTCTTGCGCTATCCCGAATATGCGTCACAGAGCTAAAATGGAATTGCGCATCCGTGAAATCCCTATCCTCCGCAATTTCATACATTGAATATTGATTCATACAAAAGTTAGAAATATTAATTTGTATCATTAAATCTTTACAATCATCCTATTGGAATATCGTGATACACACAATTGTAAATATAATTAAAAAGCTTTACAAATTATACTCATCACACTACTAGATCCAAATCAATTCATAATCACGGATGTGCAATTACGCTTTTAATTATTGCGCAATGATCATGAAAGATATAATTGCGCAGAAACATGAACATGTGTTTGCTGTAACAGTGGCATTACTTTAGACATGTTGGTCAAATGTATACATTAATTAGTATAAATGTGAAGAATACAGTATCCTGAATTTCAATCTTCTAAATTACAAAAGCTATACTAGCAATATAAAATAAAAAATTGACAGATCAATGTATAATAATCGATGACAATGCAAGAAGACATAGAATGACTTAAAGCGGCAGTCAACAACATAAAAGATTGTAAATAAATATACATGATCTCTTTATTTATAAATACATTTTATTAAACAATGAACTCACGTAAAGAATTAAAATATGTTTAATTTTGTCAATTTGAAAAACAATGTATGATTGTTTGTGTCAAAGTTCAGATTTGTATTAATGATATCCAATCGTTATTGAATATTTTGCAGAGCTGGATGTTGGTGCTAGACCCTCAAGCCTGGGTTTGTCCCAGTCTGGTATGTCTCATTATACTTCTTTTTTGGCTTATAAATTTGGACATAACATTGCCTAATCCATTCACATTAATCTATATTAACATGGATCCTTTAATTTGATTTCAAGTGTATTCCAAAAGAAAAATCACGATTCAGAGATCGAATTCCATTGTAATCAAAATCAATATTTATTATTATTTGAAGATATTCCTCTAAATCTTGCTATCTTTATTTGAATGTAATATTATGGTCTCGCCCATTTTGGATTCTGCACCTGGGTAGTGCTTGACAGTTGGTGGCTACATTTAGACAACACTAACACATATTTACACATGTGCAGAATATATAAATATCCATCTCATATGCTTTGCTATTTTCTTCTCATCATTAAGAGAGAAGGATAATTAAATATTCATGATTAATATTAAATAGGTTA
The DNA here is from genome assembly GCF_027579735.1 of Bombina bombina. NCBI lineage: Eukaryota > Metazoa > Chordata > Amphibia > Anura > Bombinatoridae > Bombina > Bombina bombina. The sequence goes on from NC_069499.1 coordinate 1,001,025,544, forward strand.
GGGACAAATACTATTAATTGATCCAGAGGACTCAGAAACTGTCCAGTGGATATAGAATACCCTCTATAAGGAAAAAGTATTCATATTTCAAAACTTAAAAATAAGAGAGGAAAAGTAGACACCCAATAAGTAACTACTTACAAGACAGGGATTTCAGCACACTAATTTTATTCTTAAAGAGAAAAGACAAGTGTCATAGCAAATATAATCATGATGACTACAGTGCCCAGTTTCTCAAATGCATACATCAAGAGGATAGAATTATAGACCAATGAATGAACCGTGATTACATCATTGGGATACCACAATATGCGAGTGGTCAGTTTTACCTGTAAACATAGAAGGTGAATTTAAACCTTATAAACAACGCAACACCCCCACTAGAGGATGGCTTCACAATTGTAGAAAAAACAGGCCACCATAGTGATCCTTGAGGATCTATGCTTGTTTTGGAAAAAATAGTACCAGTAACCAGTATTCACCATTACGTACATGTATATAGATACATAGGTAAATTTTAATATGCAGTAGTAGAAATAAACCACAAGATTCAGGAAGGCAACAGGGTAACTTTGCTTCTCTGGTGAAAATCTGGTTACCATAGTGATCCATGAGGATCTATGCTCATAAACTTATGAATGTACACAAACTTTATACATGCATGTATGGAAGTGTATAAGATGCACCCTGATAAGGGGTGTGTACAGCACCTAATTCAGAGGGCACCACTATAACCAATAGTATCCAGTATCATGAATAGTAAATTTATATATATGTAGAATCTATATACATTCCCAAACAAAGACAGGGTACTATCTTGACCAGGTTATTACAGGGTTAATACAGCTTAAAGGACAATTACATATGTCTATTCCCATGAATACAGATAGTACATGGGTTATCAAATGTCATGACAGTCCAGCGTATGGAACATAAAGCAGTTCACATTTATCGACATGCAAGTTCCACCTTAAACAGGTGACGATAGGTATTGTTAGTTACCACTTCCAATGCTTTTCTTCTGTCTTGAACTGTTAGGGATGGTGTCCCATCGGCAAACGGAAAAGTGGAAAGAAGCCAATCTTCTGCAGATGAACCGTTGTTAAGAAATACAGAAGGAGGGCATTTGTACAACCCCATTCCACCACTTCATATATTTCCTTAATTTCCGTTGTGCTCTGTGTATCCGATGTGTCCGCTGTAAAACCAAACGTTTCAGGTAAAGTGCTGTGCCACTCACATAGGAAACGTCACTGCCAATGCGTGTTTCATCCCCCATGTGACTGAAGCGTCACTGGGGCTTCCTCAGGGCAAATGTTCATTCGAAGAACATCACAGCTGTTCCTAAAATGGCATTTGCTGAATCTGATTCGTTAATCCAATTATTGGTAGTCCAATTATTAGAGTTTTTTTTGTACATACCCCTGATTTGAATAGGTGAAAATATATATTTGTATATATATATATATATATATATATATATATATATATAATACATGTGTATTAGGCTACTTTCATAAGCATATTTAGAAAAAAAGCCCAAATAAAACAGCTGTGAAAATAGAATAAATTACACTTCAGTTAAAGGTGGGTCCAAACTAAATAAAATAACAATATATTTATGAATATATATATATAGTTAAGATGTTAACCACGGTTCATGCAAAACAAATATCATTCATTGTATAAATTACTGGGTCCACAAATCTCGAATTCCTTTCGGCTGCTGCCTCATAGCACAGGACAAAGAGCAGGAAGGAAACCATTTGACTAGAAATTTTTAAAGAAATGCTGCAAACTCAAACTTTTCATTAAGTCCATTTGGTACAACTGTATTTAACTTGTACATCCATGCTGTCTCTTTTTTAAAAGAGAATATTATCAATATTCCCCCCTCTCCCATGCAGAGAGCAGGATTCAATTCCAACCACTTTAAGGTCATTTGGAGAACAGGAATGATGTATAGAAAAGTGCAGCGCTACACTGCTTTTAATCTCACCCTCTAGGGCATCCTTAATATTGTCCCTATGCTCTGTTACACTATCTTTTAACATCCGTCTAGTTTTCACCACATAAAAAACTGGGCAACTACAATACAGTAGGTAGATAACGTTTTCAGTTTTACAGTTAATAAATTGTCTAATTGGGTATATTTTAGACCCTGTAGAAAATTGTTTTGAGCGTACTATGTATTTACATAGTACGCAATGTCTGCATTGAAAACTTCCTTTAATCTTTTCTATGTTCTCCTAGCTAATCTTTTTCATAAGGACTTTTAACAAAGTGACTCTTTATGAGTTTATCTTTCAAATTTGGAGCTCTCCTAGTAACTAAAGATGGTTTCTCACCCACAATTTTTTCAATTGCACCATCTGCTTGCAGAAATTGCCATTTTTGGGAGAGAATTGTATGGATTCTTTCCCAATGGCAATTAACCTCAGTGACAAATCTTATCTTTTGATCAATAGTCTTGCTTGTTTGTTTATAGAGCAAGTCATCTCTATTTTCTTTTCTTGCCCTATTTAACGCATAATTTAGGTTTCTTTTTGAATACCCTCTATTCTCAAATCTACTGTACATATCAACAGCATGGGAATCAAATTTACATTTACATTGAACAATTTCTTCTTACCCGGAGGAATTGTCCTACCGGGATTCCTTGTATAAGTGATTTAGGGTGATGACTGGATGCTTCCAAAATACTATTAGTAGCAGTACTTTTACGATAAATCTCAGTAACTAATGAGTTACCTTCTTTTTTGATTTTAATATCTAGTAAGGATAACTCATGTAAAAATTTAGCATGAACCGTGGTTAACATCTTAACTATATATATGATAAGCAAGAGTCTTGATCAAAAATAATTCAGCGCTACTAATACCCCTGTACACAAGGCTAGTTAATACCCAATCAGGGCTAAAACGTGAGCAGACATAAACATATAAGTATATGAGTCTTAATCAAAATAAGTTCATGTGGCAAGTCCTGGTTGTTTATAAATGTAACAATAGTGATGAGAGTAAAAAAGAAAAAAATATATATAAAAATTTTTTTTTTAGAGTAGATGTCTCCTTACCAGAGTTTACCCCATCTCAGCCTCTGATGAAGAAGTACAACCCAAACTTCGAAACGCGTAAGGTTATTTACTAAGCGTGGCGGTGCAGTTTCTTTCACTTACGAGTGTGACCAGCTTTCTTTTTTGGGGAACGTGTTAGCACTGACAACAGCATTTGGTCGTAGGGCTCTTTAACCGCTCACAGCCTGCCACCATTTTGCTATAAAGAAACCCATCAAGATAGCTTTGACCTGTTTTTTAACTAGTGGATTTTCATTCACAGAAAAGAAGATTATACGTTCTTAAGAAAGACATTGTGCAAATACACAAATATCACTTTGACACATGTGAAGTGTATTTACATTGTTTCATATATATATATATATATATATATATATATATATATATATAATATGATTTTATTGTGCCGCAAGGACTTTGTGTATATATTATATCGATACTGGCATTCAGATTCATATACCCTTGAAAAGGTTTTGTTCGATTTGGGAAGACCAGCAATTCCCTTTCTACTTGCAAATCTAATCACCAATCACACACCCACCCAGGGTGTATAAATATTTGTATATGCTATTTTCTTACCTCATAACGGATTGATGTTATTACATGTGAGTGCATTTCTTATCATTGCTGTTGCAAATACATTTGTGTGTAAACAATATTATGCTATGTATTCTTCTCTTTCTTTTGCCATACTCCTCTGAGTTTCTGGGATCCTGAGGACATGATAGATGTGCCATACTCTGGGGAAGTCACCAAAGGCAGCATCAACAAAAGTCCTGGAAGTTTCAGAATAGAACAGTACCATACACAAGATTGCACGGAACGACGGATATCTTTAACACCATAAATCCATCCTTGATGAGAATATACCACTGAGGAGGGAACAGAGATTTGCTTGATGCTTACACATTACCTCATATGATTGAGGTAAGCTCCGGTAAGGAGACATCTACTCTGAAAAAAAATTTTTTTGTATATATATTTTTTTCTTTTTTACTCTCATCACTATTGTTACATTTATCCACAACCAGGACTTGCCACATGAACCTATTTTGATTAAGACTCATATACTTATATGTTTATGTCTGCTCACGTTTTAGCCCTGATTGGGTATTAACTAGCCTTGTGTACAGGGGTATTAGTAGCGCTGAATTATTTTTGATCAAGACTCTTGCTTATCACATTTTCAGCAGTGTTAGGGGCACACTGAATCATTAGTTCAAGCTGCACAATACTCACGCCCAAAATATAGGATTTTACATTTATTGATCTTATTACATACTGGGCCATATATACATACATATAAAGTCATAAGTATTACATTATATTCCAATTTATACTTTGTTCCAACTGAGTGCTGGTAACACTTCTTGACTCACACTTTAACTATATATATATATATATATATATATATATATATATATATATATATATATATATATATATATATATATATTCATAAATATATTGTTATTTTAATTAGTTTGGCCCAACCTGTAACTGAAGTGTCATTTATTCTATTTTGACAGCTATTTTATTTATGAAAGTAGCTTTTTGCACATGTATTCCATATATACGCATATATTTTCACCTATTCAGTCATGTGGGGGGTGAAACGCGTGACGGAAGTGACGTATCCTGTGCGAGTGGCACAGCACCTTTACCTGAAACGTTTGGTTTTACAGCGGACGCAGCGGATACACAGCGCACAATGGAAATTAAGGAAATATGTGAAGTGGTGGAATGCTTGTGGGTTGTACAAATACCCTCCTTCTGTATTTCTTAACAAAGATTCATCTGCAGAAAATTGACTTCTTTCCACTTTTCCGTTTTCTGTTTGCCAATGGGACACCATCCCTAACAGTTCAGTTTGTTATTTTTCCAGCTGGGTTTACAAGACAGAAGAAAAGCGTTGGAAGTGGTAACTAAAAATACCTATTGTCACCTGTTTAAGGTGGAACTTGCATGTCAATATATGTAAACTGCTTTATGTTCCATACACTGGAATGTCATGACATTTGATAACCCATGTACTATCTCTATTCATGGGAATAGACATATGTAATTGTCCTTTAAGCTGTATTAACCCTGTTATAACCTGGTCAAGATAGTACCCTGTCTTTGTTTGGGGATGTACATAGATCCTACATATATATAAATTTACTATTCATGACACCGGATACTATTGGTTATAGTGGTGCCCTCTGAATTAGGTGTTGTACACACCCCTTATCAGGGTACATATTTCTACACTTCCATACATGCATGTATAAAGTTTGTGTACATTCATAAGTTTATGAGCCTAGATCCTCACGGATCACCATTTTAACCAGTTTTTCACCAGAGAAGCAAAGTTACCCTCTGGTGGAGGTGTTGCCTTCCTGAATTTTTTAATATTTACCTATGTCTCTATATACATGTACGTAATGGTGAATACTGGTTACTGGTACTATTTTTTTCCAAAACAAGCATAGATCCTCAAGGATCACTATGGTAGCCCATTTTTCACTACAATTGTGAAGCCATCTTCTAGTGGAGGTGTTGTGTTGTTTATAAGGTTTAAATTCACCTTATATGTTTACAGGTAAAACTGACCACTCGCATATTGTGGTATCCCAAAGATGTCATCACGGTTCATTCATTGGTCTATAATTCTATCCTCTTGATGTATGCATTTGAGAAACTGGGCACTGTAGTCATCATGATTATATTTGCTATGACGCTTGTCTTTTCTCTTTAAGAATAAAATTAGTGTGCTGAAATCCCTGTCTTGTAAGTAGTTACTTATTGGGTGTCTACTTTTCCTTTTAAGTTTTGAAATATAAATATTCATGATGATAGGTATAAATTATATATTTGATTGAAATGGCATGCTCTATCTGATTCATTACATCAACATATGGAATAGACTATTCCTTTAGAGGGACATTCTCAAATATTGATATTGAATTTATCTAAAGATACACAATATCTTTATTAATCATTACACTGTTTTGATGAAACAATACTGTGATTTAAATCACATGTTTCATTTTCGGATTACCTTTATATATAAGCATATTCTAAAAGCACCATGATTACATAGTTTAAAATATATCTTATGTCTTGCATTGTCATCAATATGTGTTGTGTCAGAAACCAGATTACTTTTCATTGTACAAATTTATATATGTGCCACATGTATTATGCTCTAGTTGTCACAAGTTGTTATTCAAAGTGTTGTCTGTCTGGATTTATTTCAAAACAGGGACCAATAGTTATTTTTAGATATGCCATAGATTAATATGATAAGAATCTGATGTCTAATATTTTAAGAAATCGGACATATGTGAAAGACATCATTTTCTTTCCACTCACCTTGATGAACTAATTAATTTTTTTTTATATTAGTGGTCTTCACATTTCAAAAGATATGATTTTAAATAGTTTATAGTAATTTTATTTTATCATACCAAATATGTATATTTAAAGCTGATGTACAAATTGTGAAACACAATATTTTTTTATATCATTAATAGATCTAGTTATTTTGACAAGCCCGGGGGGATCCAGCACCGATGCAGACCTGCCTTTGCAGTGTGCTGGTAAGTCCATTGACTTATTTATCCATCATTAAAGGTGTCTTTTTCAAAAATATTTGGATCATGATTATGATGAAGCATAATAAAACTTATAGGGGAGACTTGATACCTTCTTTTGTGACAGCTGGACCTTGGACGCCTGTATTTCATCATATATTAAACCATGCCCCTGGTCTGACCATGACCTTGTGGTAGTGACTTGTTCCCTTCTTACATACTCTGAAACTCGCCCACCGTGGCGACTCCTGGATTCCTTCATGTCGGACATTGAATCACCAGAGATATCTCGGGTCATTGTGGATTTTTTCCCACTAAATGACACGGTTGATACCTCCGTTGCAACACTATGGGCCTCTTTTAAGGCCTACATGAGAGGTTATTTCATATTTAGAATGGCTCAGCTTAGGGACAAATATGAAACCCCACTAACCAAACTATATGCGAAGCTAAGAATAGTGGAAAACAATAATAAATGGCATTCCTCCTCCCATCTTTCACATTTGGTTGGACAGATACGAGAAGAGATAAACAAGAGAGAGGGCAAGAAAGTCCAAGCTAAACTATTTAGATTAAAACAACTCTATTGTTACAAGGGCAACAAAGCTGATAGACTTCTAGCGAACAAACTCCGCTACCAGACCCAACAGCGGCGGATTTCTGTTATTAAAACTAAAAGTACTCTTGTGTATGCACCGAAAGACATAGGCATAGCCTTTGTGAACTATTATCATTCTCTATATAATTTGGGGGCTTACCCTAATACCCCCAAGGCGACTATAGGGGAGATCCAGAACTTTCTTGACTCGCTCCACTTACCGCACCTTTCCTCTGACTTGACACTCCCTTTTACACAGGAAGAGACCCAATTAGCTGTACGCTCTCTTAAAACCAGTAAGGCCCCCGGACCAGATGGCTTCACTGTGTCGATCTATAAGACCTATGCTCCTGTATTAACGCCAATCCTCACAAGATTTTTTCTTGAGGTAAGCAATTCAGGTACTTTATCTGCAGAGTTTCTTGAAGCTAGCATCCTCAAAATACCCAAAGAGGGGAAAGATCCAACTATGTGTGAGAGTTACAGGCCAATTTTGCTCATTAACATTGATGTTAAGGTCTATGCTAAGGTGTTGGGTAACAGATTGGCAATCCATGTCCCATCTTTGGTACACTTGGATCAAGTGGGGTTTGTAATGGGCCGACAAGGCTCTGATAATACACGCAGGCTTTTAAACCTCTATACCGAATCCTCGGCTATGGGTCTCCCATTACTCACCCTGTCGATTGATGTGGAAAAAGCGTTTGACAGGGTGAGATGGGATTATATGTTCCTGACCTTAAATGCTTTTGGTGTACCGCACACACTTTGCAAAGCCATTGGCGCATTATACTCCAACCCTTCAGCTAAAGTTAGAGGGGTGGGATTTACCTCCCCTTCTGTTCTGATCACTAATGGCACGAGGCAGGGGTGTCCACTATCCCCTATCCTGTATGCGCTATCTATCGAGCCTCTATCTGCGGCCATTAGACAACAAAAGGAAATCAAAGGCCTCATAATTCATGACCTGGAGCAGAAACTTGCATTATTTGCAGATGACCTCACTATCTTTTTGTCCAACCCATTGACCTCCCTTCTCCCTCTTTTCACCCTTCTGGAACTATTTGGCACTCTGTAGTATTACAAAGTTAATGTATCTAAAACTGAAGCTTACTCCTTGGGACTCCCACTGGAGGAACTTAAGACTTTACAAAGACTCTTCCCCTTTAAATGGTCAACTAAAGGAATTAAGCATCTGGGTGTTTTCCTTTCTCATGACAAGAAAGTAATAATGGCACACAACTATTCTCCCCTATTGACACAAATTGAATCCCTCCTAAGCTCTAAAAGATATGAGGAGATCTCCTGGCATGGCCGCGTTGCTGAGACCAAAATGATGATACTCCCTAAGATCACATATCTCTTCCGATGTCTTGCTCTCCTGGTCCCTCAGAATATCCTTGCCCGATTCCAATGACTCATCTCTAACTATATCTGGGGAGGGAAGAAGCCTAGAGTAGCAGCACATATCTTGCACAGACCTATAGAGAGGGGAGGGATAGGGCTTCCACACATCAGAACCTACCATGATGCCGCATTGGTCACCCATGCTTCTGCATGGAGCTCTGATCTCCCACAAACCAGATGGCGAGAACTAGAACAGGCTTCCCTTCCGGCTTATGTCAAACCTGAGGACCTACTTTGGATGGCGAGTCATGGCCTCCAGTCACTTACTCTTTCTAATTTGATTGTCAGGGAGTGCAGGAGTGCGTGGTTACTCCTATGCAACTTCAATTTGATCGTTCCCCACCCGTCCCCAGTTCAGCCTGTAGTAAGTCTTCTAATAACCCTTCCCAGCTTTTCCATCGGGGTTTGGAGAACCTCTCAGTTATGAACAATAAGTGATTTTTACCATAACGATAGGCTCTTGACTCAGTCGGACTTAATAGCGAAGAGGGATCTTCCCTCCAAGCTTCTCTTTGACTTGATCAGGTTACGATCCTTGTTACGAGTGTGGGGTTTCCTCCCTGAGACACTCCAGGACACAACACTCTGGGAAATCAGGTGGACAACCAAACTTCAGCTACATAAGCCCTTATCCGTCCACTATCAATGCCTTCTTGGCGACAACCCTTCCTTTGAAACCCCTCATACTTTGGCGTGGGAACTGGAGTGGGGAAGAGACCACTCAACACAACAATGGCAACGCACCATATCTGACACCAGGATGGCCATACACTGTGTAACGGTGTATGAACTTTTCTATAAACTTCTCACCCGATGGCACTTGGTGCCAACTAAACTACAGAAATTCTACCCTACAACATCGGGACTGTGCTGGAGGGGATGCGGAGGGAGAGGATTGCCCCCAACTTGAGAACTACTGGGCTAAGACGAGGCATCTGTGTACCAAACTGGGTTTCCCTAGTGTCACACTCCCTTTCATGGGTATACATATAGATATCCCTCCAGTTCCCTCTAATAGCAAATGTTTGCTGATCTGCATCCTTCTATCAGCCAAGCTACTGATAGCTAGAAATTGGAAAAAAACACATCCCCCGAGATGGAGAGGTGTACTGGAGATGGTTGAATACTTTAAGTCCATGGAGAGCGGTGTATATCTAGCCAATAGACAAATGGACACTTATGCCCAGATCTGGGAACCCTGGGAGACTCTTATGACCCCTAGAACCCGTACCACCCTAAATGACTAACTCCCTCCCTGACCTGAGAGGATCAAGATGGACAACGATTCCCACATTTAGTCAGTGAGCCGTAACTTCTTCTCTACTAGCTCCCCCTACCCTTTGGATATCACTCTCAGTGATACCATCGTGTAATAACCCTCCCCGCCCCCTCCAAACCTAAAATATACTAGCATTTACACGTGGACTCACCTGACTCTGACCCCTCAGATTTTCGGCTTCAGTAATAACCTTTGCAGATTGTTTACTGACCACATTTTCCCTCACTTATGATAGCTCTGTGAAGTCTAGGGATGACCCATTTGGGGCATTTGTTTCTATTCCCCTACCCTCCTTCCTCCCAACTTGTTCTGTTAGGAAACTTACCTTGTTGCTATGATTGAATAATATGTTTATATAGCCTTTATCATTTGTTGTAAAATGATTTCACTCTCATTCACTCCCGGCCGTACTGTGTAACCCTTAGGCCAGGTCTGGTGTTATGTACTGTATTTTGTATAATTCTCATAAAATAAAAAAATATTAAAAAAAAAAAAAAAACTTATAGGGCGCCATGTACTAAGGCGTAAAAATTTTCGCACAGAGCATATCGAATTAACTCGCGGGCATTCACATCTTGCGGATAGAACTTCGTTACATGAATGTACTAAAAACCAAGCCATAAAATGTTGCGTCTAATCTGTCTCGAAGACAATCGGATTATTGATAACTTTGAAGCTTTGCTCGGCGCGAAAATACAAAGTTACTAATCAGTCTACGGTATAATTGGTTTAGTTATTAACCCATGTGACCATCTAGGTGTCATATTCATCATACAAGCGGCAACGTTAAGCTGCTGACATGTATAAGAATGTGTATTTCCCAGAAATCTTAGAATATTGTTTAGTTACTTTTGGTATTTACTTTGAGAAGATGGCTTGCTCCGGAGATTCAGCTACTTCCAAGAAGACTCGCAACCCTAACTTATCGCATTAACAGAATGTTGTACTTGTTGATCTAGTACTTGAATACTATGATAATATTTATGGTAGTCGAGTCAAGCAAACCCCCGGTGCCCATAAGAATATTATTTGGCAAAAAATTAGTGACGCTGTGAGAGCTCAAGGACCAATGAAAAAAGATATTAAATCCTGCAAAAAAAGGTTCAATGATATCAAGCGTCAAACTAAATAAAAAATTGCCAAAGAAAAGCAATATGCAGGTGGTACTGGAGGCAGACAACCTTATGTCGCAGATTTGACTGACTTTGAAAGAAAAGTTCTCCAGAGGCTTGGCACGGAGGTCACTGAGGGCATCACCAATGACTGTGATAGCAATATTCGAGGTAATTATAAATTAATGTCAAAAATCATATTTATTGTTTAATTGTCTGCACCAAAAATATTGTGTTTCTTACGTTAATGCTTATTTTTTTTTATTAACCATTGGTTAATGTGCTATCTTATTATATATTTTTCAACATTGATATTGAGAACATTCACATAGCTACTGCTTTTTTTCATGCGTCATATAACGTATCATAGAGCATTCAACTTGTTATTGCATGTGCGCCATACTCTTGTCCCCAAATTAAAATAATGATAGAAATATATTTAATGTACTGTATTTTTCAAAGCTTTATTTAATTTTGAAATGATGGCTACATACAACCCTTAAAACCATGGTTCAATTAATATGTATTTTTAACAATTTTGACAAACAATTTTTTATTTTCATTTATTTTCTGCTTGTCTTTATTGTGCGCCAATAATTTGCAGCAATAATGCTACATGCATCACCAATAAAGGGACAATAAACCAAAAAAATATTAATTTAGTGATTGTTATATAGCATGCCATTTTAATCAATTTTAAATTTTTCAAATACTAGCCCCCTTTTTAAGCCAATCAATCCTGTGAGGCCGCCCTAGTTCCGGGTCTGCAGCAAGGAACTCTGTGGTTTGTTTGCCGAGGATCTTTCATTGAATCCGACTTATCGTTTGGTTCTTATATTCATGTAAGTGTTAGTCTATCACCCTCTTAGTGCATAGACTGTATTGTACACCATATCCGGGACACGAACTGTCTAATCTATCTATTACCAGGCTGGCTCTGGCACTTGTGGAAGAACACAGCAGCATCTTTGTCTGTTTGGAGCCGTCCTGGTGATATACACGCCGAAGGGATAAGTTATTTTGTGTTTATGATACACAATATGCTGTTTTAACTTTGACATCTTGCGAGTAGTGATGTCGCGAACCTAAAAATTTCGGTTCGCGAACGGCGGACTCGAACTTCCGCGACTGTTCGCGAACCGGCGAACCGGGCAAACCGCCATTGACTTCAATAGGCAGGCGAACTTTAAAACCAACAGGGACTCTTTCTGGCCACAATAGTGATGGAAAAGTTGTTTCAAGGGGACTAACACCTGGACTGTGGCATGCCGGAGGGGGATCCATGGCAAAACTTCCACGGAAAATTACATAGTTGATGCAGAGTCTGGTTTTAAGCCATAAAGGGCATAAATCACCTAACATTCCAAAATTGTTTGGAATAACGTGCTTTAAAACATCAGGTACGATGTTGTATCAATCAGGTAGTGTAAGGGTTACGCCCGCTTCACAGTGACAGACGAAACTCCCCGTTTAACGCACCGCAAACAACCGCAAACAGTCCATTTGCACAACCACGAGATAGATAGATTTGATAGATAGATACATAGATTACATAGATCAATAGATGCAATATACATTTGATAGATACAAATTACATAGATCAATAGATGCAATATACATTTCATCGATACGAATTACATAGATCAATAGATGCAATATACATAGATACGAATTACATAGATCAATAGATGCAATATACATTTGATAGATACAAATTACATAGATCAATAGATGCAATATACATTTGATAGATACGAATTACATAGATCAATAGATGCAATATACATTTGATAGATACGAATTACATAGATCAATAGATGCAATATACATTTGATAGATACGAATTACATAGATCAATAGATGCAATATACATTTGATAGATACAAATTACATAGATCAATAGATGCAATATACATTTGATAGATACGAATTACATAGATCAATAGATGCAATATACATTTGATAGATATGAATTACATAGATCAATAGATGCAATATACATTTGATAGATACGAATTACATAGATCAATAGATGCAATATACATTTGATAGATACGAATTATATAGATCAATAGATGCAATATACATTTGATAGATACGAATTACATAGATCAATAGATGCAATATACATTTGATAGATACGATTACATAGATCAATAGATGCAATATATATTTGATAGATACGAATTACATAGATCAATAGATGAAATATACATTTGATAGATACCAATTACATAGATCAATAGATGCAATATACATTTGATAGATACGATTGATAGTTAGATAGATTTGATAGATAAATAGATAGATTTGATAGATATAGAATTTCCCAGAGAATTACAAAGACGTGCGGCTGAGACCCATGGTAAGGTTACTTCCTTTTGCACAATCGAGTACAGGTTGGGGTCCGGGATTGTCTTTAATGCAAAGAAATTGTGGCCGGGTACCTTCCACTGCGGTGTCCCCTATCAGGGGACGTGTATATGGCATGGATTTTAGGAACCGGGAGATGGAAAAAGATGCTTGGACACCAAGTACAGGTCGTTCTTCAGCCTTTTTATACGAGGGTCCCTGACCCTCAACAGGCACGACAGCATGAAAGACCCCATATGCCATGACTTCCTTTTGCACAATCGAGTACAGGTATGGCATAGATTTTAGGAACCCGGAGATCATTTTTAGGAACCGGGAGATGGAAAAAGATGCTTGGACACCCAGTACAGGTCATTCTCCTTCAGCCTTTTTATACGAGGGTCCCCGACCCTCAACAGGCACGACAGCATGAAAGATCCCATATGCCATGACTTCCTTTTGCACAATCGAGTACAGGTATGGCATCGATTTTAGGAACCCGGAGATAATTTTTAGGAACCGGGAGATGGAAAAAGATGCTTGGACACCCAGTACAGGTCGTTCTCCTTCAGCCTTTTTATACGATGGTCCCCCCCGACCCTCAACAGGCACAACAGCATGAAAGACCCCATATGCCATGACTTCCTTTTGCACAATCGAGTACAGGTATGGCATCGTTTTTAGGAACCCGGAGATAATTTTTAGGAACCGGGAGATGGAAAAAGATGCTTGGACACCCAGTACAGGTCGTTCTCCTTCAGCATTTTTATACGAGGGTCCCCCCTGACCCTCAACAGGCACGACAGCATGAAAGACCCCATATGCCATGACTTCCTTTTGCACAATCGAGTACAGGTATGGCATAGATTTTAGGAACCCGGAGATAATTTTTAGGAACCGGGAGATGGAAAAAGATGCTTGGACACCCAGTACAGGTCGTTCTCCTTCAGCCTTTTTATATGAGGGTCCCCGACCCTCAACAGGCACGACAGCATGAAAGATCCCATATGCCATGACTTCCTTTTGCACAATCGAGTACAGGTATGGCATCGATTTTAGGAACCCGGAGATAATTTTTAGGTACCGGGAGATGGAAAAAGATGCTTGGACACCCAGTACAGGTCGTTCTCCTTCAGCCTTTTTATACGATGGTCCCCGACCCTCAACAGGCACGACAGCATGAAAGACCCCATATGCCATGACTTCCTTTTGCACAATCGAGTACAGGTATGGCATCGATTTTAGCAACCCGGAGATAATTTTTAGGAACCGGGAGATGGAAAAAGATGCTTGGACACCCAGTACAGGTCGTTCTCCTTCAGCATTTTTATACGAGGGTCCCCCCCGACCCTAAACAGGCACAACAGCATGAAAGACCCCATATGCCATGACTTCCTTTTGCACAATCGAGTACAGGTATGGCATAGATTTTAGGAACCCGGAGATAATTTTTAGGAACCGGGAGATGGAAAAAGATGCTTGGACACCCAGTACAGGTCGTTCTCCTTCAGCCTTTTTATACAAGGGTCCCCGACCCTCAACAGGCACGACAGCATGAAAGATCCCATATGCCATGACTTCCTTTTGCACAATCGAGTACAGGTATGGCATCGATTTTAGGAACCCGGAGATAATTTTTAGGAACCGGGAGATGGAAAAAGATGCTTGGACACCCAGTACAGGTCGTTCTCCTTCAGCCTTTTTATACGATGGTCCCCGACCCTCAACAGGCACGACAGCATGAAAGACCCCATATGCCATGACTTCCTTTTGCACAATCGAGTACAGGTATGGCATCGATTTTAGGAACCCGGAGATAATTTTTAGGAACCGGGAAATGGAAAAAGATGCTTGGACACCCAGTACAGGTCGTTCTCCTTCAGCATTTTTATACGAGGGTCCCCCCCGACCCTCAACAGGCACAACAGCATGAAAGACCCCATATGCCATGACTTCCTTTTGCACAATCGAGTACAGGTATGGCATCGTTTTTAGGAATGCAGAGATAATTTTTAGCAACCGGGAGATGGAAAAAGATGCTTGGTCAGTCCTCCTACTTCAAATTTGGGGCACTGCACATGCAATCTACTGTGCCACCAGATATGAGTGGTGTGTTAAGTAGCACTATTCTTAGCAGTTTAATCCCTGTTATGTGCCTTTTTTTTTGTTTGGGTTTTGAAGCCACAGTGCACATGCCTGAAAAATCAGGTATTGTTGCAGCCGCTGCTGTAGCAGCGGCCAGAAAAATTGATTTTTGTTTGACAGTTAGAAAGTGCCCTAAAACATTGCGGCTTGAACTCTAGTTGTTGGCGGATAAGTCACACAAGTCATCCAGCATTCGAAGATAAAAATTTTTTTTGACCTAGGTGACTTTTCTTCTCAGTGACAATACCTCCTGCTGCACTGATGGTCCTTTCTGACAGGACACTTGAAGCGGGGCAGGCCAGAAGTTCGATGACAAATTGGGATAGCTCAGGCCACAGGTCAAGCCTGCACACCCAGTAGTCAAGGGGTCCATCGCTCCTCAGAGTGTCGAGATCTGCAGTTAATGCGAGGTAGTCTGCTACCTGTCAGTTGAGTCATTCTCTGAGGCTGGATCCCGAAGGGCTGTGGCGATGCATAGGAGTTAAAAAGGTCTGCATGTCCTCCATCAACAACACGTCTGGAAAGCATCCTGTCCTTGCCGGCGTGGTCGTGGGAGGTGGAGTATTACTTTCATCTCTTCCCCTGTTAGATTCCCATTGTGCTGTGACATCACCCTTATATGCTGTGTAAAGCATACTTTTTAATTTATTTTTGAACTGCTCCATCCTTTCCGACTTGCGGGAATTCAGTAACATTTCAGTCACTTTATGCTTATACCGGGGGTCTAGTAGCGTGGACACCCAGTACAGTTCGTTCTCCTTCAGCGTTTTTATACGAGTGTCCCTCAACAGGCATGACAGCATGAAAGACCCCATTTGCACAAGGTTGGATGCCGAGCTACTCATGTCCCGTTCCTCGTCCTCACTGATCTCACTGAAGGTATCTTCTTCCCCCCAGCCACGTACAACACCACGGGTACCACATAGGTGACAACAACGAGCACCCTGGGATGCCTGTTGTGCTTGGTCTTCCTCCTCAAAGCCACATTCCTCCTCTGACTCCTCTTCCTCACAATCCTCTTCCTGCGTTGCCGCTGGTCCAGCAAGCGATGCTGATAAGGCTGTTTCTGGTGGTGATGGAGACCACAACTCTTCCTCTTCCTCTTCACCCTCATCTACCGCCTGATCCAGCACTTTTCGCAGGGCACGCTCCAGGAAGAAAACAAATGATATGATGTAGCTGATGGTGCCTTCGGTGCAACTGACTAGGTTTGCCACCTCCTCAAAAGGCCTACTGGCATTGCGCATGAGCGACCAGTAACGTGGCAAAAAAATCCCCAGCTCCCCAGAGGCTGTCCTAGCACCCCGGTTATACAAATACTCGTTAACAGCTTTTTCTTGTTGTAGCAGGCGGTCGAACATTAGAAGTGTTGAATTCCAACGTGTCAGGCTGTCGCAAATCAAGCGCCTCACTGGCAGGTTGTTTCGCCGCTGGATATCTGACAAGGGCGCCATGGCCGTGTAGGAATGCCTGGAATGGCCACACACCTTCCTGGCCTGCTTCAGGACGTCCTGTAAGCCTGGGTACTTATGCACAAAGCGTTGTACAATCAGATTACACACATGTGCCATGCACAGCACAAGTGTCAACTTGGCCAATTTCAATGCCGCCACCAAATTACTTCCGTTGTCAGAAACCACTTTGCCGATCTCCAGTTGGTGCAGAGTCAGCCACTGATCCACCTGTGCGTTCAGGGCGGACAGGAGTGCTGCTGCAGTGTGACTCTCTGCTTTCAGGCAAGTCAACTCCAAGACGGCGTGACACTGCCATATCCAGGATGTGGAATAGTACCTGGGGAGCTGGGGGGGTGCCGTTGATGTGGAGCAAGACGCAGCAGCAGAAGAGGTTATGGAAGAGGATGGAGTAGGAGGAGTAGAGGAGGTAGCAGCAGGCCTGCCTGCAAGTCGTGGCGGTGTCACCAACTCCTCTGCAGAGCCACGCATTCCATGCTTGTCAGCCATCAGCAGGTTTACCCAATGCGCAGTGTAGGTGATATACCTGCCCTGACCATGCTTTGCAGACCAGCTATCAGTGGTCAGATGGACCCTTGCCCCAACACTGTGTGCCAGACATGCCATTACTTCCTTTCGCAGTACAGGTTGGGGATTGCCTTTTGTGAAAAGAAATTTCGGCCGGATACCTTCCACTGCGATGTCCCAATAGATACAAATTTTTTGAATGCCTCAGACTCCACCAACTTTTATGGTAAAAGCTGGCGGGCTAAGAGTTCAGACAAGACACCTGACTGTGGGCAGATGAGCAGGAACTGCTACGGAAGAGAGACTGAGTGGCGGATGGTTGAGAGGGGGCAAGGAGTACAGCAGTGGTTGAAGTGGCTGAAGATGCTGGACCAGGAGGAGGATGGCGGCTTTGAGTTTGTGTGCTGCTTCTACTCATGTGTTCATCCCATCGGCGTTTGTGATGTGAGATCATGTGCCTTCGCAAAACAGTTGTACCTAGGTGGGTGTTGCACTTCCCACGACTCAGTTTCTTTTGGCACAGGTTGCAAATGGCATCGCTGTTGTCAGAGGCAGACACACACAAAAAATGCCACACCGCTGAGCTCTGCGATGACAGCATTCTGGTGGTGGCAACAGCATGCGTTGATTGGCGTGCTGTCTGGCTGACCCCGGGTGCCGATGCATGCTGTTTGACTGTGCCACTAGCTCCTTGCGACGACCTCCCCCTGCTTCCAACTCGTCTCCTCCTCCTCCTCTCTGTCTCCCCATCTGAACTTTCCCCCTCGTCTTCTTCTCTTCTAGCGGGCACCCACGTGGCATCCACGGACGCATCATCATTAATCTCTTCACTTGTATCTGACAAATCAACAAAGGAAGCAGCAGCGGGTACAACATCATCATCATCATCACACCATACGTCCATGTCTGTAATGCTGCCTGACTGAGACAAATCACGGTTTTCTACATCCTCTGTCAATGATGGTTGCACATCACTCATTTCCTCCAACTGATGTGTCAATAACTCCTCTGACAGATCAAGTGAAGCGGCTGTGGTGCTAGTGTTGATGGTGGCGGCAGGCGGGCAAATGGCACTGGTCACTTGAGAGGTGCCCGAAGCTAAGCTGGAGGTGGATGGTGCGTCAAGGTTCCGAGGTTCCGAGCGGAAGCTGTAGAAGATTGGGTGTCCTGTGTTGGCCAGTCAGCTAGGTCCTCCTCAGAACTTTTCGCGTTCATGGTACGTCGCCTCTGAACACTGTGCATTATTGTAGGGTCAAAGGGAATCACAGCACCACGACCATGACGGCACCTGCGGGGTGGCCTGCCTCTGCCTGTCATTTTTTTTTAAATGTAGACTTACACTACTATTAAACAAAATATGAGTGGTGCCACTGGGCAAGTGGGCACAGTATACGATGTGAGCCTGACAAAAAAAAGCAGACTGATGTTTCACAATCCAAAAAGTTTATTTTTTTAAAATGTACACTTACACTACTATTAGACAAGATATGAGTGGTGGCACTGGGCAAGTGGGCACAGTATACGCTGTGAGCCTGACACAAAAAAAGCAGACTGATGTTTCACAGTAAAAAATGTTTATTTTTTAAATATTTACACTACTGTTACAACAAATATGAGTGGTGCCACTAACTTGGCAAGTGGGCCTGGCACACATGCTGGCAGGCAGGCAACTGCAATAAGATTACACTAGCAGACTGATGTTTCACAGTCAAAAAAGTTTTTTTTTAAAATATTTACACTACTGTTACAACAAATATGAGTGGTGCCACTAACTTGGCAAGTGGGCCTGGCACACACGCTGGCAGACAGGCAACTGCAATTAGATTACACTAGCAGACTGATGTTTCACAGTCAAAAAAGTTTTTTTTTTAAATATTTATACTACTGTTATAACAAATATTATTGGTGGCACTAGTTGGCAAGTGGACCTGGCACACACACAGGCAGGCAGGCAACTGCAATTAGATTACACTATCAGACTGATGTTTCACAGTCAAAAAAGTTTTTTTTTTTAAATATTTACACTACTGTTACAACAAATATGAGTGGTGCCACTAACTTGGCAAGTGGGCCTGGCACACACGCTGGCAGGCAGACAACTTCAATTAGATTACACTAGCAGACTGATGTTTCACAGTCAAAAAAGTTTTATTTTTAAATATTTACACTACTGTTATAACAAATATGATTGTTGGCACTAGTTGGCAAGTGGGCCTGGCACACACGCTGGCAGGCAACTTCAATTAGATTACACTAGCAGACTGATGTTTCACAGTCAAAAAAGTTTATTTTTTAAATATTTACACTACTGTTATAACAAATATGATTGGTGGCACTAGTTGGCAAGTGGGCCTGGCACACACGCTGGCAGGCAGGCAACTGCAATTAGATTAGACTAGCAGACTGATGTTTCACAGCCAAAAAAGTTTTTTTTTTTAAATATTTACAATACTGTTATAACAAATATGAGTGGTGGCACTAACTTGGCAAGTGGGCCTGGCACACACGCTGGCAGGCAGGCAACTTCAATTAGATTACACTAGCAGACTGATGTTTCACAGTCAAAAAAGTTTTTTTTTTTTTAATATTTACACTACTATTATAACAAATATGATTGGTGGCACTAGTTGGCAAATGGGCCTGGCACACACACTGGCAGACAGGCAACTGCAATTAGATTACACTAGCTGACTGATGTTTCACAGTCAAAAAAGTTTTTTTTTTAAGTATTTACACTACTGTTACAACAAATATGAGTGGTGCCACTAACTTAGCAAGTGGGCCTGGCACACACGCTGGCAGGCAGGCAACTTCAATTAGATTACACTAGCAGACTGATGTTTCACAATCAAAAAAGTTTTTTTTAAAAAATATTTACACTACTGTTATAAGAAATATGATTGGTGGCACTAGTTGGCAAATGGGCCTGGCACACACACTGGCAGACAGGCAACTGCAATTAAATAACACTAGCAGACTGATGTAAAAGTTTTTTTTACACTGTGGCATTGAGGAAGTAGGCACAGTATATGCTGTGAGCCTGACACACAGGCTGGCAGTGGCAGGCTGGCCTGGCAACTAAAATTAAATAATACTAGCAGACTGATGTAAAAAATGTTTTTTTTTAAAAATTACACTTATGTTACAACAGATATGAGTGGTGGCACTGAGGATGGAAGTAGGCACAGTATATGCTGTGAGCCTGACACACAGGCTGGCACTAGTGGCAGGCTGGCCTGGCAACTAAAATTAAATAACACTAGCAAGCAGACTGATGTAAAAGTTTTTTTTAAAAAAATTTACACTAATGTTACAACAGATATGAGTGGTGACACTGAGGATGGAAGTAGGCACAGTATTATGCTGTGAGCCTGACACACAGGCTGGCACTAGTGGCAGGCTGGCCTGGCAACTAAAATTAAATAACACTAGCAGACTGATGTAAAAGTTTTTTTTTAAAATTACACTAATGTTACAACAGATATGAGTGGTGGCACTGAGGATGGAAGTAGGCACAGTATATGCTGTGAGCCTGACACACAGACTGGCACTAGTGGCAGGCTGGCCTGGCAACTAAAATTAAATAACACTAGCAGACTGATGCAAAAGTTTTTTTAAAAAAAATTACACTAATGTTACAACAGATATGAGTGGTGACACTGAGGATGGAAGTAGGCGCAGTATATGCTGTGAGCCTGACACACAGGCTGGCACTAGTGGCAGGCTGGCCTGGCAACTAAAATTAAATAACACTAGCAGACTGATGTAAAAGTTTTTTAAAAAAAATTTACACTAATGTTACAACAGATAGGAGTGGTGTCACTGAGGATGGAAGTAGGCACATTATATGCTGTGAGCCTGACACACAGGCTGGCACTAGTGGCAGACTGGCCTGGCAACTAAAATTAAATAACACTAGCAGACTGATGTAAAAGTTTTATTTAAAAAAATTACACCAATGTTGCAACAGATATGAGTGGTGGCACTGAGGATGGAAGTAGGCACAGTATATGCTGTGAGCCTGACACACAGGCTGGCACTAGTGGCAGGCTGGCCTGGCAACTAAAATTAAATAACACTAGCAGACTGATGTAAAAGTTTTTTTTTTTTTTAAATTTACACTAATGTTACAACAGATATGAGTGGTGACACTGAGGATGGAAGTAGGTACAGTATATGCTGTGAGCCTGACACACAGGCTGGCACTAGTGGCAGGCTGGCCTGGCAACTAAAATTAAATAACACTAGCAGACTGATGTAAAAGTTTTTTTTAAAAAAAATTTACACTAATGTTACAACAGATATGAGTGGTGGCACTGAGGATGGAAGTAGGCACAGTATATGCTGTGAGCCTGACACACAGGCTGGCACTAGTGGCAGGCTGGCCTGGCAACTAAAATTAAATAACACTAGCAGACTGATGTAAAAGTTTTTTTTTTTTTAAAATTACACTAATGTTACAACAGATATGAGTGGTGACACTGAGGATGGAAGTAGGCACAGTATATGCTGTGAGCCTGACACACAGGCTGGCACTAGTGGCAGGCTGGCCTGGCAACTAAAATTAAATAACACTAGCAGACTGATGTAAAAGTTTTTTTTTTTTAAATAACACTAATGTTACAACAGATATGAGTGGTGACACTGAGGATGGAAGTAGGCACAGTATATGCTGTGAGCCTGACACACAGGCTGGCACTAGTGGCAGGCTGGCCTGGCAACTAAAATTAAATAACACTAGCAGACTGATGTAAAAGTTTTTTTTAAAAAAATTTACACTAATGTTACAACAAATATGAGTGGTGACACTGAGGATGTAAGTAGGTACAGTATATGCTGTGAGCCTGACACACAGACTGGCACTAATCGCAGGCTGGCCTGGCAACTAAAATTAAATAACACTAGCAGACTGATGTAAAAGTTTTTTTTAAAAAAAATTTACACTAATGTTACAACAGATATGAGTGGTGGCACTGAGGATGGAAGTAGGCACAGTATATGCTGTGAGCCTGACACACAGGCTGGCACTAGTGGCAGGCTGGCCTGGCAACTAAAATTAAATAACACTAGCAGACTGATGTAAAAGTTTTTTTTTTTTTTAAATTACACTAATGTTACAACAGATATGAGTGGTGACACTGAGGATGGAAGTAGGCACAGTATATGCTGTGAGCCTGACACACAGGCTGGCACTAGTGGCAGGCTGGCCTGGCAACTAAAATTAAATAACACTAGCAGACTGATGTAAAAGTTTTATTTAAAAAAATTACACCAATGTTGCAACAGATATGAGTGGTGGCACTGAGGATGGAAGTAGGCACAGTATATGCTGTGAGCCTGACACACAGGCTGGCACTAGTGGCAGGCTGGCCTGGCAACTAAAATTAAATAACACTAGCAGACTGATGTAAAAGTTTTTTTTTTTTAAATAACACTAATGTTACAACAGATATGAGTGGTGACACTGAGGATGGAAGTAGGCACAGTATATGCTGTGAGCCTGACACACAGGCTGGCACTAGTGGCAGGCTGGCCTGGCAACTAAAATTAAATAACACTAGCAGACTGATGTAAAAGTTTTTTTTAAAAAAATTTACACTAATGTTACAACAGATATGAGTGGTGACACTGAGGATGGAAGTAGGTACAGTATATGCTGTGAGCCTGACACACAGGCTGGCACTAGTGGCAGGCTGGCCTGGCAACTAAAATTAAATAACACTAGCAGACTGATGTAAAAGTTTTTTTAAAAAAAAATTTACACTAATGTTACAACAGATATGAGTGGTGGCACTGAGGATGGAAGTAGGCACAGTATATGCTGTGAGCCTGACACACAGGCTGGCACTAGTGGCAGGCTGGCCTGGCAACTAAAATTAAATAACACTAGCAGACTGATGTAAAAGTTTTTTTTTTTTAAAAATTACACTAATGTTACAACAGATATGAGTGGTGACACTGAGGATGGAAGTAGGCACAGTATATGCTGTGAGCCTGACACACAGGCTGGCACTAGTGGCAGGCTGGCCTGGCAACTAAAATTAAATAACACTAGCAGACTGATGTAAAAGTTTTTTTTTTTTAAATAACACTAATGTTACAACAGATATGAGTGGTGACACTGAGGATGGAAGTAGGCACAGTATATGCTGTGAGCCTGACACACAGGCTGGCACTAGTGGCAGGCTGGCCTGGCAACTAAAATTAAATAACACTAGCAGACTGATGTAAAAGTTTTTTTTTAAAAAATTTACACTAATGTTACAACAAATATGAGTGGTGACACTGAGGATGTAAGTAGGTACAGTATATGCTGTGAGCCTGACACACAGACTGGCACTAATCGCAGGCTGGCCTGGCAACTAAAATTAAATAACACTAGCAGACTGATGTAAAAGTTTTTTTTTAAAAAAATTTACACTAATGTTACAACAGATATGAGTGGTGGCACTGAGGATGGAAGTAGGCACAGTATATGCTGTGAGCCTGACACACAGGCTGGCACTAGTGGCAGGCTGGCCTGGCAACTAAAATTAAATAACACTAGCAGACTGATGTAAAAGTTTTTTTTTTTTTTAAATTACACTAATGTTACAACAGATATGAGTGGTGACACTGAGGATGGAAGTAGGCACAGTATATGCTGTGAGCCTGACACACAGGCTGGCACTAGTGGCAGGCTGGCCTGGCAACTAAAATTAAATAACACTAGCAGACTGATGTAAAAGTTTTTTTTTTTTAAATAACACTAATGTTACAACAGATATGAGTGGTGACACTGAGGATGGAAGTAGGCACAGTATATGCTGTGAGCCTGACACACAGGCTGGCACTAGTGGCAGGCTGGCCTGGCAACTAAAATTAAATAACACTAGCAGACTGATGTAAAAGTTTTTTTAAAAAAAATTTACACTAATGTTACAACAAATATGAGTGGTGCCACTGAGGATGGAAGTAGGCACAGTATATGCTGTGAGCCTGACACACAGGCTGGCACTAGTGGCAGGCTGGCCTGGCAACTAAAATTAAATAACACTAGCAGACTGATGTAAAAGTTTTTTTTTTTAAAAATTACACTAATGTTACAACAGATATGAGTGGTGACACTGAGGATGGAAGTAGGCACAGTATATGCTGTGAGCCCGACACACAGGCTGGCACTAGTGGCAGGCTGGCCTGGCAACTAAAATTAAATAACACTAGCAGACTGATGTAAAAGTTTTTCTTAAAAAAATTTACACTAATGTTACAACAGATATGAGTGGTGCTACTGAGGATGGAAGTAGGCACAGTATATGATGTGAGCCTGACACACAGGCTGGCACTAGTGGCAGGCTGGCCTGGCAACTAAAATTAAATAACACTAGCAGACTGATGTAAAAGTTTTTTTCAAAAAAAATTTACATTAATGTTACAACAGATATGAGTGGTGGCACTGAGGATGGAAGTAGGCACAGTATATGCTGTGAGCCTGACACACAGACTGGCACTAATCGCAGGCTGGCCTGGCAACTAAAATTAAATAACACTAGCAGACTGATGTAAAAGTTTTTTTAAAAAAATGTTTACACTAATGTTACAACAGATATGAGTGGTGGCACTGAGGATGGAAGTAGGCACAGTATATGCTGTGAGCCTGACACACAGGCTGGCACTAGTGGCAGGCTGGCCTGGCAACTAAAATTAAATAACACTAGCAGACTGATGTAAAAGTTTTTTTTTAAAAAAAAATTACACTAATGTTACAACAGATATGAGTAGTGACACTGAGGATGGAAGTAGGCACAGTATATGCTGTGAGCCTGACACACAGGCTGGCACTAGTGGCAGGCTGGCCTGGCAACTAAAATTAAATAACACTAGCAGACTGATGTAAAAGTTTTTCTTAAAAAAATTTACACTAATGTTACAACAGATATGAGTGGTGCTATGTTCATATATATTTTTTGGACTGTTGTATACTGTTTATCATTTTAGTGTTTTTTCCTTTATTATACTTATATTTATTATTTATTTTTATTTTATTTTTAGTATTTATAGGATTGGCACTACTTGGGTGTGTTTTGTCATATCGTTCTCTGTTTTTGGTAATAATTTTTATGTAGCTTGGTATTTATAATGTAATAAAATTGGGAAATTGATGCACAAAGCATGCTTTATATGAATCACGACCAATAATAACTTTGTTCAGTGATCCTTTATATGAGCGTTCATGTGATCATTTTTTATTTAGTAATCCCACCAATGCTACATCCATTTATCATTTCAATTAGATTTACAGCTACATGAAACCCAAAAAAGTATTTTTCCTCATTCATATATGCAATAGAATATTACAAAATATAAATATTAAATTAGATCATGTAATATGATTACTTCTTTGGTTATCTTTTTCTTTAATGTTTATCAATGCAAGCTTAGGAGCAACAGAGAACATAGGTTCTATCTGTTGATTGGTGTATGAATTTAAATTTTTATTGTCACTGGCTCACCCATGATTTCAATTTTAATCCATTATGTCCTTGATGCTTCTTTTACCAATGATACCAAGATAATTATTGAAATTTGATAATACAATATAAAACCATAATGGATTGAATTTGAATTTGATATAAAAATCGTGAGTTCCACAAATTGGGTTTCAAGTTTTTTTTAAATTTTTAATTATAAAGTTTTAATGGTGTTATATTGGTGCATACTTACACATACAAATGGGTGTTTCTATGTGTCTCAATAATGTACCTGCCTCAATAAAGATACATACAGGCCTGATATGTCATATGTTATGTCATTATGAATAATGAAAATATAGTGTTAATTGAAAGAATTATTTTCTATTTAATAGGTGGTTCTGTTCGATCATTGACTTTTACATGTGTGAATACTCAATTGACCTCCATAGGACAGGAACTACGTCCGTTGACATCACATCAAATTGAAAATGGGAATATTAGACAACCACCACAACATGGGCAATATATACGCTCTACGTTAAATACAAGCCATAGCCTATCGTCTGCTGATACCCTTACAGATATAAGGAGCAGTACACCGGACACAGCGGTTGGAAGAAGCACATGTATATTGTTTGAATTCATGTATATATATACTTTTCAATATTTAAATTAATTATTTATATTTTATAATTTTTTATTATTTTTTTTGCAGCGGATGTTAGACGTCTATTCAGGTCTATGGTGACAGATTCTGCACCACTTTTTGATGATAAGTTATTTTTTTAAAGTAAATATGAGATGATAAGAAGCCTGATTTCTGTATAAAGTGACACAAATTTAAAAAAATAATTTTTAATGTATATAGTGTGATAGTCACACATCTGAATGTGAGATGGATAGACTAACCGTAAACGCCCCTTTACTTCAAATAGTAAACACATTAGTCTGTTTCATGTTACATCCACCCAATATTGTATGTAGTGTGATTGTATACATATGCACTCATATAAAAACACACCTACAGAATAATGACTAAAAATAAAAAAAATTATCACTGCACTCAAGGACAATTCTCTAATCTGAGGGTGAGATGGCTGGCCTTACACAAACCACAAATGATTTACATATAACAACTAGAGTAGTGACATTTTACATATACTAGTACTGTATGTAGTAACTATGTATAGTCACACTGTTTAACCATGAACCCCACACCATTACTGTAGGAACAAATGTGTGTAATCTGATGTTACAGAATGTTTTTTTTTTATAATTTCTTTTTATTAATACTTTTTCTTTTCTCTTGACGACATAATAACAAAAAACAAAAAAAAATGTTTTCCAAAGTTACCGCTGGGAACAATCTATTCCATTTAGTTAATACTACATTCATGTGTTGATGTCCCATATGGCAAATCAGGGTAGTGTAGAATTTAGAAATTGCAAAATTACCTTTCAAATAGGCTTTAATATTGTCTGCTAGATTTCCTAATGCCCAATCAGTGCTATGTTTTGTTTTTATCATTTGTACAAAATGTCACAGCTGAAGATATGCAAAAAATTCGGATTCTGGGATTCTAAACTCTCTATTAATCTGACAGAAGGATTTCATATGACCAGATAGGGGATCCACCAATTGAGCAAGATATATTAATCCTTGATTATTCCATTTTGAAAAGATTGATCGACCCAATCTACTGTATTATTAAGAAAAATAAGCAGATCATCTGCATAAAGGAGGAGAGTCAGAATTTTTTTCCCCAGGTATATCCCTTTTAGTTCCTGCCTTAACAATATCGCTAGTGGTTCCAAAGATAAGTTAAACAAGAGTGGCGAAAGTGGGTAACCTTGTCTAGTACCTCTATTTAGCTTGAATCTTTCTGACATTTCGTCATTAATAATTAAAGAGGAACAGGGATTCTTATAAATATTATGAACAAATTGTTGAAATTGTCCTATAAAGCCAAATTTCATCAGAGAAGTGAATAAATGATCCCAGCTAATCGAGTCGAATGCCTTTTCGGCATCGACTGTAAGAATTGCTGAATCATTTCTTTGATATACTCTTTTTGAATGGGCTTTGTTCCAGTACCAATCAAGCAGCACTGTGACTTTCTGCAAGCTTTTCATTGAACTACGGCCTGTCATAAATCCTACTTGATCGCTATGGATTAGTGGGTCAAGATATTTCTGTAATCTCCTCGCTAAAATGGTTGTTATTAATTTATAATCTACATTGAGTAGTGATATAGGTCGATAAGAAGGATTTTCCAGATCTTTATCCTTTTTTGAGAATCAGGGCAATATTTGAAGCTGCAAAATTACTGGAGCAATCTTTTTTATTCTTATAATACTCATTAAACAACTTAAGATTGGACTTATTTGTTCTTGGAGCATCTTATAAAATTCAGACGGGAGGGAATCGGGTCCTGGGGCTTTACTTAGTTTAGAGGTTTTAATGCTTTCTTTAATTTCTTCAATAGAGATAGGTTGATTAAGTTTAGTTAATTGCTCCAGAGGTAACTTTGGAACTTTGATACTTTGCCAAAATATTTCTTTATTTTCAAAATGCACCTCTCTTTCTGCGTATAGATCCTGATAAAACTGGTGAAAAACATTTTTAATGTCTAGATTATTAGTGAATCTTTGCATATTGGATTTGACTGCCAATATCCTATTATTTGAATTTTTCTTAGTGAGTTGTGCCAAGTATTTGGCTGAATGCCCTGAAAACCCCCCATATAGTGCCTTCTGTCTCAGTTCTCTACTTGCTGTTTGTTGCTTTAAAAATAAGTCTCTCTCTGATTTGGCCTTGATATACTTATCCCAATTTTGTTCACTTACTGATGAAATATATGTCCTAAAACTGTTCTTAAGAGCATTGGCTAGTTGGTATTCCCTCTGCTTATTCTTACGTTTCCATTTGCACATATATGCTTTTATTTCCCCTCTAAAAAAGCATTTAGCAGTCTCCCAAAAAAATTCTATTTTATTTATATATGCTTTGTTAAAATTATAAAACTCAATCCATTTAGACTGTAGCCAGTTTTTAAATTTAATATTATGTATCAAATGTTTAGGAAAAAAGAATTTAGAGAAATTATTTGGTTCCTTCTTGAGATTAGATTTGATAACTAGAGTTAAAATCGCATGATCCGAAATAACAATATCTGCAATGTCTGTTACTATATTCAATCCACATATTTTATCTGAAACCAGAAACAGATCAATTCTCAAAAATGTTTTATGACTTTTCGATTCGCAGGTGTACATTCTCAAATCCGTGTTTTGTAGATGCCAGATATCTTTGAGAGCCAATGAATTACAAAAATTCTGAAGCAATCTATTTTCACAAGTTTTTTTATTCTTGGATCCTTTATCAAGTCTATCAAGCTTAGAGTCAGGTACCATATTAAAATCCCCCGCTATAATTATATTTTGCTTGGAAAATGTTAAAAGTTTTCCACTAAGATTGTCCCAGAATTCCCGATCAATACAGTTGGGGCCGTATACGTTACATAGAATAAAAACTGAGTTATTAATTTCTATTTTTATTATTTGAAATCTTCCTTCACTATCTTTCTCATCATATACAACCTTATAGATCAGGTTCTTGTTGATTAAGATTGCAACCACTCTCTTTCTTTGGCTGCATGGAGTAGCAATCACTTTGCCAACCCATTGAGTTTTTAATTTGACTATTTCTGGGGCTTTAAGATGGGTCTCTTGTAAACAGAGTATATCAGGTTTTAACTTCCCGGCGTTTTATAATAGATTTTCTTTTAATGGGGGAAGTTATCCCTCCCACATTCCATGACAGGATTTTTATGTCAGAACCAGCCATATATTATATAATAATGCAAAGAAAGAAAAAAAAAAAAGGAAAAAAACATACCCCCTCCCAGCCCTGACAATTCCTGTAAAATATAAATATATGTTCTTACCCTTTAAAACACACATATACCATGTAAAAAAAGATATTTAAATCATATATCTTCTAGGCATAACATTTCTTAAACACCAGATTAATGGATCTTATTTTCTACTACATCTTAATTTCACCATTTATCATCAATGCAATTTTTGCTGGATACATCAACCTAGCATTATAATTAGCTTGTATAAGTTTAGAGCAAAATGGGGACATTTCCCTGCGTTTGCCTAGGGTTTCTGTGGAAAAGTCTGAAAATAAGAGAATCTTATGTTGCTCTATTGTCAGTGGGTATTTTTTCCTATAACATCTAAAAAGATTAACCTTTTCCTGAAAGTGTGACACTTTAACTATCACTGCTCTTGGTCTTGGGTTCCCTTCTTTACTTGTGCGTGTTGGTCCTACTCTGTGCGCACGCTCTATCACTATTGGGCTATTGTTTGGATAATTTAATATCTCTGGAAGTATAGTAGAGGCAAAAGCAATTAAATCTTGATATTTATCAGATTCTGGTAGACCAATTATCCTGAAATTATTACGGCGGGCACAATCCTCTATCTCTTCAATTCTTGCCTGCAGTTCATCTAGCTTGTTTTGATGTGCTGTTGTGAGTTGTTCCTGACTATTAGCCCTATCTTCTATGTCTGAGATCCTATTTTCGGCTTCTTCTAGCCTAGTATGGAACTGTCTCACCTCATTTGTTAGTGTGATCATCTCTATCTTTAATGAGTCAAACTGTGGATTAATGATTCCAGCTATTTGGTTGAGTAGGTTAGGTGAATCAGAATTTATAGATGTGTTAGGGGTGACTTCATGTGAGGTACTAGTGTCATTTTGTCTAGTGTTTTTTTTGTTCTTTGTGCTTAGGAGGCATAGTTGGGGAGTTCACTTTAGTGTGAGAGATAAATCTTTCCATGTGATATAATGATGTAGAGAGAAAGAGATAAAAAAACAAAAAAGAAAAAAAAATCAGAGGGGAGTGCTCAAGTGTTTCAGCACCTATTCCTGCCCAATTTGCTGTTATCTAAATTCTATTCTTATTCTACTGTCACAGTCTAGAATTTTTAATGCAATTCATCACTTATTGCTACGAATGATAGTTTGACACAACAACACTAAGTACTAACTTTTAAGAAACCCAGGATCAGTAGTTAATATACTTTCAAGATAATTCACCTATTATTACCATCATATACGTCATAGGCATTACTTATACCCCATTTATCATTTAGAGTATAATTTCCTTGTTTATTCTTATTTACTATCCACGATATTATCTAAATATCAAACAAGGGCATAAATAGAAGGATTAAATGCTTAGCCTGTTACTCCTTTCTGGGGCCTTACAGGGCTGAGAAGCAGGGGGGCATTAATTAATTAATTAATGATAGTTATCTTCTTTAGATATTCACAAATACTCTACAGTTTATAATCTATACACTAATTATAGGCTATGACAGCAACAAATATACTAAAACACAGCACATTAAGTTCAACAGATAGTACTTTGTTTCTATATATATTAATCAGTAGTCCTTTTCTTTGTTGTGGTGTCTTTTTTTTCCTTTTAATGTTATTCTGATCCCAGCTCTTCAGCTACTGGGTGACTATATATGTGGTATTATAGACTCCACTTTCACTTATTCATTGAGTCACCAATATTTCCCTTCACAATTTCTTTTGTAGGCCAGATAGCTATATCAGCCTTAAATCAATGAAAAAATGTTCCCAGCATTTATAGGCTTTAATCTTCTTTCCTTTAGACGTCAAGCAGAATGCTATACAAATAAAACTTCTCCTTTCAGCTTTTTAATTATTCTGGATTATCACCATAGCTTAGAAAACAAAGAATAAATAAACTTCTAGGCTTCAACTTGCAAGATTCTTATTCATCATTTAAGTGTTTTTTTTTTTTTTTAAATGTCCAGCCCATTAATACATTTGAAGGTGTATTTGGTGAAAAAAAAAAAAAGGATTTAAGGTCTCAGTCACAGCGTGGGTATCAATCAGTAAAATATAAGCAGGGTCAGATTCATGCAAACAATTCAGGTGTCTTTTTAGGCGTTATTAGCCAGGGCAATGTATACTTGCGATTAAGTTCTCCAAGATTGTGCACTTCCAAGCCCGTTTTGCTGCTCTCCACGGTCGTTCACCGTTTACTGCTCCGGACACCTCCAGGTAGTAGTCGAGACTTCCAGGCAACAGCTTTTATGTCAGAACCTTCCTTTTAGCTCCGTCACCAGCGACTTATGCACCCCTTGCGCACGCTGGTATTAGCAGACTGACCCCTGAATACCCAGTTCGTAAACACGCCGGCAACCAGGACCGGACAAGAAGGAGGCTCTAGCCGACAGAGCAAATTCCGGCCTTAGAGAGACTTCCACAGTGCTGCCTCCACATCCAGACTCGTGGGTTCCATGCTACCAGAATGGCAGTTTCCATGAGCAGCGGCAGGGTAAGCACCTGGCAGTAATGATGTATCACTGTGCCACACACACTTGCGCGCAGAACGGCGTCCTCGTACGCCAGCTCCACCCAACAGGAAGTCTCGATGTTACAGAATGTTGGCTATTATTCTTTTTATATTTTTATTTCTATATGTCAAATTAAAAAAAAATGTTTTTTTTTGTTTTTTTTTTACATATCGAAGAGGAGGATGATTCTTCTAGAGAGGTCATTCTCAATCTTGTTCCTGTTAGAGCACATAGTCCAGAGGTTAGATCTCCAGACCTTGAAAGCTTAACTCCTGACCTATCACAGATGGCACGAGACCAGGATTTTGCTATTCATGAGCCTGTAGCTAACCACTCAAATAAGGATGACAATCAAAATCCACCTCATGATGTTGTTGCAGAGCAGCAAATTGAAGCTTTAGAACCTGTACCTGCTCAACCCATACTCCAAGAGCCTGCACCATTGGAAAATACTGCTCTCAATGAAATCCTAAATTTTGCCAGAGCATATAGAGCAGACAGTAGACAGGTTCAGGATATTTTGTCTGCACATTTAGAAAGATTTGATAACTATAACCAGCAACGATTGGACCTGGACCGTGAAATCTTTCAGTGGCAAAGAGAAATGGACAGGGAAAGGAACCATCAAATAACCAGGGCCTTGGCAATAGCAGAAAAAAAGAATTTAAATCATGATTATGTTAATAAGATGAGTAACTTTAGAATTTAATTCATGGTTCCTTTTGTACCTTGAGGTGTATGTGCGATTGTTAAGCGTCTGACACATCCTTTCTGTGGAAACAATTCTCTGTCAAGAAAAGACAGTGGCAAGGGCGGTGATCTAGCCGCACTGCAAGGTGTCAAATTTAGAATAGGCCTTACATAATGTGGAGGAGGAGCACCACAAATATTTTCTTTCTTCTTATCTGAATTAGTGAATACAGATATACAAAACAAGATTAATTAATATTTTTTGTTCTTTAAGTTTTTTTTTTTTTAAGGGACATGTAATTTCACAGTTACAATTACTTAAGTTTAATATTAAATATTCTATTATTTAAATATTTTATGTTTTCTCTTTTATTTTGATTTTCATCTTCTAAATTGATTTATATAACATAAAAAGAGAATACATCTATTTAAAGAATAGAATTAAATCTGATACATGTAAAAACATTTTTTTTTATATCTTAACTGTGACAAATAAAAAACATTTTACAATTGGGATTAGTATTCAACAAGTGTAATTCAATCATCAAGTCTAATAATTGGTGATGTATGCTGGATGAATCCTAACTCAATTTTTTAAAATGTATTGTAAATAGTATAAGAAATAAAATTATTTAGAAATTAAATTTTTATTTTGTAAATAAAAGTTTCATTAAGACATCATTGTTTCTTAGTTTGTTTAAACTGTAGATATTTAATAGATATGTTCATAGTTTTTAGAAGTTACCAAAAATTACAAATTCACAAACCATAATTAATAATTCTAATAGATAACTTCCAATAGCCTGTATGTACATCAAAATGATAACTATGGGACACTGAAAACAAAATTATTCTTTCATAGTTCATATAGATTATGACATTTTTATCAAATTTATAATTTAACACTATTACCTTTTTTTCTTGGTTTTCCTTGTATATCATTTTTTTTAAAGCAGGGATGTAAATCTTAAAAGCCTGCCCATTTTAGGTTCAGCAACATGGATAGCAATTTTTTATTGGAGGATTACATTTACCCACAAATAAGCAAGCATAACCAACTTTATGAAACAAACATGGGCAGGCTCCAAAGCATAACATTACTGTTTTTTTAAATATAGATAGCAAGAGAACTATGACAATTTTGTAATATGAGTTAATTATAAAGTTGCTAACAATTACATGTTCTATCTGAATCATGAAAGAAAATATAGTGGATCATTGTCCCTTTAAAGGGACAGTCAACACAAAAATTGTTATTGTTTAGAAAGATAGATAGTGCCTTTACTACCCATTCCCCAGCTTTGCACAACCAACATGGTTATATTAACATACTTTATAACCTTTAAACCTCTACATTTCTGTCTATTTCTAAGTCCAAAAAAGACAGCCCCATGATCACATTTGTATTTGCTTTTCACATCAGGGGAAGCTAGTTCATGTGAGACATATAGATAAGATTGTGCTGACGCCCGTGGAATCTAACAAAACACAGTACTAATTGGCTTAAATGCAAGTCAATAGATAAAGTTCATGCGATCTGGGGGCTGGGGGCTGTCAGAAGATGCTTAGAAACAAGGAAATCACAGAGGTAAAAAGTGTATTAATATAACCATGTTTTCTGTGCAAAACTGGGGAATGGGTAATTGAGGGAATTATCTATCTTTTAAAAAAATAAAACATTTTGAGTTGACTGTCCCTTTAATAAAAAATTTCATGGTAAAGTCATGTATAGCAACACAGGAAAGCGCACACTGATATCTAAATAGCGCACATATTTTAATTGATAGAAATAAAAATTATAAACTTACATGTCCTTAGAAGGCTCCTAATGGATAGGTAATATAGTGGTTCTCTAAGTCTAATATCACTGTAGCGTCTCAAACATTGACATCTGGTCCTTTTAATTTTTGAAACATTATACATTCTGCGTATCATTTGGTATATTGTTTTGTCCCTTTCATCTTGCATGACTCATTGGACACCCCCTAAGCGTCTGGGAAAATATCGGTCCATCACATACACTAGAATTATCATTTCCCCAGATGTGAAAGGTGTTAGTCTCTTCATCCTTCGTGGTCGCATAGCAACTTTCTAAATGGGTGTGTCGCATCTATAAATCTAGTAAATCTCGCGTTATTTAGTGTTTCTCCAAAACAAATTTATATTGGTTAAAATGTTCGAAATATTTACATAAATTATTTTGAATGTTGTACTATTTATTGTAAGTCTCCGGGTTTTTTTTGTATAAGTTGCAAGGAATAATAAATTATGGTATATGTAATTTAGGTTTTCACTAGATTTGTTTTTCTTAGTTCAATATAGTTATCAATATTGTATTTTTTATTTGTAATGTAGTATAGAGCGCCATGTAATTATAGATCGTTCTAAGTTTTCTGGTTATATAGTTAATATCTAATCTTTATATTTGAAATGCAAACTAAAGTTTGATTATTAATCAATCTTTTATGTGACATCTTTAAAAATAAATTTTTATATAGAAATTGACTGTTAATGGTTATATATATATATATACATTAGCAGCATGGACTAATAAATAATACATTTTTGGAATATTTATTTATATTTATAATAGCTGCTAATCGGAATTGATAGCCTTTATATTAAATTCACATCAATTTATATGTTCAGAAAAATAAGAATAGTGTTCTATGTTATCCAACACAAACAAAATTCATATGTGTATATTGATATTTTCATCATCTATGGATATCAATTCAATTAATCATTTTGGATAACATCAGTCAGTTCATTTATGGATAACTTTTTTAAACCTGTATCATATTGATATCATTCTTTCTATCTATAACATACAATTTTAAATTTGTATTCACAATTTGAAAAAAAAATGTATGTAATTTTGAATGATATAAAAATCTATATCAATATAATAAATTTTATTCTTGAAATCAATCATTAAAATAGTTTGGATAACATCAGTCAGTTAATTTATGGATAACTTTTTTAAACCTGCATCATATTGATATAATTCTTTCAATCTATAACATACAATTTTAAATTATAATTTTTTAAAAAATAACTAAAGACAATTTGAAATGATTACTCTCACAATATTTCCAATGAAAAATTGAAATTTTTATTCACAATTAAAAAAAAAAAAAAAATGTAATTTTGAATGATATAAAAATCTATATCAATATAATAAATTTTATTCTTGAAATCAATCATTAAAATAGTTTTCTGCAACATAATTTTTGGCGGTAATTGCCTGTCTTGCTGGTGCATCGTTGCAGATGACCTCAGGAAAGTCCTCAAAGGAGATTTCGTTAGCATCCTCAATTTCACATCCTCTTCGAATTGCAATGTTATAAAGAATACAGCATACCAGAATTATTTTTGCAACCTTTTCTGGAGCATACTGCATCACACCGCCTGAATGGTCAAGACAAGACAAGAAAGTGCATTTTTAACAATCCAAAAGCTCTTTCAATGATGCCTCGGGTGGATCTGTGTGCCTCGTTGAATTTAACCTCACATCTTCTACGAGGATTATTGTATTGTGTGAATAACCATTCTCTACTGAAATAACCAGCGTCCCCTATGAAAATTAAAACACAAAAAAATTAACATTTATAATATGATGATACAGATGATACATTTCAAGACAATTCGTTATGTTATTGAGTTACATATATCACCATCTAACTCAATAACATAATGTAAGTGACATTTCAAATACAACTACACTTATCTTACATAGAATAAAAAAAAAATGTAAATTTTATTATCTAAAAGCCATCCTTCAGGCATCTCTCCATCCTCAAACTTCCGATATTAACCAGACTGACGCAAGATATACAAATCATGGCAGGATCCAGGGAAGTTAGAACAGACACTGATTATTTTCATGTTATGGTCACACACCATCTGAACGTTGAGTGAATGGTACTGTTTTTGGTTACGGTAAAGTTCTCGTGCTGGTTTGACTGCCACATGTGTGCAATCGATGGCTCCAAGTACATTGGGCATTCCTGACATTCTATAAAAGTTAGACTTCACAGAGTGCCACTCTTCAGGAGTCGAGGGAAGGCACACATACCGTGGAAAGACTACCATCAATGCATTAATAACTTTTGTTAGGTGCCTAGAAAAGCAGACTGGCTGATGCCAATTATGACGCTTGACACAGCTTGGAATGAAGCTGTGGCAAAAAAGTGTAAGGCTGACAACAGTTTTAATAGTCCGAGTATGGCTTGTGAATGGGCTGTCATAGGCTCCAGGTATTCTGCTATTTCATTGTAAAGTTCCATAATAGCTTCTCTGTCCAAACAGAATCTCTGGATAACCTCCCGATCAGAAAGGGCTTCAAAACCAATACGAGGAAGGAAAACTCTAGGGACTCTCATTCTTCAACCTCCTCTCCTTCTTTGCAATCCATCAACCGGTGCCTGTATAGCCCTTCTTCCACGTAATTGAATCAATCTGAATAGAAACATATGTAAAAGTGTCTCCATCTTCATTCACTGATCCAAAAAACAATAATGAAACTATTGTAGTCTAGTCATTTCACTTAAGTACTTCAACCTGGCGTCAGTTTGCTACCCCTATAGTTTTCTATTGTATTCGCTACCAAAATGGTCGCAAAGCAAATCACGTGAAGATACAGTGAAAATTGTAGCGGACGGATTACTTGTAACATTGATCATTTCCGATAATAGCGAAGTTACATGCGATCGATCATGTAGTAAGTGAAAAAATGGGTCGGAACGATTAGTTGTGTAAAATTACGATCGCTGATGAAAATGAGTGGTTTATCAATTCGATCGCGGATTGGTAAATAAGAGATGTAGACCGTGAGCGAATTTTGACGCGTAAATACAGACGAAGGGTCACTTCGATGCTTAGTACATGGCGCTCATAATGTACTCCTCTAATTATATATCTATATATTTATTTTCTTAATCTATACCTTTGTGCTTCAGAACATGGCTAGCACATGTTGATATTTTGTATAAATGTAGACAACAATCATCAAGTGATACACACATGATAACTATTAAATGTTCCTTGTACTATGCTTTTTTCTGATTGGCAAAATACAGACAATCACATTTAAATATTAATCATCAATAATTATAAATGTTATTTCAATAGCATGCTCCATCGAAATTATGAAATTCTTAACTTTGGTTTAGTATCTCTTTAATGCAACATTGATGTGTGTCCTTGAGCACCAGTAACACATGTTATAATATTTGATTTTAACGTGTACACAACATATTATGTTTTACACATATGGATGTTACATCATGTGCGATGGAGGAGAAAGTGGCTTCCTTGGAGTCTGATGGTACATCAAATATATATAACATGAATATAACATGTATAGTTTCAAAATCATACTATTGAAGAAAACTAAAGTCTCCAGCTTGGTCCATTTAAAATATATTAGTCCATTATTTTTCAAATACACTACTCCCCCCCTTTCTATATCATGCAGCATGAACATAGAAATTATTTATTTATTTGCTTATTTATGTATAAATTGTCATGAATGACATGATGTCACATGCATATCGAAACACCCAATAATCATTTTATGATTGTTCAGACAGTCATTGCTATTAATCTGAGTGCCTAGATGCAGACCATCTCATTATGTCATTATTGTTCTGAGCTTCTCAGCCACTTCTAAGTATATATAAAAAATAATCGTGTTGAAATTCATTGATTTAAATTCATGATGTATGATATGTAAAGGGATTTGAAAATGATGTATGTGTAGACTGTCCATTTCACTCAAACAAACATTAATATTCCTCTAACCTAAAAAGTTAAATTCTGAATGTCTCTATTAATATTGGGATGACATACATTTAATCCTAATGTAAAAGAGATATTCACAAAACATACTATGTAAAAGTAATGTCAGATAGATACCATTCTATTCTTAACATTTAATATGAATGGTAGTATCTACCGTGTATATATTCTGAATAGTAATTGATTGAACCATCAAGCTTAAAATAATTATATTTAAGATTACAAAGGCAATCATCTTAATCTATATGGTAATCAGTGATTACCTTGTTTCAAAGGCTTTGTGGAGTGGCCATTTAGATTTGATCATATTACACACTCCCATATTATCCAATTGGTGGAGTCTACAAAGCCAATCCACGGGCATGTGTCTAAAAGAACTCTATGGCGTTTCAATATCAAATGCATACATGCGTCCTGATATATTATCAAAAAGAGAAATATCGTATTGTAAAATCATAAAGATTAGCACATAATGTTGACTTTGAAAAATATGCTTTTTAATGTATAGATCAAATGGTCCATGAAAAATATTTTCAAGGATCAATTAAATATTATTATAAATTAGACTTGCTTCAAATCAATCAATACCTTTAAACATAGTCATTATTGTGACTTTTTCTAAATATTTTATGAGAAAATTAATACAGATTTAAAATGATAGTGAATATTGATTTATTTCAATATAATAATATATTTTCATATAATATATGTATTTATAAAATTGTATTATATATTTCAGATGGACCTTCCACTTCTGGGCATCACCCTCCCGCCCCTTCCCATCCTGTCCCCTCTCCCGCCCCTTCCCATCCTGCCCCCACTACCGCCCCTTCCCAAAACCAATCCCCTGTCCTCCCTCGCCGCTCTCCCCGTTTTGCCGTCCTGCTCCTGCCCCACCTGCACACCCACCAACTCACCAGGCCCCACCCTCCCCAGCTGTGCAGGCTCCACCGGAGCAGGAACACCATACCCCACTTCACCCCATCCATACCCACCAACACCTTTACCCTAATATCCACCTTCATTGTCCTTGGTGTTGTGTTGTCATTTTCAGTCACCGATGTAAGTATCATTACAAATCAACATTAAAACATACATTCTTAAAGGGACATTATACTGATCTAATTATACATACATTGATTTTGATTTAGAAATTTTATTTATAAAACATTTCTTTATTTTATTAATGTAAATTTTTCAGATTTACATTTTATAAAATTAGCATCCTCATTTTCTAATATCTAAATGATATTGCCTAGATGTTGGATATATATTATGTATATATGCCAATATTTTGTATTTGTTATCAACACTCTTTTCCCAGTGTGTCATAAACCAAATAAATAATGTTTTGCCGATTGATAGGGTTTTTAGTTTTCTTAATATCTTAATGGTTTATCTATGAAGAACATATTTAATGTGTAATTCTTCTTCTCTATAGCATATTTTATTATAATCCTGATTTGTATTTTAATTAGTGCAATGTATCTTTGCTATATTTTTTTTCCGTTCTGGAATTTATAATAGTTTTAATATTTATTTTTGTTTAGGTTGTGACTCAGCATGGTTGACCTTAGATGCTCTAGCACGTTTGGAGAAAATCATGCTGAGTTCCAGTGAGTTGCTGAGAAGGATGCATGACACCATGATTATGCAGCTGCGGCTTCAGCGCATTACGCTAATGCGAATCATGCGTTTAGAGACAATGAAGGTGAGGCTGATGCCCCAGTAAGTGGAGGATCCGGAGATGACCCGAGGGAGCACAAATAACTCCTCCATCCACATGTTATGTTATTATATTTGTTGCCATTTGGCCAATTTGTTTTTTTTTGTTGTACTTGTTGTGCCTGTTGCACTATGTCACCTTGTCAGATGGCTACTAAAGGTCTATGTTGGCCTTTGTTTACCCTTGTCAACTTCCTCCAAGGACTGTGATGTAGTGATGTCCCGAATTGTTCGCCGGCGAATAGTTCCCGGCGAACATAGCTTGTTCGCGTTCGCCGGCGGTTCGCGTTCGCCGGCTTGTTCGCGTTCGCCGGCGGTTCGATCTGCCCCCTATTCGTCATCATTGAGTAATACTTTGACCCTGTACCTCACAGTCAGAAGACACATTCCAGCCAATCAGCAGCAGACCCTCCCTCCCAGACCCTCCTACCTCCTGGACAGCATCCATTTTAGATTCATTTGGAAGCTGCATTCTTAGTGAGAGGAGGGACAGTGTAGCTGCTGCTGATTTAATAGGGAAATCGATAGCTAGGCTAGTGTATTCAGTGTCCACTACAGTCCTGAAGGACTCTTCTGATCTCTGCTGTAAGGACAGCACCCCAAAAAGCCCTTTTAGGGCTAGAACATCAGTCTGCTTTTTTTTTTCCCTGTGTAATATAATTGCAGTTGCCTGCCTGCCAGCGTGTGTGTCAGGCTCACAGCGTATACTGTGCCCACTTGCCCAGTGCCACCACTCATATCTGGTGTAACAGTAGTGTAGATTTAAAAAAAACAACACTTTTTTGACTGTGTTAAATAATAGCAGTCAGTTTCCTTCACACTTGTGCGTTTCAGTGCCTGCCTGCCAGGGCACAGTGTCACCCCAGTGCAACTCATATCTGGTGTACTAGTAGTGTAGATTTAAAAAAAAACACTTTTTTGACTGTGTTAAATAATAGCAGTCAGTTTACTTCACACGTGTGCGTTTCAGTGCCTGCCTGCCAGGGCACAGTGTCACCCCAGTGCAACTCATATCTGGTGTACTAGTAGTGTAGATTTAAAAAAAAAAAACAACACTTTTTTGACTGTGTTAAATAATAGCAGTCAGTTTCCTTCACACGTGTGCGTTTCAGTGCCTGCCTGCCAGGGCACTGTGTCACCCCAGTGCAACTCATATCTGGTGTAACAGTAGTGTAGATTTAAAAAAAACCCCACTTTTTTGACTGTGTTAAATAATAGCAGTCAGTTTCCTTCACACGTGTGCGTTTCAGTGCCTGCCTGCCAGGGCACAGTGTCACCCCAGTGCAACTCATATCTGGTGTAACAGTAGTGTATATTTAAAAAAAAAAAACACTTTTTTGACTGTGTTAAATAATAGCAGTCAGTTTCCTTCACACG
Organism: Bombina bombina; assembly: GCF_027579735.1. Classification (NCBI taxonomy): domain Eukaryota; kingdom Metazoa; phylum Chordata; class Amphibia; order Anura; family Bombinatoridae; genus Bombina; species Bombina bombina. Next base: position 1,001,067,525 of record NC_069499.1, read on the forward strand.
TGTGCGTTTCAGTGCCTGCCTGCCAGGGCACAGTGTCACCCCAGTGCAACTCATATCTGGTGTAACAGTAGTGTAGATTTAAAAAAAACAACACTTTTTTGACTGTGTTAAATAATAGCAGTCAGTTTCCTTCACACGTGTGCGTTTCAGTGCCTGCCTGCCTGCCTGCCAGGGCACAGTGTCACCCCAGTGCAACTCATATCTGGTGTACTAGTAGTCTATATTTAAAAAAAACAACACTTTTTTGACTGTGTTAAATAATAGCAGTCAGTTTACTTCACACGTGTGCGTTTCAGTGCCTGCCTGTCAGGGCACAGTGTCACCCCAGTGCAACTCATATCTGGTGTACTAGTAGTGTATATTTAAAAAAAAAAAAACACTTTTTTGACTGTGTTAAATAATAGCTGTCAGTTTCCTTCACACGTGTGCGTTTCAGTTAGACATGTGCATGGCGAAAAAATTCGGTTCGGTTCGGATCGATTTGGATTTTTTAGAATTTTGGTTCGGAACGATTCGAATTCGGAAAAATTTGAATCGATTTGGTTCGGATTTGTTTCGGATTCATTCGGATTCGAAAAAATTCAGTTCAGATTTGTTTCGGATTCGCCCTAGAATAATGCCCAGTGTTCAGAGGCCACATACTCCGAACTTGAACAGTTCTGAGGACATAGTTGACTAGCTAACAAAGGACACCCAATCTTCTACAGCTTCCGCTCGGAACCTTGACACACCATCCTCCTCCAGCTTAGCTTCGGGCACCTCTCAAGTTACCACTCGCCCGCCTGCCGCCACCACCAACACTAGCACCACAGCCACTTCACTTGATCTGTCAGAGGAGTTATTTACACATCAGTTGGAAGAAATGAGTGATAGTGATGCGCAACCATTATTGCCAGAGGATGTAGATAACAGGGATATGTCTCAGTCAGGCAGCATTACACACATGGACGTACGGTGTGATGATGATGATGATGTTGTACCCGCTGCTGCTTCCTTTGTTGAGTTGTCAGATACAAGGGAAGCGGTTGATGATGAGGATGCATCCATGGATGTCACGTGGGTGCCCGCTAGAAGAGAAGAAGAAGAGGGGGAAAGTTCAGATGGGGAGACAGAGAGGAGGAGGAGACGAGTTGGAAGGAGGGGGAGGTCGTCGCAAAAAACTAGTGGCACAGTCAGACAGCATGCATCGACACCCAGGGTCAGCCAGACAGCACGCCAATCAACGCATGCTGTTGCCACCACCGGAATGCCGTCATTGCAGAGCTCAGCAGTGTGGCATTTTTTTTGTGTGTCTGCCTCTGACAACAGCGATGCCATTTGCAACCTGTGCCAAAAGAAACTGAGTCGTGGGAAGTCCAACACCCACCTAGGTACAACTGCTTTGCGAAGGCACATGATCGCACATCACAAACGCCTATGGGATCAACACATGAGTACAAGCAGCACACAAACTCAAAGCCGCCATCCTCCTCCTGGTCCAGCATCTTCAGCCACGTCAACCACTGCTGTCCTCCTTGCCCCCTCTCAACCATCCGCCACTCCGTGTCTCGCCTTGAGCAGTTCCTGCTCATCTGCCCACAGTCAGGTGTCTGTCAAGGACATGTTTGAGCGTAATAAGCCAATGTCACAAAGTCACCCCCTTGCCCGGCATCTGACAGCTGGCTTGACTGAACTCTTAGCCCGCCAACTTTTACCATACAAGCTGGTGGAGTCTGAGGCGTTCAAAAAATTAGTAGCTATTGGGACACCACAGTGGAAGGTACCCGGCCGAAATTTCTTTTCACAAAAGGCAATCCCCAACCTGTACTCGATTGTGCAAAAGGAAGTAATGGCATGTCTGGCACACAGTGTTGGGGCAAGGGTCCATCTGACCACTGATACCTGGTCTGCAAAGCATGGTCAGGGCAGGTATATCACCTACACTGCGCATTGGGTAAACCTGCTGATGGCTGCCAAGCATGGAATTGGAGTTGGTGACACCGCCACGACTTGCAGACAGGCCTGCTGCCACCTCCTCTACTCCTCCTACTCCATCCTCTTCCATAACCTCCTCAGCTGAGTCCTCTTCTGCTGCTGCGTCTTGCTCCACATCAACGGCACCCCCACGTTACTGGACGCTCATGCGCAATGCCTGTAGGCTCATGCGTCCTTTTGAGGAGGTGACAAACCTAGTCAGTCGCACAGAAGGCACCATCAGCGACATCATACCATTTGTTTTCTTCCTGGAGCGTGCCCTGCGAAGAGTGCTGGATCAGGCCGTAGATGAGCGTGAAGAGGAAGAGGAAGAGTTGTGGTCACCATCACCACCAGAAACAGCTTTATCAGCATCGCTTGCTGGACCTGCGGCAACGCTGGAAGAGGATTGTGAGGAAGAGGAGTCAGAGGAGGAATGTGGCTTTGAGGAGGAAGACCAACCCCAACAGGCATCCCTGGGTGCTCATTGTCACCTATCTGGTACCCGTGGTGTTGTACGTGGCTGGGGGGAAGAACATACCTTCAGAGAGATCACGGGACATGAGTAGCTCGGCATCCAACCTTTTGCAAATGGGGTCTTTCATGCTGTTGTGCCTGTTGAGGGACCCTCGTATAAAAAGGCTGAAGGGGAACGACCTGTACTGGGTGTCCACGCTACTAGACCACCGGTATAAGCATAAGTGCCTGAAATGTTACTGAATTACCGCAAGTCGGAAAAGAGGCAGCAGTTCCAAAATAAATTAAAAAGTATGCTTTATACAGCGTATAAGGGTGATGTCACACCACAACGGGAATCTAAGAGGGGAAGAGGTGAAAGTAATCCTCCTCCTCCCACTACCACACCGGCAAGGACAGGACGCTGTACAGACGTGTTGTTAATGGAGGACATGCAGAGCTTTTTAAGTCCTACTAATCGCCACAGCCCTTCGGGGTCCACCCTCAGAGAACGACTCAACTGACAGGTAGCAGACTACCTCGCCTTAACTGCAGATATCGACACTCTGAGGAGCGATGAACCCCTTGACTACTGGGTGTGCAGGCTTGACCTGTGGCCTGAGCTATCCCAATTTGTGATAGAACTTCTGGCCTGCCCCGCTTCAAGTGTCCTGTCAGAAAGGACCTTCAGTGCAGCAGGAGGTATTGTCACTGAGAAGAGAAGTCGCCTAGGTCAAAAAAGTCTAGATTACCTCACCTTTATTAAGATGAATGAGGGATGGATCCCGAAGGGACTGACAGTGGGCGATACAATCGACTAAAAAAGGCCTGATGAGATGAGCTGCCTTGGGCTAAAAATGGTCCACACGCTGCTGTATTTTATCTCTGAATGCCGGATGAGTTGCGTGACTTATCCGCCACCAACTAGGGTTCAAGCCGCAATGTTTTAGGGCACTTTCTGCCTGGGAAACAAACATCAATTTTTCTGGCCGCTGCTACAGCAGAGGCTGCATCAATACCTAATTTTTTAGGCATGTGTACATGCCTAATTTTTCTGGCCTCTGGTGCTGCACTGTGGCTTCAAAAACCAAACCAAAAAAAAAGGCACATAACAGGGATTAAACTGATAGGAATAGTACTACTTAACACACCACTCCTATCTGGTGGCACATTAGATTGCACGCGCAGTGCCCCAAATTTGAAGTAGGAGGTCCGACCAAGCATCTTTTTCCATCTCCCGGTTCCTAAAATCGATGCCATATACACGTCCCCTGATAGTGGACGTAACAGGGATTAAACTGATAAGAATAGAACTACTTAACACACCACTCCTATCTAGTGGCACATTAGCTTGCACGCGCAGTGCCCCAAATTTGAAGTAGGAGGACCGACCAAGCATCTTTTTCCATCTCCCGGTTCCTAAAATCGATGCCATATGCACGTCCGCTGATAGGGGACGTAACAGGGATTAAACTGATAAGAATAGTACTACTTAACACACCACTTCTATCTGGTGGCACATTAGATTACACGCGCAGTGCCCCAAATTTGAAGTAGGAGGACCGACCAAGCATCTTTTTCCATCTCCCGGTTCCTAAAATCGATGCCATATACACGTCCCCTGATAGGGGACATAACAGGGATTAAACTGATAAGAATAGTACTACTTAACACACCACTCCTATCTGGTGGCACATTAGATTGCACGCACAGTGCCCCAAATTTGAAGTAGGAGGACCGACCAAGCATCTTTTTCCATCTCCCGGTTCCTAAAATCGATGCCATATACACGTCCCCTGATAGGGGACGTAACAGGGATTAAACTGATAGGAATAGTACTACTTAACACACCTTATAATAATGCAGAGAGAGGCAACGCAGAGAGAGGAGTCTGAAGAAGAGGAGTCAAAGGAGGAAGGTGGCTTTGAGGAGGTGGAAGACCAAACACAGCAGGCGCCCCAGGGGGCTTGCTGTCACCTTTCAGGGACCCTTGGTGTTGTACGTGGCTGGGTGGAGGAAGAGACCTTTAATGACATCAGTGAGGACAAGGAACGGGACATGGCTAGCTTGGTATCCAACCTTGTGCAAATGGGGAGTTTGCGGTTGTGCAAATGGACTGTTTGCGGTTGTTTGCGGTGCGTTAAAGGGACAGTCTAGGCCAAAATAAACTTTCATGATTCAGATAGAGCATGTAATTTTAAACAATTTTCCAATTTACTTTTATCACTAATTTTGCTTTGTTCTCTTGGTATTCTTAGTTGAAAGCTTAACTTAGGAGGTTCATATGCTAATTTCTTAGACCTTGAAGCCCACCTCTTTCAGATTGCATTTTAACAGTTTTTCACCACTAGAGGGTGTTAGTTCACGTATTTCATATAGATAACACTGTGCTCGTGCACGAGAAGTTATCTGGGAGCAGGCACTGATTGGCTAGACTGCAAGTCTGTCAAAAGAACTAAAAAAAGGGGCAGTTTGCAGAGGCTTAGATACAAGATAATCACAGAGGTTAAAAGTATATTATTATAAATGTGTTAGTTATGCAAAACTGGGAAATGGGTAATAAAGGGATTATCTATCTTTTAAAACAATAAAAATTCTGGTGTAGACTGTCCCTTTAAATGGGGAGTTTGGTCTGTCACTGTGAAGCGGGCGTAACCCTTACACTACCTGATCGATACAACATCATACCTGATGTTTTAAAGCACGTTGTTCCAAACAATTTTGCAATGTTAGGTGATTTATGCCCTTTATGGATTAAAACCAGACTCTGCATCAACTATGTAATTTTCCATGGGAGTTTTGCCATGGATCCCCCTCCGGCATGCCACAGTCCAGGTGTTAGTACCCTTGAAACAACTTTTCCATCACTATTGTGGCCAGAAAGAGTCCCTGTGGGTTTTAAAATTCGCCTGCCTATTGAAGTCTATGGCGGTTCGCCCGGTTCGCCCGTTCGCGAACAGTTGTGGAAGTTCGCGTCCGCCATTCGCGAACGCAAAATTTTAGGTTCGCAACATCACTACTGTGATGCACTATGTCACCTTGTCAGATGGCTACTAAGGGTCTATGTTGGCCTTTGTTTACCCTTGTCAACTCCCTCCAAGGACTGTGATGCACTATGTCACCTTGTCAGATGGCTACTAAGGGTCTATGTTGGGTTTATTTTACAGGTATGTATTTAGTTTTAAATAGGAATAATTTAGTTAATAATAGTAAGTTTTATTTAGATTTATTAAAATAATATTAAAGTTAGGGGGGTGTTAGTGTTAGTGTTAGACTTAGGTTTAGGGGTTAATAAGTTTAATATAGGTGGCGGCGGGGTCCGGGGGCGGAGGTTTAGGGGTTAAACATTTAATTTAGTTACGGCGGGGTCCGGGAGTGGCAGGTTAGGGGTTAATGAGTTTAATGTAGGTTGCGGCAGTGTAGTGGGGGGCAGGATAGGGGTTAATAACTTTAATATAGGTGGCGGTGGGCTCCGGGTGCGGCGGTTTAGGGGTTAAACAATTTATTTAGTTGCGGCGGGGTCCGGGATCCATAGAATAGGGGTTAATAACTTGAATATAGGTGGCGGCGGTGTAGTGGGGGCAGGATAGGGGTTAATAGGTATAATGTAGGTGGCGGCGAGGTCCGGGAGCGGTGGTTTAGGGGTTAAAACATTTATTATAGTTGCGGCGGGGTCCAGGAGCGGCGGTTTAGGGGGTAATAACTTTATTTAGTTGTGGGGAGCTCCGGGAGCGGCGGTTTAGGGGGTAAAACAGTGTAGTTTAGTGTGGGTGCTTAGTGACAGGCTATCAAAAAAGCTGCGAAGAAGCCGATGAGCAGCAAAATCGATGACTGTCAGTTAACAACAGTCCGCTGCTCATCGCTCCGTACTTGGTGCGCGGCTTCTTGACAGATTTTTTGATAACTTTGGCGAACGTATTCAGGTCCGCGGTGGCGATGGTAGGCGAGATTAGGCGATCGTATTGGGCCGGCGAATGCAGGTAAGTAGACGGCTTCATAACTAGAGGCCAATGTCTCTTTTGGAGATAGGCAAATTGATGTGGGCATGGTAAATTGTATTGGGACTGCAGATCTCCAAAGGTGCGTATTGTTGTCCCCTCTGTTGAGAGGACCTGATAGAGTGCAGATATCCCCCTCTCTTTCCACTGCCTGAATGCCTTAGTTGTAAAACCTGCCTGAAAATTTGAGTTACCTTGCAGGGTAAGATAGATGGACGCACTATATAAGATTCCCAGACGTTTACATATATTCAACCACTGATGGGGTGATAGAGTAAGGGAAGCCATCAAACAATAGCTTCATCCTGTGGGGCAGCCATGTTGGTAAGCATAGCCAGTGACCAAGGTTTTATGATTTCTTCTTCTAGATGCTGATTAGTGAAATATTTGCTTCCCAGAAACCAGTCCAGCACATATTTAGCTTGAGCTGCCCAGTTATATTATTCGAGATTTGGGAGTGCAAATCCTCCCATTATTGTTTCAATTCTTTAAACAGGGGTCCATAGTTATGATTATACAATTGTTGTTGGTCATTTGAGAGAGTTATCCCTATGTATTTAAAGGTGTTGGTGATCAGCTTAAAATCAAATTGAAATGCAGAGGGTGGGTTCTAGCTGCTCATCCACAGGAGCTCTGATTTTTCAACTTTGAATTTAAAAACTGAAATGTATCACAGTCATAGGACAAATGGTCCTAAAATGGTCCTATTGCAATGATCACTAAGCAAGGAACCACTATTATAGGTTCCTTGCTTCTTCAGTGCCACACAATTAAAACAATGCAGATGAAACCACACCAGGACGTGTATCTACATTGCAGCAGAGCAAAGGAACTGCTGGATGTAGATACATGATAGTTTAAGTGGTTAACCTCTAGATTGCCAAGCACATTAATTTAGCGTGCTTCTGGAAGTGGACTTCCAGGATCAAGAACGTTAAATTAATTTGAAGTAGTAAAAAGCTGATCACCTACCCCTGAAAACTGGCAGAGGTGATCAGCCTACATAAGGTGGTACAGGTGGGATTGGGCTGTGCAGTCTATATTAAACACAGCTTTTCATAGGTCCAGTGTTGGATGGGGCAAATCATCACAGTGATGTATTTTGTTCCAGTTGCACTCCTTGTGACTCGGTTCTGAGCTCCCTGCTGCATATCTGTCAGTGCCTCCATGGGACTTGCACTGCTCTCTTTTCCTGTTTGTTAGAATTGATGTTTGTATTTATAGTTATATTGTTATTACATGCGGAAAGAGAATTTCCATAATCTCAAATAGTAACAACATGCTCTCTACAGTATCAATTTTTTTTTAAGTTCACAGTAATTTAAATTAAACGATTTAGCTTGAATAGTGACTTCACCACATAGCCACATAGCACACATTTCTACATCCACCCATGCTCATCAAATTGTCACAAGAAGTGATGTTTTATTTAAGGTTATGTATATTATACCTTTCTGAACATTTGGTAGGGATTAGTTGGTAGTTATTTTAGTTAATAACAGAATATAAAAATAAAAAAATAATAACATTGCTGTACAGTTTAATGTGTAGGTCAGCTTTCCTTCTTTTTTGGTTGTATAAGGATCTTTAATGGGGGTTTCAATCCATCTGTACTCCACTATACTAAAGTTGTTGTGTTATTGGATTTTGAAGTTTTCTTCCAGCATTTTTAGCTTGGGTTTCCCATCCTGCTCTGCTACTACTCTGGGGCCTAGTGGTGAAGCACTCTAGCACCCCTTGACTGACTGACTTGCATGCTATGCTTTTATCTCTAGTTACTTCAATGTCCTCTCTACTGTCTAGGCTGGATGCTTTAGCAGGTAATAATTGGTGTGCACCAATTTCTTCCCCTGTACCTGTTCCTTCTGGTCTGGTTGTTTCAGGCCACCCTTTGATGACTTCTCTCCAGGGTAAATTTATGTCTATTTTTATGACTGACTCTGGTCTGACTTTTCAGATTATTACAGTATAGGTGGTTAGTTGACAGCGCCAAAGTGCTCATACAAGCTCACTACTATAGATTACCTTACAGATCTAAACTAGAAATCGAATCTAACATATGAATAATAGGAGCGCCTACAGGCTAAAGTATGATATCAGGCAATTCATATAAGTTTATTATTACAGATAAAACAGAAGATAATCTCAATAGGAGATAAAACATATTGTGTAGTGGTTAGTCCCAATGTCCAATAAGTGAAATCTTAGTGTCTTTAGTAGATTCTCAGATGGTATGTGTTTATCCAAAAATGTTAATCTAATGTGGACTGTGATATATATAAATATATATATATATATATATATATATATATATATATATAGTGCACTAGAGAGATAAAAATAAGTCCAAACAATAATAAAAATAAATAAAAAATGGGAAAAAATAGAAATAATAATAAAAATAAAAAGTAGAAAAATACTGAAAAAAATGAAAAAAATTATCTTAAAGGTTGAAGAATAAGTAATATTTGTGAAGGGTAAATCCTTGTGAAGTGAAGTCCAAATTCGCTGTTGATAACCTAAAAAGAGATACAAAAAAACAATGTGCAAGATCTCCTACAAGTGTAAGTCAAATGGAGATTTTCTTACCGATAAGAAACTCGAGCATCAGTCATTGTAAACTTACCAACGCGTTTCGGCCCAACTTAGGGCCTTTATATAGTAAACTTATATGAATTGCCTGATATCATACTTTTCAGATTATTACCCCCGCTCACCTTATTTTTTCTACTTATTGGAGGAGAATAGTTTTTTTTTTATTCTAACATTTCTGTTGTTATAAAAGCTAGGGACCCTAGGCTTAGTAAGATGCTCTAAATAGCTGGTCTTTCAGCCTTTTTAGACATGTTATTTTTTTTCAGTTGATCCCCAGTTTAGGGAGAAACATGACCTCTACCTTTGTAAAATGGTGAATCTTGGGCAAGTAAAGAGATTTTTCTTTTGACAACTGCCACAGGGCACAAGTATTTAAAAAAAGCCCTACATCAAAGATAAACTGGGTTGGCCTATTACTTTTTTAGACAAGGCCCACATTTGTAATAATATTAACAGTAATGAGTGAGCTTTTATCATCTTTAGACTGTTACATGTATGCAAAATCTGTGAGAGCCCATTCCAGGAATATGTGTGTTAATATGTTCTTCCCTAAACAATGATTACTTCCTATTAATGTGAACAGGTTGGCCTACTAGCAATTTGACATTATATTGCATATTGCTAAATGTTTCCAGGTACCCTGTGGTTATTCATTATTAAGATGACTTCTTGACTGTTGAGTCCCCTAAATCCCACCTGTCCAGCCTTAACCATTTGGCTCAGCTATTTGAATATTTAAAGGAATAGGAAGGTCAAAAATAAAATGTGCAAAAGTGCCTTTAATTTGAAATAGAAGCATTTTTGCAATATACTTCAATTAGCAAAAAGTATTCTAGTAAAAGTTATTACTTTTTTCTGTGGCATACTCACATATCCTGTGTACCAGTATTTAAACACCACACCTTTTCATAGAGTCAGCAATAGCTTGTATGACACAAATTATGTCTTCAGAAGCAATGCACACCACAGTCAGCTCTCTGAGCAGGCATGGTGTTTGAATACTGGTGCACAGGTTATGTGTGTATGCCGCTGAAAAACCATACATTTTTTTAACTGGAAGCATTTTTGATAATAGAAGCATATTGCAAAAATGCATACAGTTTCAAATTGAATTGCACCAATGCACATTTCATTTTTGATCTTTCTATCCCTTTAAGTAAACCAATAGCCATTAATAAGACCATAGGGCCTTGTTGCAATTTCACTTTTTTAAAGAAACAGAAATATAGCGCCCATCCATACTAGGTAAAGCTGCCGGCTGTAGAATTATGAAATATCAAACATTTCTTTAACTGTCCCTTTAAGGCATGCAACTGGACTTGCTGTGGAAGTCAGCTTGCCTCATGCTAAGCTCTATCACATTCAGCATATGGTTCATGATTTCTCCACTCTCTCATTGCACTCACTCCAAACTAAAATATTATTTTTTTTGCTTTCTATGGTTTTCTCCAGCCAGTGGAATTTTCCTCTACTACTCTTAGAGATAGTTAGTGATCATTACGTTCTTACTTTAAAACATCTCAAATTGCCCTGGCAGTTTATGTTACCTATTGCCCTACTGGTAATAGGATTTGTCCAGTACAGGTTTTTCATGGTCTCTTACTATGCACCTCATATTGAAAAGCTGAAATCATACAAAAATTTTCAGATTTTTTTTTTATGTTGTATATCATATTGTAATATGGGTTTTTACCAAATGAGCACTGTTTATAATCCCTTTAAACAGGTTTCCCCAGCAGACTCTTCATGGGTAACTGTGATTGGCAGGGCAGGGAGTTCACAGTGAGTCACTGGTGACCTCTTTCTGAACTCCTTGCCTGATCAGTGTTACCAGTGGGGAGACTGCAGAGGATATATATACATACAGTATATATACAGTGGATATAAAAAGTCTACACACCCCTGTTAAAATGTCAGGTTTCTGTGATGTAAAAAAATGAGACAAAGATAAATCATTTCAGAACTTTTTCCACCTTTAATGTGACCTATAAACTGTACAACTTAATTGAAAAACAAACTGAAATATTTTAGGTAAAGGGAAATAAAAATAAAAAACTAAAATAATATGGTTGCATAAGTGTGAACACCCTTTTATATCTGGGGATGTAGCTGTGTTCAGAATTAAGCAATCACATTCAATATATATATATATATATATATATATATATATATATATATATATATATATATATATATATATATATATATTTATATATATATATATATATATATATATATATATATATATATACAGTATATATATATATATACTGCATATATATATATATATATATATATATATATATATATATATATATATATATATATATATATATCGTAGTGGTACTTAGAACAAAGTACCACTAGACATACACATCCATCTGACTTAAGGGGTTAAATAATTTTTGAAGTGCTCCTATTTGAATTCGAAAAAACACCTGAGTTGTGCATACAATTTAACAAGAGGCATTCATTTCCAAGCAAAGCTTTTCAAACCTGTGACTTAGTTAAGTGGGAGCAAGAGTTAACACTCTCTCATCTGTACTAGAAAAATGCCCAAACTCCCCATTTAATGCCACACACATTTAACTATCTGTGCTGCTAACGCTTTAAGATTATTTTATGGGAAATACCAAGAAAAAAAACCAGACTAACAGATTAAAAAGCCCAAAACACAATTTGGCAAAATTAAATCTATAAAAACACAGTACTGTTACTCCCAGTCTCTTTGGTAACATGGTTCAAATATTAGACAAAGGCAAAAACATAATAAAAGAACATTTATTATGAACAAAAAAAAAGTAATGGTGCATTTATATAAACAAATTAACAAACACAAATACACTCAAAGGCAAAAACCTAATACTGTACTATCTTAGATATCTGTCCCAAGGTAGCTTGGCAAGGAAAATATGATCGCTTACGCTGTTGAACGCAGCCTCCCATGTAGAATGACAATATTATGTTGTTTAAATCATCACAATTAAATACATACATCATGAGGAATATTTTAAAACCAAACATGGCATGTCTGTCATATTTGGTCACCCAGTAACACAAAAGTGATAAAAACATATACTATATACTATACAAAAATATATACTAGTGTTTCAACTCCAATTGGCCTCAGGTCTCTGTCTTGATACAGGACACTGTTTTCTATCATCATGTGTTGACATCTTGTCCCATAAAAATCCTGAAAAGAGCAGATTGCATTTTATATCTGGTGCTCCAGATGTAGGTAGTAAAAACCATTCTTTCCAAAAACCTTGTTTTTTTTAGATAGATCCAAATGAGAAAGCAAGGCAGTCCCAGATTCAGCAAAGTAAAATCAATACAGCTTTATTTTGTCAAATTTAAAAACAGCAAAAGCATACTGATAAAATCAGACAGGTGGCACAGAAGTACTATTCTGACGCATTTCAGCTCCTTAAAGCCGTAATCATAGACCTATGATTACGGCTCTAAGGAGCTGAAACGCGTCAGTCTAGTATCAGTATGCTTTTGCTGTTTTTAAATTTGAAGAAATAAAGCTGAATTGACTTTTACTTTGCTGAATCTGGGACTGCCTTGCTTTCTCGTTTGGATGTTCCTACTTCACCAGTAAGTCCCAGCCAGACCACCGATAGGTACAGACAGTGACCCTGTATGTGGCACTCTCTCTAGCGATCTTCTGTTAGTGCCGGAAGGAGGTGTGGGAAGGAATGAGGGAGGCGGGTGGGCGCAGCTGTAGCAGGTCCCTATGCTACAAAAAAATATAGGTTGGAGGGGGAGTGGGTCACTACAGACAACTATTGAACACTTGAAGGGGGAGGTTTAGAGTGGGAGGGGAACATTACACTACAGAAAAAAAATATATTTAATAAATAATAAAAAAAAAACTAAAATAAAAAAAGTAATAATTTGTTACTGGCTGCAAACATAGAAGGGTACAGTGTGTGTGTGTGTGTGGGGGGGGGGAGTGTTAGGTAACTGTTTGTAGAGGGAATAGAAAGGGGAGAGGCTTAGGAGGAATAAATAAATATATATATTTTTTAAAAGTTCCAAACTGCATACTGGCAGACTGCCTGTGAGTCACTAAGATGCGGTTACCAGTGTGTGTGTGTGTAGAGGGGGGGGGGGGGGAAGAGAGATTTTTGTGAGGAATCACGTAGGAATCAGGGGGTCATTTTAACCTTACACACTAACTGATTAACCCCTTCACTGCCAGGAATTTCAGAAGTGTGGTGTGTTGCTGCCAAAAAACAATAGCAAAGTTATGCATGCCTGCTATTTCTTAACAAAAGGAATCCCATGGAAACTTTTACAACCATTAGTCATATGACTGCATTAGTTGTGTGTAAATAATTTTAGTTAGTGAAAAACCCAATATACCATAATAGGAGCTGAGTATTACCAAAAGATACGAAGGGAAAGGAGCTTTATGATTACTGGAAAGTGATGTTTTTTTTGTCTTTATCATGAAAGTTTAATTTTGCCTGGTATGTCCCTTTATTATTTTATGTAACCATTTATTTCAGATTTTATACTGGTAAACATGGGTAGGGAATTCCTAGAAAACATTACAGTCTGATAGGGTTAGGCTTACGGAGACGTGCAGTTGGCCATATATTCTGCACGTTTTCAGTGTGTCAATAAGGCTGTTACAGTGCTTCTGTAAACAGGATACTTAATGATACATTAAACAGTAAATACAGATATAATGATGTATTCAAAGCAAAGATAAGTCTGAGAATAATATGATGATGGTTTTTTTTATTAGTTGCTTAAATATTAAACAGTAACATTTTAGTTTCTGTAAAGTATTTAAAGGGACGTGATTTTAAACAACTTTCAAATGTACATCTGGTATATTTTCTTCTTTCCCTTGGTATCATTTGTTGAAAAGCAGGGATATACATTTTGCAACAATGTTATCCATTTGCAAGAGCACTAGATGGCAGCACTATTTCCTGCCATGGGGTGCACCAGACACCATGGCACTAATTTTATTATAAAGTGCATTTTTTTGCAGTAACAGTAAACACCTTGAGATTTTGATATAAAATGTTTAGTTATGTGTAATGGAACAACTTTACACTACATTTTCATTATTTATTTTGCCTGTTTTCATGCAATTTAGCTTTAAAATTTAAGCAATTTCGAATTCTCAAAACATAAAAAGCACCTGCTGACTTCTCAAGGCTATCTCTGTTACATAGCTGTGCTTAATTACAAATAAATGTATTTTATACTGACTTTATAACCATGACTAGCCTTGTTGTCTGTGGACTAAAGCCCAGATTGGCTCCTTTGAATAAGGCAAATGGTGGGTGGAATTTGGCTATTGAAAAATAATTGCGGTAAAAAGAACCTGTTCTTAAAACGTTAAGAAATAATAACAAGGTATTTTCTGTCCCTTTAAAGCCAATTAGGTAGATATGTAGCAAGATTAACCTTGTGATGTCAGCAGTGTGCATTTCCATTTCTGAAAATAATAATATCCACAATCTTCAGAAAATTACAGGAACAGGGGACAAAATAAATAATGAACATATATTACAATTTTCAATTAAACATTTTACGTTGCAATGTCAAAGTGATTAATGTTCCTTTAAAAAAAGTATTGTTGGATACATTGAACTAAAGCAGAATTCTAAAGATTAGCAGCAAACATGGCAAAGAATTGTTTGTATACAGATATAGGGGCCTATTTATGAAATGTCTGTCTGACATGATCCGATCAGCGGATCATGTCCGACAGACAACGCTGAATGCGGAGAGCAATACGCTCTCCGCCTTCAGCATTGCCCCAGCAGCTCTTGTGAGCAATACGCTCTCCGCCTTCAGCATTGCCCCTGCAGCTCTTGTGAGCAATACGCTCTCCAATCGGCCGCTAGCAGGGGGTGTCAATCAACCCGATTGTATCCGGTTGATTTCACGCAATCTCTGTCTGCCTCCTCAGAGCAGACGGACAGGTTATAGAGCAGTGGTCTTTAGACCGCTGCTTCATAACTGGTGTTTCTGGTGAGTCTGAAGACTCGCCAGAAACACAGCCCTTCAAGCTCCATACGGAGCTTGATAACTGGGCC
This sequence comes from Bombina bombina, assembly GCF_027579735.1. Taxonomy (NCBI): domain Eukaryota; kingdom Metazoa; phylum Chordata; class Amphibia; order Anura; family Bombinatoridae; genus Bombina; species Bombina bombina. Next base: position 1,001,082,598 of record NC_069499.1, read on the forward strand.
CCATAATGGATTAAGGCAGCCTATAGCCAAGGGCTAGAGTCTGACAGGGGACTTTAGCCACTGTCTAATCAGATAAGGAAGAGGAAGAGGTAGCCCTAAAGGGGAGGAAAGAAATGCATGTTAGGTGTGACCTAAAAGAACAAGGAAATCACAACTTTTCTATACTTTAAAGTAGCATGTATGAAATATATCAAAATGATCTAAGTATAATTGGATTAAATTTAAAGGGACACAAAACAAATGTTAGGTAGAATGATGCATTCAAATAAAAGATTAGTCTGAGAATAACATGTAGATGTATTTTTTAAAGTTTCATTAGCTGTTTAAATAGTGACAAAATAAAGTGTAAAGTTTTAGGGGTAGATTTACGAATAGGCGAGCGGACATGATTTGCTGTAGCGAATCATGTCCGCTTGACACTCGCTAAATTTAACATTGCACAAGCATTTCTGCCGCCCCCTGCTCACTGGCGGACAATCGGCTGCTAGCAATGGCCGTCAATCATCCCGATCAGATCAGGATGATTTCTTACGACCGCTTCTTCTTAACTTCCGTTTCAGGCGGACCTGAAATGATAGGGCTCCGAAGGCTGCTTAATAAATGGGGCCCTAAGTGTCTATAAAACAATGGGAGCTACCATGTTGTAATTTAGTTTACCTTCTCTGCTTGGCCAATTAGGAACCGTTATAAATAGGTCACTAGAGTGTGCAGCCAATGGCTGTGTGGAATATAACAGTGTTTTACATTTCTAACTTTCATTTCTAACTAGGAACTGAAAAGCTCATAATTTCAGAATGGAATTACAGGAAAAGGGGACAAAATAAATAATGAAAGTATACTGCAGACTTTTTTTTATATATATACGATTTATCGTTTTATATTACTATCTCAAAGTGTTTAATGTCCCTTTAAAATTTTATAGAAAATAGTATCCTGCTCACGTTAAATTCTAGTGCTACTGCATTGTCTTTTGATTGTGTATTTACCAATGATTCAATTCTACTGTATTTACTGGCCCTTTAATACTATATATCATTTTTAGTGTTTTGTGATGTTTGAATAACAAGAAGATTTTTTTTTACATGTATGAGGGTTTGGCTAATTATTATGGCTCTTTAAACACTTGATAATTAAATAATTAAATATGATAATACTGGTAAATTTGATATTCTTTGTTTAAATTGTAAACTCTGAATCATGAAACTTTTATTTTCATTTCCATTGTCCATTGTCCTTTGAATATTTATGCTTTTCTATTTATTTCCCTTCCCCTGTATCATGTGAGACCCCTTAGCCAATTACAAAATGCATTTATGAATAAACTGTGCACATGCTCAGTAGGAGCTGGAGACTAAACACTCCGCTGATTCATTAATTCAGCTCAGGACCAGCAGTGCAATGTGGGTCTAGAGCGGAACATCTATTCTATGCTTAACCCCTTTGCGGGGTAAATATATTCAGTAGAGCAGGGTGGATAGTCAAAAAATTAAATGCTCTTAACGGAATAGAACAAGTCATTTTTCTACTATAATGGCCCTTTAATTTAACTTTAGTGGTACTTTAAAATAAAAAACGTACTTTGTTTCTACTAAGGTAGCACCTTTTAATAACGTTTCCAAATGCCCACAAATGGGCTCTGAGCACCTGGTTAGCCTCGGTAACGCACTCTTGTTTGAAGCCCTGTGACATGGAAGTAATAAACTGCTTTTACATTGCAACTGAAGACTTCAAGCTCTGCTAGTGCTCAATCTATTATGGCATAAGTAGCAGTAGAGACAATAAACAGGTACCATTTATAATGAACTTTTTATGCATATAAAAAAATAAAAAGTTACTTATTTGTGTTCATGTATTTACCACATATGCTCTTGAAACTGAAAACAATGACTACAGCTCTTCCATTGACTAGAAAACACTTTCCCTTTCAATAGCTTCAGCAGAGCCATGTATGTGCATAGAAAGAATGCCTCATCTTCTGACGGGCAGATCGTGCATTCATTTTGAAATGGGCAAATTGTTTGAGGGACTGGCAAGCAGATGTGCTCATGTGCTGCAGAACAGGTTGGTCATGCATACTCTCATGTACTTGTGTAAAAGATTTTCTATTAAACCCTTTTAAATAGAAGATGGATCCCTATTCAATATTGAATCTGGTGCAGAAAATGACTAGAATGTTCCTTTAATTTAGACTTCTATGCCCCTTTAAGATAAAGAGCAGACAGTTCCAAACTATACCTCCCCTCTTGTTAAATGTATTCAGTTAAATTAACTGTTGTGGCAGCCAAATTCTATTCTATGGAAAGAATGTTCTCAAACCTTGCAGGAAAGCAAAAATAGTTTATTCTTTATTGACCCTTTGGCTGCCAGAAAAAGAAGCAAAGATGTTCTCAAGGAGCACAAACAAAGCAGTATTTCACAACCTTTGTGCCTGGCCATGAGTAATTAAAAAAAAGATTACACCTAAAAGAACATCTAAGCATGGCATTGCACAAGATCAGCTTATAAAAAACATGTTTTTAACCCCTTAATATCAGGGTACAGTACCTGTCATTATGCCATTAAAAGGAACAGTCCACTTGAAAATGTTTACAAGTATGGTGACCAATGGCACTACTTATTCAGTGATGCAGACTTGTACCCAATGCGTATCTTTCCAATGGTAAAAGGATACTAGGAAGCTGTGCTGTGTATTAAATACCCTGTAGAAACAAATAGTGGATACAGAATCCACTACAGATAATACACATATTGGGGTTGATTTATCAAGCTGCGGAGGACAGTGGTGCACATACGCACCCCTGTCCGCCGCAGCTCACCTCTGACGGGCTGAATTCCGCTGCCAAAATTCAGCATTGCACAAGAATGCAATTTTGCACTCTTGTGCAACGCAGCCCCCTGCCCGTGCACAGCCAATCATGCGTGGGCAGGAGCTGTCAATCTCCCCTATCGGATGAGACCAGGGAGATTGAAATTCGCCACCTAAGAGGTGGTGAAAGGTTAGGGAAGCAGCGGCCTAATGACCACTGCTTGTTAAATACGGACTGCAGGCTCTCAGTCGTAGGCAGGCAAATCCTGTTGAAGGGTTTGATAAATTGACCTCATAGCAACTAGTGGGCAGGATAAATGGGCAGAATGTACAGTACAGGTAGCCCTCAGTTTATGCCGGGGTTAGGTTCCAGAAGGAATGGTTGTAAATCAAAACCGTTGTAAATTGAAACCCAGTTTATAATGTAAGTCAATGGGAAGTGAGGGAGATAGGTTCCAGGCCCCTCTCAAAATTACACCTAATACATTATTTTTAAAGCTTTGAAATGAAGACTTTAAATGCTAAACAGCATTATAAACCTAATCAAATAATCACACAACACAGAATATATAATTAAACTAAGTTAAATGAACAAAATATTTGCTAAACAGCATTATAAACCTAATAAAATAATCACACAACACAGACTTCGCTTGCATTTTTTCTGCAAACAGTTCTTTCTATGCATTCCAATCTGGACTGATTTATAGACAGGAAGATCTTGTTCCTTTGAATTGGGTGACTGCTATTAAGCTTACAGTCCAAGCTTAGCAAATTGTTGCGTTAAACTGATAATTTCATCTTTCTAGTATTTGGCCTTTGGCCTATATTTGCTATAAATTACTTGGCAACCTAGACATATTGGGGTATTCCTATCAGGACAACATAATGAATTTATTTGGAGGTACTTTTGTTTAGCTATACTAGTTTTGTAGACATTGTTATAAAGAAAACTTTAAATGATTTTTCCCCATTTCTTTCCAATGGCATGGAGAGTCCACAGATCCATTAAATTACTAGTGGGAATTCAACTCCTGGCCACTAGCAAAGCTTCAAGTATTCTCCCACTTCACACAATCCCTAGTCATTCTTTGCCTGTGTAACATTGTAGGTGATGTGCGAAGAAGGTGTCTGAAGAAAACAAGTTGTTAATCCTTTAATGGGTACCTTTCCCTGCAAGCAAGGATTGGGGTTATGCTGTGTCCATGTAATTCTCTTTAGTAAAAGTAATGTTGCTTACCTTCCAACATTTTTGCTACCCCTATATAGAAAACCAGGGTTGGTTATTCTGTTTTTTCTTTATCTTCATGTCAGTAAGGATTCTGTCACACCTGTTTGCTGTACCTACCCTACAGCGGATCCACAGGTAAGTGCTTTTACCTTCTAGGTGAGAAGGATGCAGCACTTAGGAGTTCCTTGTTTTAGAAAAAAAAGGATACTTAGAGAACAAGGTGGATCCTTATGGGACTGAATATCCATTTTAAAGATTGGGGATTTATTGGGCAGCATTTCAGGGCACTGTTCTGTCATGTGAAGGCTTTTTTGATTTTGGCTATGGGGATTTGTTTGCACGTTTACCTTTTATTTTATTTGGGTAATATCTCTTTAAGGAGGTTGTTGCCGGTTCTATTTATCGCATCTCACTTTTTAATTTGGATCATGTGACCACTCAGTTACTACCTGAGTGCTGAACGGTTTGTTTCTAGCCGGCTGTTTGGAAGCCGGATTTTCAAGAGGACAGAGCAGATTTTCTGGCAGTTAATCGTTTTTCCTGCCTGTTGCTTCTCTCTGATGTTTACAGCTTTCCAGGACCTGCAGTTTGAACAGGATTGTTTTATCTGCTGGTGTGGATTGGATTCCTGGTTACCGGTTGGGGGAGTCTCTCCAGCATGGCTGGGGTGTAGAGGTGCCGGTTTTAAGAAATGATTTGCTATCTATGCCTAAAGTTGTTTTATTCTAATTATTTATATAAAAATTATAAGAAAAATAAAGGGCTTTTTTATTTACTATTGACTCCGATCCTAAACTTTCTCTGTCATTTGATAAATGTCTTTATTGTGCAGATACCCAGGTAATACCTCCTGTGCAATTTTGTTCCCCTTGCCTTAATAAAGTTTTATTATCCAAGGATAAGACATCTTTATCTGAGCCTTCTTTTTCTCAGAATAATGCTGTTCAAGGGTTGTCTCAGCCTTCTTCTTTTTTTTTTTTTTTTATAGAATATTAATATCCCGCCAATATGGACACATATACCATGTTGGCGTTTTAACTCAGATGGCAAAACATAACCTCAGTACAACAAGCATAATCGTAATTAACAACAAATCATTATAGTATTCAAATGAAAAAGAAAAGAAACAAATTAACTTAATACCTCTGTGGGTTGAGGGGAAAAAAAAACAACTAATAAAAAAAAAACTATCAAGACCCCTAAATGGGTAAATTAATAAGATTTGTACTTCTCTGGGATATGATTGTATAAATATTTTCCATTTGCCAATTTTTTTTTTAATTTTGCTTTCAGGGTTTATAGAAGTATCGAATTGCTCCACTATTAGTTGTGAGTAAATACTATTGATACACTTTACCATACTAGGGCTCTTCTTCGACTTCTAATGTTTTAAAATTAATGATCTACCTATCAAGATCACCGTATTAACAAACTTATTATTTACTTGCGGTATAATATCTCCATGGAAAAACAAGATATGCTCATCCCGTAGTTTTATATACTTTTATTTATTTTGTTTATCCAATGATTAGTCATATATTATATTCCAAAATATTTGAACTTTGGGGCAACTCCATAAATAATGATAAAGGTCAGGTACTGGTAAACTACATTTACAGCATTTATTATCAGAGGATTTATCCCATTTTGCTTTCATTGCAGGCGCTATATAAGACCTGTTAATTATTTTTGTGTGTGATTCCCTCCATGAAGTTGATAGAGTAGCTTTATCTGCTAGCTGAAAACTTTTTGTGGATTATATCATCTGACTGACGCCAACCACTAGCTATTCTTTCTAAATTTGTTGTACCTTGTAAAGATTTAAGTGCTTTATATGGAACAGAGATGGAATGATTCCCCTGTTTAAATATATTTAACATAGGTTGTACTACTATCCAAGAATTATCATCTCAGGACTCAGAGTCTTTAATATTTTCATTGAAAAAATGGTGTAACTGTAAATATGCAAAAAAAATTATTTATCACAAAGATTAAACTCTCCTTTTATTTCTTGAAATATTTTACTGTTTCTGTAGTCTTTTTCTTTTAACTGTTCAACACAAGCTAATCCTTTCTGTTTCAAGTTGTGAAACACTTTAGAGATTAATGCTGGTTCAAAGTTGGTATTTCCACATATTGTGAGGTATTTAGACCACCTGGGATTAACTTGTGCAATTTTCAAAATTTTTTGTCATGCACTTATCACATTTTGGATGGTAATCATGGATCTAACCCTGCATGGTAATTTTCCTTTACAATGTAACAGTGCCTTTAGAGTATACGGGTTAACTATTTGTACCTCCAACCCCAAGATTGAGTAATATTCTGTTTCCGTTAGTCAGTCCATAGCTATTTTTCCCATCCCTATTAAGGTTATATAGTTCAATATCGGGTAGGACTAGGGAGAAACCTCCCTCTCTCCTAAAGTGTCATTTCTTTAAGGGCTATCGCCCTCCGCTTCTTGCCCCTTAAAAAGCTCACACAATTTTGTTTGAATAATGCTAAGTCTTTATGTTTAATAAATAAAGGTACATTTTGTATTAGGCATAATATCTTAGGAAATGCCACCATTTTGATCAAGTTAATTTTACCCGATAAGGACAGCGGAAACTTAGACCTAAATGCTAGATTTTTAAATATTTTTGTAAAAATACTTGGATAGTTTAAATCATACCACTCTTTAGGATTCTTTGCCTAAATATTTAAGTTCACTCTTAGCTTCTTTAAAAGGGTATTCTTTATAACTATTCCTCTTTTTATAGATTCAAAAAAATTCAGATTTAGCTACATTTACTTTATAGCCTGCAAAGGCGCTAAACTTTTCAAGAATTTGGGATAATAAGGGAATATTCCTTTTAGAATCTTTCAGAAAGACTAATAAATCATCCAAATAGAGCAGCAGTGTGATTCTTCTTTTCCCTAGCCAGATGCCTGTCTCAGCCTTCTTCTAACATGTCCCAGCCTTTGACAGATTCACATGCAGTGCCCTGCGGTTCCTCTCAGTCAGTCTCTGGAAGTTTTTGTTTGCCTAAGGATTTTGCTGCGCAGTTGACTTCTGCAGTTTATGCAGCTCTCAGTGCTTTACCTAGTTCTGGTAAAAGGAAGAGGAAATCTAAGAACATTTCTATGACTTCTGTTTCTGCCAAGACTGATTTGGTTAGTCTTTCTCAGTTATCTACCGAGTATCATTCCTCTGCAGCTTCTGAGGGCGAGATATCTGATTCAGGATCTGCGGTTCCTAGTACAGTAGATTCTGAGGAGGTTAATTTTAAATTTAAACTGGAGCATCTCTGTTTACTTTTAAAGGAGGTTTTAGCTACTTTGGATGAATCTGAAACAATTACAGAGGCTCCTAAAAAGGCTAATAAACTGAATAAAGTTTTTGATGTCAAACCTAAATCTGTGGTGGTTTTTCCTGTTCCAGATCGCATGTCTGATATTATATCTCAGGAATGGGAGAAGCCGGGTGTTCCTTTTAACCTGTCTCCTGTGTTTAAAAAGATGTTTCAGTGCGAGATCTGTGGCGCACTGTTCCTAGAGTAGAGGGTGCTATATCTAACTTAGCTAAGCCATTCCTCTTGAGGATAGTTCCTCTTCTAGAGACCCCATGGATAAGAAACTGGAGGGTTATTTAAGAAAAATGTTTCTTCATCAGGGTTTGCTGTGGCAACCAGTTACTAGTATTGCGACAGTTGCTGGTGCAGCTTCTTATTGGTGTGACTTATTGTCCGATTTAATTTCAGAGAAGACTACGATAGAGGAGAACCAGGATAGGATCAATGCTCTAAAGCTGGCTAATACTTTTATCTGTGATGCCAGTATGCAAGTTGTCAGGCTGGGAGCCAAGCTTTCTAGTTTTGCGATACTAGCCTGCAGAGCTTGGCCTCAACTGAGTTTAGTCCGGTGTATCAGATTTCAATCGCACAACATCACTTCGGTGGCGTATATCAACCACCAAGGAGGAACTCGGAGCTTGTTAGCTATGAAGGAGGTGACTCGCATTCTTCAGTGGGCAGTCTCACAATTGTCATCTCTCTGCAATTCATATCTCAGGGGTGGACAACTGGGAAGCGGATTATCTAAGCAGGCAGACATTTCATCCAGGGGAATGGGCTCTCCATCCGGAAGTTTTCCTGATGTTAACCCTCAAGTGGGGAGTCCCGGAGCTGGATCTGATGGCATCTTGTCTAAACGCCAAGCTTCCAAAATACGGAGCAAGATCAAGAGATCCTCAAGCAGCTCTGGTAGACACCCTGGTAGTGCCATGGGATTTCGGTCTAATTTATCTGTTGTATAAAACAGGAGCAGGCTCCAGTGATTCTAATAGCTCCTGCGTGGCCTTGCAGAACTTGGTTTGCAGACCTAGTGAAGATAGCGTCATTCCCCCCCCCCCCCACCCGGAAATTGCCTCTGAGGAAGGATCTTCTTCAGGGTCCCTTCATCCATCCAAACTTAGTCTCTCTGAAGCTGACTGCTTGGAGATTGAATGCTTAGTCCTGCCCAGACAAGGTTTTTCTGTGAAGGTTATTGAGACTATGATTCAGGCTCATAAGCCTGTTACCCGCAAGATTTATTATAAGGTATGGCGTAAATACCTTCATTGGTGCGGTTCTAGGGGTTTTTCTTGGAGTCAGGTGAGAATTCCCTGTATTTTATCCTTTCTTCAGGAGGGCCTGGAGAAGGGCTTATCAGTTAGTACCCTAAAGGGTCAGATCTCGGCTCTGTCGATTCTTCTGCAGAATCATCTGGCAATTTTGCCAGATGTTCAATTTTTTGTCCAGGCTTTGGTTAGAATCATGCCTGTGTTTAGGTCAATTGCTCCTCCTTGGAGTCTTAATCTGGTTATCAAAGTTCTGCAGCAGGCTCTATTTGAGCCTATGCATTCTGTTGATATTAAGGTATTGTCCTGGAAGGTTTTGTTTATGCTGGCTATTTCTTCTGCCCGTAGAGTTTTTAGAGCTTTCGGCTCTACAGTGTGACTCTCCTTATCTTATTCTTCATGCGGATAAGGCGGTCCTCCGTACTAATTTAGGATTCCTACCTAAGGTGGTTTTGGAACGCAATATTAACCATGAAATTGTTGTTTCTTCATTTTGTCCTAATCCTTCCTCTAAGAAGGAGTGATTGTTGCAGAATCTGGATGTTGTGCATGCTTTGAAGTTCTATTTGAAGGCTACGAAAGATTTTTGTCACTCTTCTGCTCTTTTTGTTGTTTTTTTTCTGGTAATCGGAGAGGTTAGAAGGCCACTTCTTCTACTCTCTCTTTCTGGTTGAGAAGTGTTATTCGATTGGCTTATGAGACAGCTGGACAGCAGCCTCCAGAGAAAGTTACGGCTCACTCTACTAGGGCTGTCACTTCCTCTTGGGCCTTTAAAAATTATGCTTCTATGGAACAGATTTGCAAGGCAGCCACTTGGCCATCATTGCATACTTTTTCCAAATTTGATGTTTTTGCCTCAGCTGAGGCTTCTTTTGGGAAGAAAGTTCTTCAAGAGGTGGTGCCTTCTGTTTAGGCTCGTCTGTCTTGTGTATCCCTCCCTTCCATTCTGTGTTTTGGTTCCCACTAGTAATTGAATGGATTTGTGAACTCTCCATGCCATTGGAAAGAAAATATAATTTATGCTTACCTGATAAATTCTTTTCTTTCCTGGCATGGAGAGTCCACAACGCACTCTTATTTTAAGATGGCTTTTTGTAATTTTCTAAACCTCAGGCACCTCTATACCCTTTGTGTCTTCTTCTCTTTCCATGATTCCTCAGCTGAATGACTGGGGATTGTGGGAAGTGGGAGGATACTTGAAGCTTTGCTGGGGTGTTCTTTGCCTCCACCTGGTGGCCAGGAGTTGAATTCCCACTAGTATATGAATGGATTCATGGACTCTCCATGCCAGGAAAGAAAAGCATTTATCAGGTAAGCATAAATTATATTTTTTCAACATAGCAGATAATTATGGTGAAACCAATACTGAGCAGAAATGCCAAAATGACCTGTGTCATTTAAGAACTGAGGATGGGAAAACATCTGTCCTTAAGGGGTTAAGCATCACATTGTTTTGCTGTTCAGGCATATGTCCAATGAAAACCTTGAGTAGCATCTTATCTACATTGCTGTGGTTATTTAGGGACAGATATTAATTAAGTTTTGCATTGATCAAGGAACCACTATGCATTCTCGGCATTGGACTTAAATTATAGGAACAACAGGAAAAATAAATAATGAAAGTACATACCGAAGTGTTGAGCTGCAATCACTGGTGCTTGTCCCACTTAAAGGAGAACATTATTTTACATCTAATTTTCAGATTTCTCTATGGGGTAGATTTATTAATGGTCGAGCGGACATGATTCACTGTAGCGAATCATGTCTGCTCGATATCGCTAAATGTCGACAGCATACGCTGTCGGCATATTACATTGCACAAACATTTCATGCTGCCCCCTGCTCACTTGCAGCCAATCGGCCGCTAGCAGGGGCCATCAATCATCTCGATTGGATCAGATCGGATGATTTTGGTGTAGAAGTTAAGGAGCAGTGGTCTTACGACTGTTGCTTCTTAACTTACATTTCAGGCGGACCTGAAATGATGGGGATTCGATGCAGCGTCCGCTGCTTAATAAATCGACCCCTATGGCTTTAAGAAAATCACACTATGAATTGAAAAATCAAATTATACAAATTTCTTGTGTGATCATTCAGGCTTAGAAATATTCAACATGTTTATATAAAAGTACAAAAAGATCATGTTCTAAACTTCTAATTTGCTAGATTATTGCACTGTTGCTTGCATGTTTAAGTCCTTTGCAAAGCAATGCAATACTGGGAGCTAGCTGTTCACATATGGTGAGCCAATGACAAGAAGCATATGTGCATAGCCAACAATTACCAGTAATCCCAGTAATACATTGTTAAAAATGCATACCTAGGTATGCTCAGTAGCAACAAAGGAAAATAAAGAGATTAAAGTAGATTTGGTAATAGAAGTAAACTGAAAAGTTCTGAATCATAAAAGTTTTGTTTTTAATTTCATGTCCCTTTAAATGAACATTCAATTGCAAAAATACATTTCTCACTCTTATTCACTCATAGCTAAATTCCCACTTGACAGCTGTAACTCACTGCATCTCCCAAAAAGAGCACAGCAGGAATTGGGTGCCGTGTGTATCATTAATGCTGCCTCTTCAGCAAAGGTTTTATGAGTTACACATGCTGCAGAGTATTCAGGGAGGAACATGATTACAACCTATGTTGTGGCTCCCTGTTTTCAATATTATATGAATATTTTTTTTATTAGAAGGTGTATATATGAGCATAACACTTTATTTTAATGTATTTATGTTGTATTTAGTGCAACTTTAGCCCTAAGTCATTACACAAGGTCTTCAGTCGCGCTTACCTGATGAGCACAAATTTAGATTGCGCAGTCGCACGCAAGTTAACTCAGGCATGGTATTTCAATATTACATGTGTGCTAATATTAGCACCACTTGTAATCTAGCCCTTAATGTGTTATCAGTGATTCATTTTACCTGCTGGGGTGTATAAATAGATCCTTTATCTTCATTTTGTCATTTCAGAACAGCTGTTTTTGTTGGTTGAAACCACCACCAATATTGACAATTGTAATACTGCAGCAATCAGTACAGAAAACCTATGCCAAAAATATCCAGCAGAATAAATCATACTCACAGTGAGGGTGGGAGAGAAAGGTACTAAAATGTTAATTTTCAATTTTTATCCCAGACAGAGAAAAGATAAGGAAGTATTTTTGCTTACATAGCTCACTGGTTTTCAAACCTGTCCTCAGGCTTCCCCAACAGGCCAGATTTTCAGTATAACCTTGGATGACAGCAAGTAAAATAACCATGCTTACTTATCAGCTGATTATTTCACCTATGCTCCAATTGAGATATCCTCAAAATCTGGCCTGTTAGGGAAGCCTGAGGACAGGTTTGAAAACCAGTGTTACAAACTGTCCCAGCTTGGAAGATAATGTACCTGTATATTTTTTCATTTCTACATTATTTTTATCCACTGCTACTGAAATTAAAAATATTGACTTAACTGCAAACATGAATTCCTTTGCTAAAGCGTATGACTCAGAAGGTCATGTCAGATTTGTCAAACCTGTGGAACATGTTTGTCAAATTAACACAGATTTAATATAATGAAATTTTAATGAACTAGGAGTTAGTAAACACAGTTCATTAAAATTCGTCTTAATCCACATGTAATATTACAGCTGAAAGCTTGACACAGTACCTAATGTTACTCAATGCTCACCAATGCAAATACTGTCCCTCAAACCTACTTAGAGCATGTGACCTGCTATTGATACAGAGAGATGCGGTATAGCAACAGCCCCGTTGCCGGTATCAAACCAGAGAAAGAAAAAAAGTCCAGGCTTTTAAAATCACAGCAGCCCACTTTACAAACTACCAAAGTTCACCTAGATGACATGCCTGACCCTGCAACTAATCTGTCAGCTGAATGCAGATATCCTATCCCTGATCAGATACTATATGGGCTCCTGTGTCAAGATCTCAGATCAGACCCCTGGACCAATTGTGTAATTGCATTTAGCTGTTTTAGTTAAGTAAAGCTCAATGCTCAAGATTAAAATTTAATACCTAGCGACATTTAATCCTAATTTCCACTGGTTTTACATATCTCAAAAAAGTCTTTATACAATATAAATGATTCTAAAAGCATTTGAACAGTAATTTTATTTTTGCAAAAGTTGCATTGTTTTGCTATTTAGGAACATAGATTCTTTAGTATTTTTGCTTACCTTGCTTTGCTGTAGCCTCTTAAGATAAATATAAATGGATATCTCACTATATATTAGCCAATAACTATGCAGCACATATGGGGGCCTATCTATCAAGCTCTGTACGGATCTTGAGGCCCTGTTTTACTGGCGAGCCTGCAGGCTCTCCAGAAACACCAGTTATGAAGCAGCGATCTAAAGACCTGAGGAATCGCCACTATTCAACCCGATCGAGTACGATCGGGTTGATTGACACCCCATGCTCTGCAGGGGGCGGCGTTGCACCAGTAGCTCTTGTGAGCTGCTGGTGCAATGCTGAATACGGAGAGAGTATTGCTTTCCGCATTCAGCGATGTCTGTCGGACCTGATCCGTGCTGTCGGATCAGGTCCAACATACATTTGTTAAATAGGCCTCATTGTGTGCTAGGGTTCTGTATTCCAGATAATACACTCAAGCCTCTCTTTGGAAAACTATAATTTGCCAATTTAGGGCCATATTACAAGTGGAGAGCTAATTAACGCTCCCGCTCGAGAGTTAATTGCGCTAGAAGTAAGCTTTTTTGCGCTCGTATTATGAGTCAAAAGTAAACTGTTTTCGCTCTCACCCTAACCCAAAGAGTGCAAAAAGTCGAACTTACAATATCGCTTGCGTTCACGTATTTCCCCATAGAAGACAATGGAGAAAAAAGTGTGGGGGGGAAACACACCACTCTAGTGCAAACTTAATTGCATATCCTCATGTGCGGCTGAGCTAACCCGACATGAAAATACGAATATTAAACATTCCAATGTTCTTCACATACAAGAATATATTCTATTTACTCATAAATACATATTTCTATATATATGATGGTATTTTGGTACAATACATATCTATACCTACGGTGCAGAACATTGGAATGTGACATATTTACAGTACATTGTTAAAACTTTTATTGAATATGAATATTGCATAAATATAGTTTTACATGTTTTCATCTACTTAACTGCAAAGGGTTTTGATGCACTTATTTATATATGTCTATGGGGGGTAGTTATCAAGCCGTCTACTTTTCTGGCTTCGCCGGCCCAATACGCCCGCCTAAGCTCGCCTACCTTCGCCGCCGCGGACCTGAAAAAATACGCCTAAGTTATCAAATAAAGCTGTCAAAAAGCCGCGGGGCGATGAGCAGCGGACTGTGACAGTTATCACTCATCCGATCTCGCTGCCCTTCGGCTTTTTTCCAGCTTTATTGCTAGCCTGTCACTAAGCACTCACACTAAACTACACTGTTCTACCCCCTATACCGGCACCCCCGGAGCCTCCCGCAACTCAATAAAGTTACTAACCCCTAAACCGCCGCTCCTAGACCCCGCCGCAACTCTTATAAATGTATTAACCCCTAAACCGCCGCTCCTAGACCCCTGCCGCAACTCTTATAAAGGTATTAACCCCTAAACCGCCGCTCCCGGACACCGCTGCCACCTACAGTATACCTAGTAACCCCTATCCTGCCCCCCCCTATACCGTCGCCCTCTATAATAAAATTATTAACCCCTATCCTGCTGATCCCGTACCTCTCCGCAACTAAATAAATAGTTTAACCCCTAAACCGCCGCTCCATGAACCCACCGCAACCTATATTAAACCTATTAACCCCTATCCTGCCCCCCCTACACCGTCGCCACCTATAATACATTTATTGACCCCTAATCTGCCCCCCCTACACCGTCGCCACCTATAATAAATTTATTAACCCCTATCCTGCCCCCCACTACGCCGCCGCCACTGTAATAAAATTATTAACCCCTAAACCTAAGTCTAACCCTAACCCTAACGCCCCCCTAACTTAAATATTAATTAAATAAATCTAAATAAATTAACTCTTATTAAGTAAATGAATCCTATTTAAAACTAAATACTTACCTTTAAAATAAACCCTAATATAGCTACAATATAAATAATAATTATATTCTAGCTATCTTAGGATTTTTTTTTAATTTTACAGGCAACTTTCAATTTATTTTAACTAGGTACAATAGCTATTAAATAGTTATTAACTATTTAATAGCTTACCTAGCTAAAATAAAGAGAAATGTACCTGTGAAATAAATCCTAACCTAAGTTACAATTACACCTAACACTACACTATACTTTAATAAATTATTCCTATTTAAAAATAAATACTTACCTGTAAAATAAACCCTAAGATAGCTACAATATAATTAATAATTATATTATAGCTATCTTAGGATTTATATTTATTTTACAGGTAACTTTGTATTTATTTTAGCTAGTTAGAATAGTTATTAAATAGTTATTAACTATTTAATAACTACATAGCTAAAAGAAATACAAAATTACCTGTAAAATAAATCCTAACTTAAAGTTACAATTAAACCTAATACTACACTATCATTAAATTAATTAAATAAATTAACTACAAATAACTACAATTAAATACAATTACATAAACTAACTAAAGTACAAAAAATAAAAAAAGCTAAGTTACAAAAAATAAAAAAATAAGCTACAAACATGTTACAAATATTACAACAATTTTAAGCTACTTACACCTAATCTAAGCCCCCTAATAAAATAACAAACCCCCCCAAAATAAAAAAAATGCCCTACCCTATTCTAAATTAAATAAATTTCAAAGCTCTTTTACCTTACCAGCCCTTAAAAGGGCCATTTGTGGGGGCATGCCCCAAAGAAAACAGCTATTTTGCCTGTAAAAGAAAAATACAACCCCCCCAACATTAAAACCCCACCACCCACATACCCCTAATCTAACCCAAACCCCCCTTACAAAAACCTAACACTAATCCCCTGAAGATCATCCTACCTTGAGTCGTCTTCACTCAGCGAGCCACCGATGGAACTGAAGAGGACATCCGGAGCGGAAGAAGTTAATCCTCCAAGCGGCGCTGAAGAAATCTTCCATCCGATGAAATCATCATCCAGGCGGCGCTGAAGAAAAGTCTTCGATCCGGCCGATGTCATCTTCAAAGAGGCGCTGAAGAGGTCTTCTATCCGGGCGAAGTCATCTTCCAAGCCGGGTCTTGAATCTTCCTTCCGCCGACGCGGAACCACCTTCTTCAACGACGGACTATGACGAATGACGGCTCCTTTAATGACATCATCCAAGATGGCGTCTCCTCAATTCCGATTGGGCTGATAGGATTCTATCAGCCAATCGGAATTAAGGTAGGAAAAATCTGATTGGCTGATGGAATCAGCCAATCAGATTCAAGTTCAATCGCCAATAGAATGCGAGGCTCAATCTGATTGGCTGATTCCATCAGCCAATCAGATTTTTCCTACCTTAATTCCGATTGGCTGATAGAATCCTATCAGCCAATCGGAATTGAGGGGACGCCATCTTGGATGACGTCCCTTAAAGGAGCCGTCATTCGTCGTAGTCCATCGGTGAAGAAGGTGGTTCCGCGTCGGCGGAAGGAAGATTCAAGACCCGGCTTGGAAGATTACTTCATCGGATGGAAGATTTCTTCAGCGCCGCTTGGAGGATTAACTTCTTCCGCTCCGGATGTCCTCTTCAGTTCCATCGGTGGCTCGGGCTGAGTGAAGACGACTCAAGGTAGGATGATCTTCAGGGGATAGTGTTAGGTTTTGTAAGGGGGGTTTGGGTTAGGATTAGGGGTATGTGGGTGGTGGGTTTTTAATGTTGGGGGGGGGGGTTGTATTTTTCTTTTACAGGCAAAAGAGCTGTTTTCTTTGGGGCATGCCCCCACAAATGGCCCTTTTAAGGGCTGGTAAGGTAAAAGAGCTTTGAAATTTATTTAATTTAGATAGGGTAGGGCGATTTTTTTATTTTGGGGGGGGGTTTGTTATTTTATTAGGGGGGCTTAGATTAGGTGTAAGTAGCTTAAAATTGTTGTATATTTGTAACATGTTTGTAACTTATTTTTTTATTTTTTGTAACTTAGCTTTTTTTATTTTTTGTACTTTAGTTAGTTTATGTAATTGTATTTAATTGTAGTTATTTGTAGGTAGTTTATTTAATTAATTTAATGATAGTGTAGTATTAGGTTTAATTGTAACTTAAGTTAGGATTTATTTTACAGGTAATTTTGTATTTCTTTTAGCTATGTAGTTATTAAATAGTTAATAACTATTTAATAACTATTCTAACTAACTAAAATAAATACAAAGTTACCTGTAAAATAAATATAAATCCTAAGATAGGTATAATATAATTATTAATTATATTGTAGCTATCTTAGGGTTTATTTTACAGGTAGGTATTTATTTTTTAAATAGGAATAATTTATTAAAGTATAGTGTAGTGTTAGGTGTAATTGTAACTTAGGTTAGGATTTATTTCACAGGTACATTTCTCTTTATTTTAGTTAGGTAAGCTATTAAATAGTTAATAACTATTTAATAGTTATTGTACATGGTTAAAATAAATTGAAAGTTACCTGTAAAATAAATATAAATCCTAAGATAGCTAGAATATAATTATTATTTTATATTTTAGCTATATTAGGGTTTTATTTTAAAGGTAAGTATTTAGTTTTAAATATGATTCATTTACTTAATAAGAGTTAATTTATTTAGATTTATTTAATTAATATTTAAGTTAGGGGGGCGTTAGGGTTAGGGTTAGACTTAGGTTTAGGGGTTAATAATTTTATGACAGTGGCGGCGGCGTAGTGGGGGGCAGGATAGGGGTTAATAAATTTATTATAGGTGGCGACGGTGTAGGGGGGGGCAGATTAGGGGTTAATAAATTTATTATAGGTGGCGACGGTGTAGGGGGGCGGCTGGATAGGGGTTAATACATTAATATAGGTTGCGGCGGGTTTCAGGGAGCGGCGGTTTTAGGGATTAATACATTTATTATAGTTGCGGTGGGCTCCGGGAGCGGCGGTTTAGGGGGTTAATATGTATAGAGTAGCTTGCGGTGGGCTCCGGGGAGCGGCGGGTTTAGGGGGGTAATAACTTTATTTAGTTGCGGCGGTGTAGGGGGGGGGACAGATTAGTGGTGTTTAGACTCGGGGGTACATGTTAGGGTGTTAGGTGTAGACAGCTCCCATAGAAATCAATGGGATGTCTGTCAGCAGCGAACTTGTACTTTCGCTATGGTCAGACTCCCATTGATTCCTATGGGATCCGCCGCCTCCAGGGGTGGCGGATTGAAAACCAGGTACGCTGGGGCCGTAAAAGTGCCGAGCGTACCTGCTAGTTTTTTTGATAGCTAGCAAAAGTAGGTGAGAATGTGCCGCACTTGTGTGCGGAACATCTGGAGTGACGTAAGAATCGATCTGTGTCAGGACTGAGTCCGGCGGATTGATGCTTACGTCACAAAATTCTACTTTTGCCGGTCTCGAGCCTTTGATAACTAAGGCGAATCAGCCTCGCCACAAATACGCTGCGGAATTCCAGCGTATTTGAGGTTGACGGCTTGATAACTAGGCCCCTATATATGGTGTACATATGTATTTATGTGTTTATATGTGTATATATGTCAGTAAATACATATATGCACATATAAATACATATGTAGACATATATATCTATATATATATATATTCTGTATGTATATACTGTATATATATATATATATATATATATTATATACAATCATACATATCCATCTTTAGAGATGTATATGTATGTATCTCAATGTTAAAGCCATTTGCCTACTTTTTTTTTTTCTAACACCTGAGACCCTCATATCTTTAAGGTCTTATAACTTTTGTGTGCAAAGTTTTTTTGTAATAATTTAATAGATAATGTTATTATGAGTGTAACTGTACTGTAATTTGTAATGTATTTTTGATGTGCTTTGTGCAACTTTTTTGTTTCACGAAACAGTTAACCAGATCTCTGAAGCCGCAGTAATCATAGTTTAAATCGTGATTGCACGCAAGCGATCACGTTTAATTTAACTCGTAAAACCAGTGGTAAGCTCGAAGAGTGTATATAAACATATTAACACATATATATATATATATATATATATATATATATGTATATAAGCATTTACATATATATTTATTGGGAACACACAGTTCCTATAGACCACAATGTAAAGGCACTTTTCAGTGTCGTTTTTTTTCTATCACACAACACCCGCCACTTTAACCCCATATAACGGCTGTTTGCAGTTATTTTATTATAAAATAAAGATGCTACTATCATTCGGCTAGATTACGAGTTTGCGGGTAAGAGCTGCTCAGTACTAACTTGCAAGTTATTGTCACCGGCTCACCTCCCTACAGCGCTGGTATAACAGGTTTACAAAAACCCGGCGTTAGCAAGCAATATTGCAGCGTAAAGCAAAATGAGCTCCATACCGCACTCCAATACCAGTGCTGCGGTGAGCTGGTTTGTACGTGCTCGTGCACGATTTCCCCATAAGACATCAATGGGGAGATTCGGCTAAAAAAAGCCTAACACTTGCAATAAAGGAGCGTAAGCTCCGTAATGCAGCCCCATTGATTCCTATGGGGGAAACAAAAGTTATGTTTACACCTAACACCCTAACATAAACCCAGAGTCTAAACACCCCTAATCTGCTGCCCCTGACATCGCCACCACCTACATTACACTTATTATCCCTAGTCTGCTGCCGCCCCCGACACCGCCGCAACTACATTATACTTAATAACCCCTAATCTGCTGCCCCCAATGTCGCCGCCACCTACCTACACTTATTAATCCCTAATCTGCTGCCCCCAATGTCGCCGCGCCGTACATTACAGTTATTATTATTATTAACATTATATTGGTGCAAGTTTTTTATTATATATTATCTCCAGTGATTTTTATAAAAATAAGAGGGTTTTCCAGACCCGCCCTCTGTGCTCTACTGAGCGGGTCTGGTTTTTCCTCAGAGCGCATCGCGGCCAGCTGTTTAGTCACAGCCCATCCCGACCGCACCATTACATTCAATGCAGCTCGCTCCTGCTGTCAGATCAGATCAGAATTAAAGGTGAAAAAATCCTATTGGCTGATGCAATCAGCGAATAGGATTGAGCTTCAATCCTATTGTCTGATCCAATCAGCCAATAGGATTGAGGTTCGCATTCTATTGGCTGTTCTAATCAGCCAATAGAATGCAAGTTCAATCCTATTGGGCTGATTGGATGAGCCAATAGGATTAAAGCTCAATCCTATTGGCTGACTGCATCAGCCAATAGAAATTTTTAACCTTTAATTCCGATTTGGCTGATTGGCCATATTGGATGACGTCACTTAAAGGAACCTTCATTCGAGAAGAGCCATCAAGAGAAGAGGATGCTCCGTGCCGGATGTCCTTGAAGATGGAGCCACTCCGCGCCGGACGGATGAAGACAGAATATGCCGTCAGGATGAAGACTTCTGCCCGTCTGGAGGACCACTTCTTGTCGATTGGATAAAGACTTCTCCTGGATTCGTTGAGGGACTGTCTTGGCCGCTTGGATGAAGACTTCTCCCGGCTTCATTGAGGATGGATGTCCGGTCTTCAAAAACTGTAAGTGGATCTTCGGGGGTTAGTGTTAAGTTTTTTTAAGGAGGTTTATTGGGTGGGTTTTATTTTAGCTTAGGGTTTGTTGGGCAAAAAAGAGCTAAATGCCCTTTAAAGGGCAATGCCCATACAAATGCCCTTTTCAGGGCAATGGGGAGCTTAGTTTTTTAAGTTCAGATTTTATTTGGGGGGTTTGGGTTGTGTGGTGTGGGTGGGTTTTACTGTTGGGGGGGTTGTTTGTATTTATTTTTACAGGTAAAAGAGCTGATTTATTTGGGCGAAGCCCCTCACAGGTCCTTTTAAGGGCCATACACCCTGTTCCAAATTATTATGCCAATGATATCTTTCTCATTTACCTAAATAATTGATGTAAACAACAGTCAGCATAATTCTCATGTTATCAACTATTAAGAGTACAATTCAAATTTTATTGAGCAAACCTCCTAATGATAACAGTATTTTTTTCAAAATAAAAGCTTACAATGCAGTGTTCCAAATTATTATGCACAGTAAATTTGAAAACACTTTATAGGTTGTAATGATTTGAAAATTGGGCATTTGTTGTGTTTGCAGCATATTTACTGAAATCAAAAGCTATTTAAATCAAACTTTGAACAACATTTTAACTTTTTAGAACTTTTAAAAGGTCACTTACATTGTAACATAGGACCCCTTATTTGGATAGCAGCTTCACAAGTCTGCATCCATTGAACTTGTGAGTTTTTGGACAGTTTCTGCTTGAAATTGTTTGCAAGATGTCAGAATAGCCTCCCAGAGCTGCTGCTGGATGTAAACTGCCTCCCACCCTTATAGATCTTTTGCTTGAGGATGCTCCAAAGGTTCTCAATAGGATTGAGGTCAGGGGAGGATGGAGGCCACACCATGACTTTTATCCCCATAGCAGCCATTGATGCAGAGTATTCTTTGCAGCATATGATGGTGCATTGTCATGCATGAAGATGATTTATTATGGAAAGCATAGTTTATTCCTTCTGTACCAGGGAAGGAAGTGGTCAGTCAGAACTCCACATACTTTGCAGAGGTCATCTTTACACATTCGGGGACCTTAAAGGGGCCAACCAGCTCTCTTCCCATGATTCCGGCCCAAAACAGACTCCACCACTGACTTGCTGATGTTGCAGGCCTTGTTGGAACAGGGTGCCCATCCACCAACCATCCACTACTCCATTCCATCTGACCATGCAGGGTTGCACGGCACTCATCAGTGAACTGGACTGTTTGAAAAATTAGTGTTCAGTGTATTTTTTCTGCCCAATGCAGCCGGTTCTGCTTGGTGAGCATTGGTTAGGTGGTGGCCGTAATTGAAGGTTTATGCACAGTGGCAAGACTCTGGAGGGACTCTACACCTTGATGTCCGTGGGGACTCCAGAGGCACCAGCAGCTTCAAATATCTGTTTGCTTCTATGTAATGGGTATTTTAGCAGCTGCTCTCTTGATCCGATGCATGGGATCTGGCAAAAATCTGTCCTCAATGTGTCCTTTATCTGCACAAAACCCGTCGGTGCTCTGAATCAGCCACAAATCTCTTAATAGAGCAATGATCACTCTTAAGTTTTTTGAAATATCTAATATTTTCATACCTCGTCCAAGGCATTGAACTATTTCAGCCTTTTCGGGCAGCAGAGGAGATCCTTTTTCTTCCCAATATTGCTTGAAAATGGTGCTCTGCTTAATAATGTGGAACACCTTCCGTTAGTAGTTTTCCTTTAATTGAGCTCACCTGGCAATCTAATTATCACAGGTGTCCAAGATTGTTTTCAGTGATCGAAAGAGCCCTGAGACACAATGCCATCCATGAGTTAAACTGAAAAAAAAAAAATATTTAATCTTGTGACACTGAAATAGAATTTGCATAATAATTTGGAACAGGGTGTAGGTAGTTTATTGTAGGCTAGGGTTTTTTGTATTTTGGGGGCTTTTTTATTTTCATAGGGCTATTAGATTAGGTGTAATTAGTTTAAATATTTAATAATTTCTTTTTTATTTTTGTAATTTAGTGTTGGTGTTTTTTGTAATTTAGTTAATTGTATTTAATTAATGTAATTTATTTAACTGCAGTGTAAGGTTAGGTGTGAGTGTAACTCAGGTTAGGTTTTATTTTACAGGTAAATTTGTATTTATTTTAGCTAGGCAGTTAGTAAATAGTTTAATAACTATTGTACTAACTAGTCTACCTAGTTAAAATAAATACAAACTTAGCTGTGAAATAAAAATAATACCTAGAGATAGATACAATGTAACTATTAGTTATATTGTAGCTAGCTTAGGGTTTATTTTATAGGTAAGTATTTAGTGTTTAAATAGGAATTATTAAGTTATTAATAGTAGGTTTATTTAGAGAAGTTAGTGGTGTTAGGGTTAGACTTAGGGTTAGGGGTTAATAACTTTAGTATAGTGGCGTTGATGTTAGGGACGGCAGATTAGGGTTAATAGTGTAATGTAGGTGGCGGAGACATTGGGGGGCGCAGATTAGGGGTTAATAAGTATAGGAAGGTGGCGGCGATGTTAGGGGGTGGAAGATTAGGGGTTAATAAGTGTAATGTAAGAGAGGCGGCGACATTGGGGGCTTTTTATTTTCATAGGGCGTATTAGATTAGGTGTAATTAGTTAAATATTTAATAATTTCTTTTTTATTTTTGTGTAATTTAGTGTTTGTTTTTTCTGTAATTTAGTTAATTGTATTTAATTAATGTAATTTATTTAACTGCAGTATAAGGTTAGGGTGTGATGTGTAACTCAGGTTAGGTTTTATTTTACAGGTAAATTTGTATTTATTTTAGCTAGGCAGTTAGTAAATAGTTAGATAACTATTTACTAACTAGGTCTACCTAGTTAAAATAAATACAAACTGAGCTGTGAAATAAAAATAAAACCTAAGATAGATACAATGTAACTATTAGTTATATTGTAGCTAGCTTATGGTTTATTTTATAGGTAAGTATTTAGTTTTAAATAGGAATTAGTAAGTTATTAATGAGTAGGTTTACTTTAGAGAAGTTAGTCGGGTGTTAGGGTTAGACTTAGGGTTAGGGGTTAATAACTTTAGTATAGTGGCGTTGATGTTTAGGGGACGGCAGATTAGGGGGTTAATAGGTGTAATGTAGGTGGCGGAGACATTGGGGGGCAGATTAGGGGGTTAATAAGTATAGGAAGGTGGCGGCGAGTGTTAGGGGCAGAAGATTAGGGGTTAATAAGTGTAATGTAAGAGGCGGCGACATTGGGGGATGGCAGGATTAGGGGTTAATAAGTATAATGTAGGTGACAACGGTGTTGGGGGCGGCAGTTTAGGGGGTTAATGTGGTTTATTTTAGTGGCGGCGATGTCCGGGAGTGCAGATTAGGGGGTTAATAATTTCATTTTAGTGTTTGCGATGCGGGAGGGCCTCGGTTTAGGGGTTATAGGTAGTTTTATGGGTAGTAGTGTACTTTTAGCACTTTAGTTTGAGTTTTATATTATGGCTTTGTGAGTGTAATACCAGTAACTACTGACTTTCAGTTTACGGATATCATGGACGGTATTGGCTTTTCCGTTCACTTTTTGGCCTCCCAGGCAGATTTGTAATACGGCGCTATGGTAAGTCCCATTGAAAAAGGACTTTTGAAAGCTGCGGTAGTTATGTCGCGTTACGGCAAAGAAAAGTGTGCGGTGCAGGAGCTAAACCTGCAAGACTCGTAATACCAGCGGTAGTGAAAAAGAGCCTTAATGCTGCTTTTTCACTCATACCGCAAAACTCGAAGTCTAGCCGTTTATTTTTAATAACATATATCACACTTGATTATGGGGCTTTTGGTGGACCTTGTAGTGAAAAAATTTCAGTTTCTTTTATAATTCCTGCAAACTGAGCCTTCATATTAGCCTCACGTGGTTAGTCCAGTTACCATCTCTCTCCTATGTGTAGATTTTGTATCCCAGAGAGGTTCATTACTTTCTATGGAAGGTGTCTCTCATCTCTCTGGGAGTCCAGGATCCACACTTTTTCTTAGCAAATTCTGTGAGTTCAGCTTCTGTGAAGTCTGCTCTATAATCTCTCTCCAAACTAGGGAATGTTTGATTATCCGTGCCAAAGAAAGGTAATGAAGCTCTCTGGGAAATCAACAGTTTTTCAGTTTTAATTTGAATAGAAGAAATGCAAAGTGCAATATATTTGTGTAAAAGATACAAATAAATATACAAAATATGAGACAAATTTTTGTAAAGTTACACATAACCTGTGAAGGCATAATCAGAATTTGTAAACATATATACAAATCTATAAACATACATATACACACACACAAATATATATATATATATATATATATTATATATATATATATATATTATATATATATATAAAAAATTATATTTTGGTGTGCGTGTGTGTATATATAGGTATGTATATAGATTTGTGTGTGTATATATATATATACATATATGAAAAGGGGATTTGTCAGCACTATCAGTAGTTACCAATAAAAGGGGTGGTTACAGTGGTCTGAATTATTAGTACTTCTCAGGCCACTGGTGCATAGGGGAAAGTATGAATTTAAACTAAAATACTGCCAGAGATAAAAGCTATTCATATCCAGCACTGACCAATCCCTATCTAAATAAATGGAATATGCATCATCAATGGGTGTCAAACCTTATAGTAGCATAAAAAGTTGAAAAATACTATCAACCAGTCATATACTACACAAAAAGAAGCATTAAAGGAGTATTTATTGGAACAACATGAGGAAGTTATACATAACAACCTGAAGGATTTTCTCACAGTTCCTATCATAGTGCACTATGAATATTCCTACCAGCTGGAAAATCATATCAATTTAGAAAATATATATAAATAAAAGTTCATAACTTATTGAAAACCAAATTCCTGAAAGGAAATGCCTGTTAATAGTCATCAGGATAATTCTAAAAAGTCCCAATCTATAGTGTAGGAGAGAAATCCAGACAGCTCCTCATCACATTTAGACTATGTGAAGATAGGCCACAAGCAGTCAATTTGTATCACTTGTTACTTGGGTGGACAACCTGCAGTATGGTTACATGTTGTAAGTATTTTATACTGCCATCATATGGGCAGATTCCGCCGTTGCGGTAAGTATTTAACCAGTCTTGCTATCAAGACACTTGTGAAAAAACAGGTCCCGCCGTAGCGTAAGTATTAACCAGTTCTTGCAATCAGCAATACCATGTGTTTTAGAAAATCATGTTCCGCCGTAGCGGTAAGTATTATCCAGTTGTCGTGGCCCAATGACAAACACTGTGTCTGAAAGTGTGTTCCGCCGTAGGGGTTATACTTGCGGTTATTTGGAGAGTCCCACTATCGCGGTGCCGCACCCTCCTGGGTCCCTTCTGTCAGTACTTGTAAGACAGGTAATTCCTGGGGTGCTCCTCTCTATAAAGATACTTTGTAACCCTTTTATCTGCGGTTGTACACAGGCCTCCAAATCACATCAATCATTTGTTAGTACACAGTAAATCTTTGTCTCTAAGTGTCCCAAACACTCCAGCCAGCTACGCGCATTTCACCCCTAAGGCTGTGGGGCTTCTTCCGGCTCCAAATTCAAATCAGCAATTGACAGGTGTGTAT
Source organism: Bombina bombina (assembly GCF_027579735.1). NCBI lineage: Eukaryota > Metazoa > Chordata > Amphibia > Anura > Bombinatoridae > Bombina > Bombina bombina. The sequence goes on from NC_069499.1 coordinate 1,001,108,463, forward strand.
GGAGTTCCGTTTAAAGAAAAAGTCACGGAGGAAAACTCCTCCCTTTCTTGAAGCCTATTTGAATCTATATTATACTTGGGGTAAAATGGTAACTTTGTTTAACTAAGACAATGTTACATATTTTGGTGTTAAACATAAATACAGCTACGGAATTGTAAGAAAATATACCGCAATTATAGAATAAAAATGCTCATTGTTGATGTAGTATAGCTTAATATTAATTTGCCAAATTATATTTGCCAAAAAATATTTTTCCTTTCATAAGGGGTAACAATACCCTCACAAATTGGATTATACCTGAAGCAGTACATAGCTGCGAAAATGACGGTTTTAATTACCAAATATACTAAATATCCCATTTGGGCTTAATAGGATATATGAAGTGTTTTAAATAAATTTTTATAAACATAGAATATAATTAGATACTCTATATTAGGGGATTTTGACATGGATTAATCCTTGACTTCCATTATTAAGTTTTGTTGAAAAAAGGAGCAAAACATTTTTTATTCATTCACCCAAAAAGCATGCATAATTAATTCCTCATTCATGCCTAAAGGGACAAGCGCTTTAAATTAAAGATCCATTTACATTCATTCTGCAATAATGATTTTATCCAGGTCACCACCTCTCTCTCTGAGGTCAATTTTTGCAGACCTCTAAATTTTAATTCATGCTTATTGCTATTATGAAAATGGAAAAAAAATTGTGCTACACTACTGCTATCAATCAGTTTGTTCTTTTATATCTCTCTTGTGTTCTTTATTTTCTCTTTTAGCTCTCTGTACGTTTTTCCAACGTAATAACAGGGGCAGTTACAGTAAACTAAATATACAACTCCTTCACTTACACAGTTTATGTGTCCCTGGATGTGCCACTGTTTACCAAATTTATCAATTAATTTAGTTCCAGTGGTCATGTTTGGGGCAGACTGAACATTTTGAACATTTGAAGTTACCATCTTTACTTTATATTGTGACAATCATTTACCGGACGTTATTAATACAAAAATGCTTCTAACAAGTTTGTCTTTAAGATTGGGGGATTTTCTTGCTGTCATTTGGGGGGGTACTGCCTATTTGCTTCGCTATGGAATTATCTAAAGTTAAGATAGGCCAGTGTTTCAGCAAGATTGCTCTAATTTTAACCCAGGAGTCATTAAAAGTACTAATGAATCTCACTGTGTCTCCTTGCAATCTATCCTTTGATTTATATAAAATTTCCTGCCTATCCCGATATCTTACTTTTCTATATAAAATTATATGCAAATCTTTAGTGTTATACATCCTTTAGACAGAATATTTAGATATGGCGAGTTTTGATAAGACAGAATGGGGATTTTGACATGGACGAAACTTTTCGACTTCCCGGCAGTGCAGCGAAAGCAAATCAAAATTCAGAAGAAAGTCAAAATATTTTCAAAGTATTTAAAACTTATAAATTCCAAAATTCTAAAAGAACAAAAACTTAAATGGGAGATTTCAAGCCTAAATAAATATTTTGAAGCTAAAATGATACCAAGGGGCCTAAGGGTGAGAAAAAGACCTGGCTCCAACCTGAATGAACCACTTTAAGAGGATTTTCCAGAAAAGAATGGGATAATTATGCAAGTGAGTGTGCCTTTAACTGGATGAAGTTAATGATTGAGTGAGAATGAATTAAGACTGAAGCAAGTGCAGACAGAACTGAATGTAGCAATAGAAAAAATAGATGAATGGAAGACAAATGAGCAATATGAAAAATGAATGGGGTGTGGCAAAATTGGAAGTAAAAAAAATCCAAGACACAATAAAAATTTAGGAAAAAGGAGAAAGTTTGAAAGAGACTGGGATGACTATCAAAAAAAAACAAGTTTATAATTATATTTTTCAGACAAGCAGCTCAGAAATCAGGAGGTTCATCAACTGAGGATAAAAATAAACAAAGATTTAGGATCAAGACGAGGTAGAAGAAGGAATTTTTTAGGTCAGAGACAGCAGGAAACAAAAGGACCAGGAGAGGAGGGAGAGAAATACAAAGCAAACTTCACAAGAAGGGCAGAAAATATCTATTGAGAAATCAATTGAAAGAGAAGCAGAAAGCTTAATAAAATCAAAAAGTGGGTGAACCTCTCTGAAGCCAAGCTTACTGATTATCAAATAGAGGGATTAGGTAAGGGGGCTATCTTTTGCTCCAACAAATAAATGTGATAAATTCACAGTAATAAAGGATTTAAATTGGTCGCAAGAAAATTAATTTTAAACAAAACTTTTGAGAACAAAATACATGATACAACTTTAGAGATATTCATGACCGCCAAATATTTACTGGCTTAGAAGATTTGGCTTCAGAGGGATACCCACAAGAACAATCATCCTTATCTCATATAGGATTTTAGTACAATGAAAAATAAATCCACTTATATGCCCTCCTTATCAATGGTACCACGTGTACAAAATTTTGTCAAACTTGTGGAAAAGGATATTATTGATATGGAAGATAACACACATACAAAGAACAATTTAACATCTAAACAGCAGTCAGCTTTAAAAGCATTACAAAAAAATCTTGACATTACCATTAAGCCGTCAGATAAAGGCGGAAATGTAGTAGTTCTGAACACAAAAGACTACCTAAAAGAGTGTATTCTTCAAGTCCAAGATAAAACCCACTACAAAAATATTAAAATTGACCCTACTGAACAATATTCCTCTGAATTAGACCATATTTTATCATAAGCACTAAAAGAAGGCCTTATCAATAAACGTGAGTTTGACTATCTTAAAGGTAAGTTTCCAATTATACCCACTTTTATACTATACCCAAATTACATAAGGGGAGACTACCGCCCCCAGGTAGACCAATCATTTCGGGGATTGGGTCCCTGACAGAAAAAAATCTCTGAATATGTAGATTATAACCTAAGACCTTTTTCTTGACAATTTGCCATCTTTTTGTGAAAGACTCGCTTGATGTCCTTAAAAAACTAGAAGGCCTAACTGTCCGAAAAGATACACTGCTAGTAACGATTGACATAGAAGGGTTATACTCTTCGATTTCACACTCTAAAGGGAGTTGAAACTTGTAGGTAGTTTTTGGGAACAGAGAGGGAAAAGATACACTGAACATACAAATTTTGTATTAACACTCCTGGATTTTCTGCTGCGACATAATTAGTTTTACATTTAACCAAAAAATGTATGTACAAATACTAGGTACAAGCCATGGGCACTTGTTGTGCACCAACGTACGCATGTCTGTACCTAGGATACTGGGAAAAAGAAGTAATCTGGGATGGAAAAAATAAGGATAATATAGGACTATGGATACGCTTCATAGATGATGCCTTATTATTATGGGAGGGGTCAGAAGGAAGAATTAATTGAATTCATGGAATCTTTGAACCAAAAATACTTTCAATTTGAAATTTACATACACAAGTAGCAAAACAGAAATAAGCTTCTTAGATTTAAATATCAGCAATGTGAATCAAACCATTATTACCTCCACCCACAGAGAACTTAGCAGCCGGTAATACATTATTACGTGCTGACAGTCATCATCCAACACACCTATTATTCAATATACCACATTGGCCAGTATCTTAGACATATATTTTCTTACAATTCCGTAGTTGTAATTTTATGTTTAACACCAAAATATGTATCATTGAATGAGATACATTGTCTTAGTTAAACGAAAGTTACTATTTTACCCCAAGTATAATACTAGATTCAAATAGGCTTCAAGAAAGGGAGGAGTTTTCCTCCGTACTTTTTCTTTAAAGGGAACTCCATACTTACCTGTCAATTACTGATTTGAATTGGAGCCGGAAGAAGCCCCACAGCCTTAGGGGTGAAACGCACGTAGCTGGCTGGAGTGTTTGTTTGGACACTGAGAGACAAAGATTTACTGCGTACTAACAAATGATTGATGTGATTTGGAGGGCCGTGTACAACCGCAGATAAAAGGTTTATGAAGTATCTTTATAGAGAGGAGCACCCCAGGAATTACCTTGTCTTACAAGTACTGACAGAAGGGACCCAGGAGGTGCGGGCGACCGCGATAGTGGGACTCTCAAAATAACCGCAAGTATAAACCGCTACGGCGGAACACACTTTCAGACACAGTGTTTTGTCATTGGGCCAAGAACTGTTAATACTTAGCCGCTACGGCGGAACATGATTTTCTAAATCACTGGGTATTGCTGATTGCCAAGACTGGTTAATACTTACCGCTACGGCAGAACATGTTTTTTCACACAGTGTTTTTGATAGCCAAGACTGGTTAATACTTACCTGCGACGGCGGAATCTGCCCATATGATGACAGTATAAATACTTACAACATAGTAACCATACTGCAGGTTGTCCACCAGTATCAAGTGATACAAATTGACTGCTTGTGGCCTATCTTCTACATATTCTAAAGGTGATGAGGGAGCTGTCTGGATTTCTCTCCTACACTATAGATTGGGACTTTTTACAATTATCCTGTGACTATTAACAGGCATTTCCTTTCAGGAATTTGGTTTTCAATAAGTTATGAGCTTTATTTATATATATTTTCTAATTGATATGATTTTCCAGCTGGTAGGAATATTCATAGTGCACTATGATAGGGAATTGTGAGAGAATCCTTCAGTTTGTTATGTAATAACTTCCTCATGTTGTTCCAAATAAATACTCCTTTAATGCTCCTTTTTGTGTAGTATATGACTGGTTGATTTTTATGCTACTATAACGTTTGACACCATTGATGATGCATATTCCATTTATTTAGATAGGGGGTTGGTCAGTGCTGGATAGGAATAGCTTTTTATCTCTGGCAGTATTTTAATATATATATATATATATATTATATATATGATATAGTATAATATATATATATATATATATTTTTATATATATATATATATAGTATATATTTATATATAAATATATATGAGTTTATATGTTTATATATGTATGCATATACATGTATAAGCACATTAAATAAAATACACGTCAATACATCGTATGCACACACACACACACACACACACACACATATATCATATATATGTACACACACACTTACACATATTTAGATATATATATATATTATATATATAATATATATAGATATATATATATATATACATTATAGCCCTTTCCAATCCAATATCTTGTCATATACCATATACCTTTTAACCGTTATAAACAGTTTTAAAAATATTTATATAAATCATTTTTATAAGGTATTATTTATTTTAATGTTTTTATGTTGTGTTTAGGTGCACATTTTTTTAACTCTTAGGGAGATACTTATCAAAGTGTCAATCTCAGTGCATTCGCCGGTGTCAATACGCTCGCTAGACATAGCTAATGGTGATCTGCATACGATGCCCTTATTTATCAAAAAAACTGTCAAAAACATGCGCGTCAAGTACAGCGCAATGAGCATCGGACTGTTGTTAACTAACAGTCATCGATGATGCGGTTATTCTGTTTTTTCCCAACTTTATTATACCATTTCATTACTGTCCATGAACAAGCACATTTCTCTAAAGCTAAATCTTTTATTTTTCATCTGGTTAATGTCCAAGAAATAGTTTAGATTTATACCTGAACAAACAATATTTTATAGAAAGTTATTTTTATATTTATTTGTTATACAAAAAAAAATCTGTTATTTGATACTTTCACATAAATTAATGTGTATTTGTATTCTAGAAGTCATGATATGGCTTTATCTCATGTATTTTTTTTATAAATGATTATTATGCTAGAATTTGTACATATATCTTTGCACATACTTGTGTGTATATATATATATAGTATATATATAGAGATATATATATAGACTATGTGTATATATATTTATAATATATATATATATATATATATATATATATGGTATGTCAGAAATCTTTTGCAAACAATTTACCCTATTTTGTCCCTCAATTCCTTTTTTGTTCTAAACAATGTTGTCCTTTCATATCTATGTGTTTATTTATACCACTATATGTATATAGTGTAAATTTGTTATTATTCTGAGCAGGAATAATTGCAAATATAACATGTAATCAGGGTTTCATATGTATTTATTTATAATCAATGATAGTTTTAAGAGCTGGACAGTTTTCTCTCTGTACCTGTGTAACCCCTTCCGACTGCAATCTAGTTTTAAAAACCACCCTACACAGGTGTTACAAAATGGGCTGGCATATAAGATGACATTTCTTACTGAGAAAGAAATTCAAAAGAAGGGAAGAAATACAATGAAAATAGCATGACAGTAAAGAGGTGATTGTAATTTTCTGCTGTATCTGATTCATGATGAGTTTAATGTTAGATGGGCTATCCCTTTTGAGCTATCAGTTTAAGAATATATTGAATCAAACATCATTCGAATTTTAAAATCATTGTCTAAAATATTACACTGTGTGTCCTAATGTCAGCATCAATGCTTATCTTTAATACTAATTTCACATATACATACTTTCAAATTATAATACACAATGTAACAAATGGCACTTACAAGTTCTGATGAGTGATCAATGACACAAGTATCGATGCAATTTGATTTGTTAGTGATAGTTTAAAATGTATATTTGAATCAGATTTTGCTGATGTCATAAATCATGTGATTATGCATATTCCAATCAAAAGTGTTGAAAAAATTCACTAGTGTGTGAGTTATTTAGGAGTTTGCGTCATAATTGGGTGCGAAAAGTGTTGCATCAAATTTGGTGCGAAGTGGAGAGTGGGACTTGTATTATATGCCTTAAACATGATGCAAATAGATTTATCAAAAAAATAAAAAGGAAGTTAGCTATATTATGTTGTGTATTTATTTCATTTTTATCTCTATATCTATTACTGCAACAAGTTGGGGCAAAACTTTGCACCAAATTTGGAGAAATAATATTGTCTCCTTGCTTTGTAATTAGAGACAAAGATGTAACATAATCCAGTAAGTAATAATGTATTTTACATTTTTATCCCTATATAATAATATTGTTTGATTTAGAAAGGGTATACAATATTAATAAACGGCTAGATTACAAGTCTTGCGTTAGCCTTAAAAAGCATTGTTGAGAGGTCCCAATGCTGCTTTTTAATGCCACGCTGGTATTACGAGTCTGGCAGGTACAGTGTACCGCTCGACTTTTTTCCGTGACTCGAGCATACCTCAAATCCACTTGCGTAAATTGGGTATCCTATCTTTTCAATGGGATTTTCCTAACGCCGGTATTACAAGTCTTGGAAACAGTGAGCGGTAGACCCTCTCCTGTCAAGACTCCTACCGCATTTAATAGTCAATAGTTAAGAGTTTTATGGGCTAACGCCGTAACATAAAAACTCTTAACAAAAGTGATAAAAAGTACACTAACACCCATACACTACCTATTAACCCCTAAACCGAGCCCCCCCCCCCCCACATTGCAAACACTTAATAAAAATTTGAACCCCTAATCTGTCAACCGGACATTGCCGCCCACTTTAATAAATACATTAACCCCTAAACCGCCGCATTCCCGCCTCACAAAAACGAGTTAAATTTTATTACCCCCCAATCTGCCATCCCTAACATCGCCGACACCTACCTACAATTATTAACCTCTAATCTGCCATCCCTTAACATTGCTGGGCCACTATAATAAGTTATTAACCCCTAACCCTAACCCCTAACCTAACACCCCCTAACTTAAATATAATTTAAATACATCTAAAATAAATATTCCTATCATTAAATAAATTATTCCTTTTTTAAACGAAATACTTACCTATAAAATAACTCTAAGCTAGCTACAATATAACTAATAGTTACATTGTAGCTAGCTTAGGGTTGTATTTTTATTTTACAGGCACTTTGTATTTATTTTAATTAGGTACAATAGTTATTAAATAGTTATTCACTATTTAATAACTTCCTAGTTAAAATAAATACAAATATACCTGTAAAATAAAACCTAACCTAAGCTACAATTACACCCTAACACTACACTATAATTAAATAAATTACCTAAATTAACTACAATTAATTACATTTAAATTAAATAAACTAAATTACGAAAAAAAAATCCACTAAATTACAGAAAATAATAGAATAATTACAATTTGTTTAAACTAATTACACCTAATCTAATCCCCCTAATAAAATAAAAAAGCCCCCAAAAATAATAAAAATCCCTACCCTACACTAAATTACAAATATCCCTTAAAAGGGCTTTTTTCGGGGCATTGCCCCAAAGTAATCAGCTCTTTCACCTGTAAAAAAAAAAATATACAATACCCCCCCAACAATTACAACCCACCACCCACAACACCAACCCTACTCTAAAACCCACCCAATCCCCCCTTAATAAAACCTAACACAACCCCCTTGAAGATCACCCTACCTGCAGACTGTCTTCACCCAACCAGACAGAAGAGGTCCTCCAGACGGTCCGAAGTCTTCATCGTATCCGGGCAGAAGAGGTCCTCCAGACAGCCAGAAGTCTTCATCCAGGCGGCATCTTCTTTCTTCATCCATCCGGAGCGGGCCATCTTCAAGACATCTGACGCGGAGCAACATCTTCGTTCTACGGCGATTGGAACAATGACAGTCCTTTAAATGACGTCATCCAAGATGGCGTCCCTTCAATTCCGATTGGCTGATAGAATTCTATCAGCCAATCGAGAATTAAGGTAGAAAAAATCCTATTGGCTGATCCAATCAGTCAATAGGATTGAGCTTGCATTCTATTGGCCTGTTCCAATCAGCCAATAGTATGCGAGCTCAATCCTATTGGCTGTTCTAATCAGCCAATAGGATTGAACTTCAATCCTATTGGCTGACTGGATCAGCCAATAGGATTTTTTCTACCTTAATTCCGATTAGCTGATAGAATTCTATCACCCAATCGGAATTGAAGGGACGCCATCTTGGATGACGTCATTTAAAGGACCTGTCATTGTTCTCAGCCACCGTCGAACGAAGAGGATGCTCTGCGTTGGATGTCTTGAAGATGGACCCGCTCCGCTCCGGATGGATGAAGATAGAAGATGCCGCCTGGATGAAGACTTCTGGCAGTCTGGAGGACCTCTTCTGCCCAGATAGGATAAAGACTTCGGACTGTCTGGAGGACCACTTCTGCCCAGTTGGATGAAGACGTCTCAAGGTAGGGTGATCTTCAAGGGGGGTGAGTCTTAGGTTTTATTAAGGGGGGATTGGGTGTTTTAGAGTAGGGTTGGGTGTGTGGGTGGTGGGTTGTAATGTTGGGGGGGTATTGAATTTTTTTTATACAGGGTGAAAGAGCTGATTACTTTGGGGCAATGCCCCGCAAAAAGCCCTTTTAAGGGCTATTTGTAATTTAGTGTAGGGTAGGAATTTTTATTATTTTGGGGGGGCTTTTTTATTTTATTAGGGGGATTAGAGTAGGTGTAATTAGTTTAAACAAATTGTAATTATTTTATTATTTTCTGTAATTTAGTGTTTTTGTTTCCGTAATTTAGTTTATTAAATTTAATTGTAATAAATTGTAGTTAATTTAGGTAATTTTTTTTAATTATAGTGTAGTGTTAGGTGGTAATTGTAGCTTTGGTTAGGTTTTATTTTACAGGTATATTTGTATTTATTTTAACTAGGAAGTTATTAAATAGTTAATAGCTATTTAATAACTATTGTACCTAGTTAAAATAAATACAAATTTGCCTGTAAAATAAAAATAAACCCAAAGCTAGCTACAATGTAACTATTAATTATATTGTAGCTAGCTTAGGGTTTATTTTATAGGTATTTAGTTTTAAATAGGAATTATTTAGGTAATTAAAGTTATTTTATTTATATTATTTTAAATTATATTTAAGTTAGGGGGTTGTTAGGGTTAGGGTTAGACTTAGGTTTAGGGGTTAATATATTTGTTATAGTGGCGGCGACGTTGGCGACGGCAGATTAGGGGTTAATAAGTGTAGTTAGGTGGTGACCGACATTGGGGGCGGAAGAGTAGGGGTTAATAAATATAATGTAGGGTTCGGCAATGTTGGGGGCAGCAGATTAGGAGTTCATAAGTATAATGTAAGTATAATGGGGCACTGAAGACACCAGTTGGTTATGTTAAGTAAGTGGATTCATCCTAATTCATCCATTATTCATGTCTTCAGCTGTGCAACTGTACAGGGCCTTCGTTGACAGATGGTGCAAGTTACCCATGCCATGGCACTGACACTCTCTCATACCATGAGAGATGCTGGGTTTTGTAATTGACGTTGATAACAGCTTGGATGATCCTTTTCCTCCTTTGCCTGGAGAACATGACGGCTGTGTTTTTTCGAAAAACTATTTGAAATGTTGACTTCGTTGGATCACAAAACACAATTCCAGTATGCTACTGTCCATGTCAGATGAGAAAGAGCCCAGAGAAGTTGGTGGTGCTTCTGGACAGTGTTGATGTATGGCTTCTGCTTTGCATAGTAAAGCCTTTACTTGCATCTGTGGATGCATCGGGGAATGGTGTTGACTGACAAAGGTTTACCAAAGTATTCTCGAGCCCATGTCAGGATATCCATTACAGACTCATGAGGATTTTGAGATACCTATGTTATACGTATTTCACTGAGAATTTGTGACATATTTTACTGTTTAATAAATATTTAATCCTAATCGTTGTGGGATAACTGTTTGCCTACCAGAATAAAAACATAATTTATGCTTACCTGATAAATTTATTTATTTCCGGATATGGTGAGTCCACGGAATCATCAATTACTAGTGGGAATATCACTCCTGGCCAGCAAGAGGAGGCAAAAGAGCACTACAGCAAATCTGCTATATATGTCACTTCCCTTACCCATAATCCCCCCCTTCAGCTGAAGGGAAAAATGGAAAAAGAAGATAACACAAAAGTGTAGAGGTGTCTGAGGTTTTAGAAAAAATAACTGTCTTAAATAAAGGGTGGGCCGTGGACTCACCATATCCGGAAATAAATAAATTTATCAGGTAAGCATAAATTATGTTTTCTTTCCTAAGGTATGGAGAGTCCACAGAATCATAAATTACTAGTGGGAATCAATACCCAAGATAGAGGACACAGATGATAAGGGAGGGACAAGACAGGTAGACCTAAACAGAAGGCACCATTGCCTGAAGAAACCCTTCTCCCAAAAGAAGCCTCAGCTGAGGCAAAAGTATCAAATTTATAAAACTTTGAAAAAGTATGCAAAGAGGACCAAGTTGCAGCCTTGCCAAATCTGTTCCACAAAAGTTTTATTTTAAAATGCCCAGGAAGAATAAACAGCCCTCGTGGAATGAGCAGGGATTCTCTCAGGAGGTTGCTGTCCAGCAGTCTCATAGGCCAAAAGAATAATACACCTTAGCCAAAGAGAAAGAGAAGTAGCCGTAGCTTTCTGACCCTTGCGCTTCCCAGAAAAATAAACAAACAAAACAGAAGACTGACAAAAGTCCGCCTGAAGATAGAACCTCAATGCACGCACAACATCTAGGTTGTGCAACAAACACTCCTTAGGAGAAGAAGGATTAGGATACAAAGAAGGAACCACAATCTCCTGATTAATATTCTTGTTTGAAACTACCTTAGGTAGGAAACCTAATTTAGTATGTAGAACCACCTTATCAGAATGAAAAATAAGATAAGGAGAATCAAACTGCAGAACTGAGAGTTCCAAAACTCTCTGAGCAGAAGGAATAGCAACAAGAAACAAAACCTTCCAAGATAACATCTTAATATGGAATGCATAGGTTCAAATGGAGCCTGCTGTAAAACTCTAAGAACAAGGTTAAGACTTCAGGGAGGAGTAACGGGCTTAAACACAGGCCTGATCCTAACAAGGCCTGACAAAAAGATTGCACATTTGGCACATCCGCCAAACGCATATGCAACATAATAGGCAACGCAGAAATCTGGACCTTTCAGAGTACTAGCTGACAAACCCTTCTCCAAACCCTCCTTTAGAAAAGACAAAATCCTAGGAATCCTGATTCTACTCCAAGAGTAGCCTCTGGAAACACACCAATACAGATATTTACACCATGTCTTATAGTTAATCTTTCTTGACACAGGCTCACGAGCCTGAATCATGGTCACAATGACCGACTCTGAAAACCCATGCTTAGATAAAATCAAGCGTTCAATCTCCAAGCAGTCAGCTTCAGAGAAACGAGATTTGGATGAAGAAAAAGACCCTGAAGTAAAAGGTCCTTCCTCAGAGGGAGTCTCCACGGAGGTAGAGACGACATTTCCACTAGATCTGCATACCAGATCCTGTGAGGCCATGCCGGGGGCTCTATGAGAATCACTGATGCCCTCTCCTGCTTGATCTGAGAAATGACTCATGATAGGAGAGTGAACAGAGAAAATATGTATGCTAGACTGAAATTCCAAGGGACCGCCCGAGCATCTATCAAGATCCCTTGACCTCAAGCCATACCTCAGAATCTTGGCATTCTGCCGAGAAGCCATGAGATCCAGTTCTGGCTGCCCCCAATTAAGGATTAAACTGGAAAATACTTTTGGATGGAGTACTCACTCCCCCGGATGAAAGGTTTGTCGGCTCAGAAAAATCTATCTCCCTATTGTCCACTCCTCAGATGTGGATCGCAGAAAGACAACAGTTGTGATTCTCGGCCCACTGGATTTTCTGGGCCACCTTTGTCATGTTTATAAAGAAAAGAGGGATAGAAAAAGGGGGGCATAATATGCACACTTATGGGGAGATAAACCTAACAATATGTGATAGTGTGGTTTGTAGTGATTTAAAAACTTATCTTTTATATGACTCATGTGTAAAAGAAAGTGGAATAGTCCACTACTAAAATTGAATAAAATAAAACCGTTGTCAAAGTGACAGATAACACACACTCCTCTATGATCTCAGTACAGTGATCAGTCTGTACCGGATTGCCAGTCTCCCTAACAGGAAACCATTCAAGTTCTATATCAACAGACTACACAGTCGTTCCATTACCACAGGCTAAAACAGGGACCCTGTGAATTCAATCGTATTTAATAGTGTATAGAGGGTGTGACCCTTAGTGCAGCCTGCACAATGATGCGACTCCTAAAAAAATGCACTGTAAGCATATATGCTCAGATTAATATCATGTCAGGTTAGGTATGAATAAGCCTAAACAGCTACTATGCCCTTGAGCTGGTAATCATGTTTTAAAATATGGCTGGTAAAACTAATTGGCATAGAAGTTAGTACAAAGTACCAGTGATGAGTATATTGCAAAAGTTTGACAATGTAGCAGGTGTCTGTAAGCCGATAGTTTAAGCTAAGATTCGATTTAGTGCAACAAGTACCAGTTAGTCAAAAGTTTTTAAGCTAAGATCAATTGAGTGCGAGATCTGTGCGTTAGCCTAAGCAGCTGGTGATTAATGTATGGCTGGTAAAACTAAATGGCATAGAGGTTCATATAGAGTACTGTAGCAAGCATATAGCAAGTATTTAACAACGTAGCAAGTGCCCGTTAGCCAATAGTTTAAGCTAAATTTCAATATAATGCGATAAGTACCAGTTAGCCAAAAGTTTAAGCTAAGGTTAAATGGAGTGCGAAATCTGTGGGTAAAAAATTACCTTAAAGGCCAACAATTAAGCTAGAGAATACAGACTGTCAGAAAGGAGCAGTGGCGAATGCCTGACGCACGTTTCGCAAACTGCTTTTTCAGAGGTCACCTCTGTCATGGCCAAGGAACTCCGAGTGTCCCCCCCTGGTGGTTGATGTATGCCACTGATGTTATGTTGTCCGACTGGAACCTGATAAACCGAGCTAAGGCTAACTGAGGCCACGCCAGTAAAGCATTCAAAATTGCTCTCAGTTGTAGAATGTTTATAGGGAGAACTGACTCCTCCCGAGTCCAAAGACCCTGAGTCTTCAATGACCCCCAAATTACTCCCCAACGTAGAAGGCTGCCAACCGTGGTCACCCCAGTTCCTGAGACTACTACCACAGAAGAGAGTCACTTGTAACCTGATCCAGAACTATTTGTGGAGACAAATCCGCATAGTCCCCGTTCCATTGCCTAAACATGCATAACTGCAGAGGTCTGAGATGGAACCGAGCAAACGGAATGATGTCCATCAGACCAATTACCTCCATACATAGAGCAACTGATGGCCGAGGAGAGGACTGAAGGACAAGACAAGAGTTGAAGATCTTTGTTTTTCTGACCACTGTCAGAAATATCTTAATTAGTAGAGTCTATTATGGTCCCTAAAAATACTACTCTTGTGACTGGAATTAGAGAACTCTTTCTCAGATTCACCTTCCAACCGTGGGAGTGAAGAAAAGACATCAAGAGAGTTTGCTTGTTGAAAAAGACGGCGCCTGAACCAGAATGACATCCAGATAAGGCGCTACTGCAATGCCCCAAGACCAGATCACTGTCAAAAGAGCCACCAGGACCTTTGACAAAATTCTGGGAGCTGTGGCAAGGACTGAAAGGAAGAGCCACAAAATTGGAAATGACTGTCTAAGAAAGCAAACCTTAGAAACTTGTGATGATTCCGGTGAATGGGAACAGGAAGGTACGTATCCTTTAAGTCTATGGTTGTCATAAACTGACCCTCTAGAACCAAAGGAAGAATGGAACGTATAGTCTACATTTTGAAGGACGGTACTCTGAGGAACTTGTTTAAACACTTTAAGTCTAAAATAGCTCTGAAAATTCCCTCTCTCTTGGGAACCACAAAACAGATTTGAATAAAAACCCAGACCTTGTTCCTGCGGAGGAACTGGAACTATAACTCCCAGGGCAAAAAGATCCTTGATACAATTTAAGAACGCCTCTCTCTTTATCTGAACTACAGATAATCTTGAAAGAAGAAAACCTGCCTCTGGGAAGAAAGTCTTGAATTCTATCTTGTACCCCTGAGATACAAATTTCCATGGCCCACAGGTCTGCGACATCTCGTATCCAAGCCTGAGCAAATTGAGAAAGCCTGCCCCCCTACTAGATCCGTTCCTGGATCGGGGGCCGACCCCTTCATGCTGACTTGGAGTCAGCCGCAGGCTTCTTAGACTGTTTCTCCTTGTTCCAAGAGTCATCCAAGGTAGCCAAAACCTCCTTAAGTAACAAGCAGAGGTCTTGCCGAAGAAGATACCTGGGCAGCAATATCTTGCAAAGTGACTCCAGACGGAGCATGAGAGGAAATGCAAGGCACTGCATGTGCAGATGAATAGGATTGGAACGCTTGAGGAGAAAGCTGCGACATATCTGAAACAGGAGGCTCCTGAACAGCATCCGCCTTAGCTAATGATGGCTCAGAATCAAAAAAACTATTTCTATAAGCTAAAGTTCTTTCAATACATCAAGAATAAAAAGGTAACTGGGGGTTCCACCTCGGTATCAAAACATAAGCTACAGGTAACATCCTGCAGAGCCACCTGATCCATATTACAAAAAAAAAGAAGCAAATAAAAAATCTAACTTTTTTTTTTTAATCTTTTAACAAGACAGAACCAAAGATACAAAGATACAGAACCAAAAAAAAAAAAACGTTCTTAAATAAATGTTCCCATTAATTTTACCAAATCAAGAAAACATACTAACTAATTACTGAGGTGCCCTACCTGTCCTGCAACCCGCAGCAAACTGAGGAAAAAAACGATCCTATTTACAATCCGGATTTCCAGAGAAGCAAAAACAGCAAGAAGCCTTCTAAACAGCAGAGCATCAGAAATATGCGCACCTCACTCTTACAGGAAGTGAAGAAAAGCGCCAAAAAACCTCTGACATCAAAGGGCGGTCCTACAGCAAACAAAAAAGCCATTTTTTTTAAAGCATCTGTAGGGGTGGTATTGCACCAGCAGTTCACCATAACTGCTGGTGCAATGATAAATGCTGAGAGCGTATGCTGTCCGGCATTTATCGATGTGCAGTGGACATGATCCGCAATATAGGATCATGTCCACTCGCATCATGATAAATAAGCCCCTATGTTTAAAATAGTTGTTTTGACTGCTATGAGGTCTCAGTTAGTTATAAGTAGTTTGTTTTTTAACTACTGGTTTCTAACTGAACATATGGTGAGGCCAATGCCAAATTGGTATATATATGCAGCCACCAATCAGCAGCTAGAACCTAGGTTATTTGCTGTTCCTGAGCTTACCTAGATAAACCTTTCAGCAAAGGATAAAATGAGAAGAAAGCAATTTAAATAATAGAAGTAAGCTGGAAAGGTTGTTTAAAATTGTATGATACTGTCTAAATCATGAATGTCTAATTATGACTTTACTGCCCCTTTAAGTTATAGTTAACGATCTCTTACTATAAAACCATTGTTTATTATAGACTGATAAATGCATCTGTATCTTCTTATGTATTCTGTTTCTTAGCTGACGATAACATGTGTTTCATATTAACTTTCTCCTTTCTGTAACCATACTTGAGCCTGGATAAATAAAGATATATAAAAAATATATATTTTAAAAAGTACTTTGCTCACATTGTATTCTTTGTTGAAAAGCATACTTAGGTAGGTAGCATGCACGTGTCTGAAAAATAAAGGACAGCAGTTTGTTAAAACACTGCTGCCATTTATTGTTTTTGTAACTGTATTACATGCCATATAGTGCTCAGACGTGCACAATCCTGAGCCTACCTAACTGCTTTTCAAAAAGGATAGTAAGGAGAACAAAGTTAATTTGATACTAGCAATAAATTAGAAAGGTTGTTTTGCTTTTTTAAATGTAAAAAATGACGCTTTAGCTGAATAATTAAATACATTTGGGTTTTAGGTTGCTTCAAGACCTTTTTATTGATTTAATGATAAGTGCTGTTGACTATTTGTGTATATATTTCCAGATAACATATAATTTTAAATCCTATTAACCCATTATTCATCTTACATACTATTAAATAATGAATATCTAACCATTTACATGATTTATATATTGTGTCTCAATAAAGCAATTCAAGCAGTTCTTAACCATATAGGGTTAATAAAGGTGCATTATCTATATCCCTGCATGAGCACATTTAATTGCATAACATATGTAAATATATTAGAGTGGGACACACCTATGGGATTATGCTTGGCGTGTGTTAGAAAGGTTTAATCCATTGTGCAAACATATATGTAATGTAATCGGTAAACATATTTGTTTTTCTAGATTGTTAACACAATAATTAAAACACATTTAAACATACTTTTAAAGGTATTTTTCTACTTTTTATTAACATTTATGTATATATCTTTAATAAGCAACGGTATACATATTCTTATATATTTTATATTGCATAAAAACATTATTGAACACACACACACATATATATATATATATATATATATATATATATATATATATATATATATAAATTAAATCATTTAAATGAATTTATATATATATATATATATATATATATATAAATTCATTTAAATGATTTAATTTATTTCTCATGTATATGTATTTTATTTATTTGTTATTGAGGTTTAACTTGGAATAAACAATACAGACAAGTGACAATCAATATTTTCTCAAAGATACATTTGAGCTACTACATCCATCAAATATTTCATAGCGCTTTACATTAGAGGAAAAGAACATATATAAACAAACATAATTAGCAATATGTTGCCTGCCTAATCATAAGAAAAACAGACAAACCTTGGTTTTCTAATATTATTTGAGCAAGGTGATCCCCTACTTTACTAAATATAATCTTTAAAACACATTCCCTCAGTAAAGAACAAAAATTGGCCTCTTTCTGACCTGCGTCACACAAACACCTCAGAGGGAACTAGTGGGAATAAAGATAAATAGGAAAACATTAAGAATTAAAAGACCACTTTTGGGTCCAAAAAACCATATTTATTATTATTATTATTAAGATTGCTTTAGCCACAACTGTGAACACATTCACCTAGATTACGAGTTTTGCGGTAACAGGGTGCGGTGCTAACGAGCAGTTTTCCCTCACCGCTCACCTACAGACAACGCTGGTATTACGGGTTTTTTTAAACCCGGCGTTAGCCGCAAAAACGTGAGCGGAGAGCAAAATTTAGCTCCACACCTCACCCTCAATACCAGTGCTGCTTACGGTAGCGGTGAGCTGGCTAAACGTGCTCGTGCACAATTTCCCCATAGGAATCAATGGGGGAAGAGACGGCTGAAAAAAAACAAACACCTGCAAAAGAGCAGTGTTCAGCTCCTAACGCAGCCCCATTGATTCCTATGGGGGAAATACTTTTTATGTCTACACCTAACACCCTAACATGAACCCCCGAGTCTAAAATACCCCTAAACTTACACTTATTAACCCCTAATCTGCCGTCCCCGACATCGTCGCCACCTACATTATATTATTAACCCCTAATCTGCCGCTCCGGACACCGCCGCCACCTACATTATATGTATTAACCCCTAATCTGCTGCCCCCAACATCGCCGAACCCTACATTATATTTATTAACCCCTAATCTGCTGCCCCCAATGTCACCGTTACTATAATACATTTATTAACCCCTAAACCTAAGTCTAACCCTAACCCTAACACCCCCCTAAAATTAAATATAATTTTAAATAAATCTAAATAAAATTAATACAATTAAATAAATTAATCCTATTTAAAACTAAATACTTACCTATAAAATAAACCCTAAGCTAGCTACAATATAACTAATAGTTACTTGTAGCTATCTCAGAGTTTATTTTTTATTTTACAGGCAACTTTGTATTTATTTTAACTAGGTACAATAGTTATTAAATAGTTATTAATTATTTAATAACTACCTAGTTAAAAATAAAGACACATTTACCTGTAAAATAAACCCTAACCTAAGTTACAATTACACCTAACTCTACACTATCATTAAATTAATTTTCTAAACTAACTACAATTAAATACAATTAAATTAAATAAACTAAAGTACGGAAAAAAAAACACTAAATTACAAAAAATAATAAAATAATTAAAAAAATTTAAAACTAATTACACCTAATCTAATCCCCCTAATAAAATAAAAAGCCCCTCCAAATAATAAAAAGCCCTAACCCTATACTAAATTACAAATAGCCCTTAAAAGGGCCTTTTGCGGGGCATTGCCCAAAGTAATCAGCTCTTTTACCTGTAAAAAAAAATACAATACTCCCCCAAACATTAAAACCCCACCACCCCACACACCCAACCCTACTCAAAAACCCACCCAATCCCCCCTTAATAAAACCTAACACTAACCCCCTAAAGATCACCCTACCTTGAGAACGTCTTCACCCAACCGGGCAGAAGTGGTCCTCCAGAGGGGCAGAAGTCATTCATCTGATCCGGGAAGAAGAGGACCTCCAAGAAGGGCAGAAGTCTTCATCCAGGCAGCATCTTCTATCTTCATCCATCCGGAGCGGGTCCATCTTCAAGCCAGCCGACGCGGAGCATCCTCTTCCAATCATCCTATCATCCAAATGAAGAATGAAGGTTCCTTTAAATGACCATCATCCAAGATGGCGTCCCTTGAATTCAGATTGGCTGATAGGATTCTATCAGCCAATCGGAATTAAGGTAGGAAAAAATCCTATTGGCTGATACAATCAGCCAATAGGATTGAGCTTGCATTCTATTGGCTGATTGGAACAGCCAATAGAATGGGAGCTCAATCCTATTGGCTGATTGGATCAGCCAATAGGATTGAACTTCAATCCTATTGGCTGATTGCGATGTGGGGGGAGCCTCGGTTTAGGGGTTAATAGGTAGTTTATGGGTGTTAGTGTACTTTGTAGCACTTTAGTTAAGAGTTTTATGTTACGGCGTTAGCCCATAAAACTCTAACTGCTGACTTTTAAATGTGGTAGAAGTCTTGACAGGAGAGGGTCTACCGCTCACTTCTTCCAAGACTCGGAAATCCCATTGAAAAGATAGATACGCAATTGACGTAAGGGGATTTGCGGTATGCTCGAGTCGCGGAAAGAAGTGAGCGGTGCACCTGTACCTGCCAGACTCGTAATACCAGCGGGCATTAAAAAGCAGCGTTGGGAACCTCTCAACGCTGCTTTTTAAGGGCTAACGCAAGACTCGTAATCTAGCCGAATGCTTGTGATATAATTTGTATTACTACAACTTTAAAATAAAAGTGGCATAGGTCTAAACTCTAGGTGCAATAATGAGCAAGACGCTTGTTTTATGATTGGTATTGTTTCAACTATCCGTAATACTCTAGGTGGGAAGGACAGTTTACAATTAAAGGGACACAAACCCAATTTTTTTCTTCCATGATTCAGATAGAGCATACAATTTTAAGCTAAATGTAGCCACCAATCAGCAAGCACTACCCAGGTGCTGGACCAAACATGGACCAGCTCCTGAACTTATATTCCTGCTTTTTTCAAATAAAGATAGACAAGAGAAAGAAGAAAAATGATAATAGGAATAAATTAGGAAGTTATTTAAAATTGGCATGCTCTGACTGAATAAAGAAAAAAAAAAATGGGTTTTAGGTCCCTTTAAAGGAACCCAAATTTATTTATTTCATGATTCAGATACAGCATGAAATTTTAAACATTTTTTTAATTTACTCCTATTATCAATTTTTCTTCATTCTCTTGGTATCTTTATTTTAAAAGCAGGAATGTAAATCTTAGCAGCCAGCCCATTTAGGTTCAGCATCATGGATAGCGCTTGCTTATTGGAGGATTACATCTACCCACCAATAAGCAAGCATAATCCAGGTTCTCAAACCAAAAATGGGCCAGCTCCTATGCATCAACATTCCCTGCTTTTTAAATAAAGATAGCAAGAGAACGAAGAAAAATTGATAATAGGAGTAAATTAGAAAGTTACTTTAAAATGTCATGCTCTATCTGATTCATGTAAGAAATTTTTTGGGTTCAGTGTCCCTTTAACCCCTTAATGACAACGGAACGTACCAGGTACGTAACTTAAAAAATTGTCCCTTAATGACAATGGACGTACCTGGTACGTCCGCGGTAAAACTAAACACTTGAAGCGATCCTGATTGCTTCCAGGCACTTTCCGGTTATCACAGTGATGCCCTCGATATCGAGGTATCCTGCAATAACAATACTTAGCCCATCAGATGCAGAGAGAGACACTCTGTGGCCCTCTCTGCATTGGGACATTGATGGCCACAATCGCGGTGTGGGCGGGGCCATCGATGCATGACTGATGCAAGAGGGGCGGGGTAGCCGGGGCGTGCACGGACGTGTGGCACGGGAGGGTGGAGGCATGCACGGGGGGTGGGAGCAGGTGGGAACCGCTACACTACAGAATTTTTTTTTACAAAAGTGGGAGGAGAGGGAGGAGGTAAGGCATATATAAAAAGAATCTAAGAGATCTAGGAGGGAGAGTGGGGGGTTGGTCTTTGGGGGGGAAGCATACACTACAGAAAAACATAAAAAAAACTAAAACCCCCCATTTTTTAGAAACTGGGTACTGGCAGACATCTGCCAGTACCCAAGATGGCTCCCAATAACGGTAGAGCGGAGAGGGTTAGAGAGCTGTTTGGGGGGGGGGATCAGGAGGTTGGGGGCTAAGTGGGGATCTTACACAGCATCATCTGTAAATATGCTAAAAAATATTAAAAGATACCTTTTATTTTAGTACTGGCAGACTTTCTACCAGTACTTAAGATGGCAGGGACAATTGTGGGAGGGGTGGGGGGAGGGAAGAGAGCTGTTTGGGAGGGATCAGGGGGTGTGAGGTGTCAGGTTGCGAGCCTCATCTCTACACTAAGCTAAAATTAACCCTGCAAGACTCCTACAAGCTACTAATAACCCCTTAACTGCTAGCCATAATACACGTGTGATGCGCAGCGGCATTTAGTGGCCTTCTAATATACCAAAAAGACAACACCAAAGCCATATATGTCTACTATTTCTGAACAAAGGGGATCCCAGAGAAGCATTTACAACCATTTGTGCCATAATTGCACCACGCTGTTTGTAAATAATTTCAGTGAGAAACCTAAAGTTTGTGGAAAAAGTTTGTGAAAAAGTGAACGATTTTTTTTATTTGATCTACATTTGATATACATGTCAGGGATATTCAGGGATTCCTGAAAGATATCAGTGCCCCCAATGTAACTAGCACTAATTTTGAAAAAAAGTGGTTTGGAAATAGCAAAGTGCTACTTGTATTTATTGCCCTATAACTTGAAACAAAGCAAAGAACATGTAAAACATTGGGTATTTCTAACTCAGGACAAAATTTAGAAACTATTTAGCATGGGTGTTTTTTGGTGGTTGTAGATGTGTAACAGATTTTGAGGGGTCAAAGTTAGAAAAAGTGTGTTTTTTTCCCATTTTTTCCTCATATTTTATAATTTTTTTATAGTAAATTTAAGATATGATGAAAATAATGGTATCTTTAGAAATTCCATTTAATGGTGAGAAAAACGGTATATAATATGTGTGGGTACAGTAAATGAGTAAGAGGAAAATTACAGCTAAACACCGCAGAGAATGTAAAAATAGCATTGGTCCCAAACGGGACAGAAAAGTGCTGTGGTCATTAAGAGGTAAAGTTAAATAGCTGGTTAGAATATGAAAGTGACATGTAAAAGAATAAAGCCCCAGATTAAGCTAGTCAGTATCTATAACAATCTGTTCAAACAGATATGAAACAGCTAAGATAATAATGAATTTAAACCAGTGACGTGCAGTGACATCAGAGGCTGGTGAGGCAGTGGCTAGGATGAGCCTTCATTCTTTAGATATCCTTTGTTGAAGAAATAGCAATGCACATGAGTGAGCCAATCGCATGAGGTATCTATGTGCAGCCAACAATCAGCAGCTACTGAGCATATTTAGATATGATTTTCAACAACGGATATCAAAAGAATGAAGAAAATTAGATATTAGATGTAAATTGGGAAAGTTATTTAAAATTGCATGCTATTTCTAAATCATGAAAGAAAACATATGGATTTCATGTCCCTTTAAATGGTGTCTTGGAAACTGGTCAACTTAGTAAACATCTGATTTTAGTCTAAAGGATTGTAACAGAAACTCTTGCCAAATAACAAAATGCTTGCTCTGATTATGAGATCTTGAAATCCAGGCCCATTAAAATATGTTTAAAACATACTTTTTACTTTAATGCTGCAAATTATGCTTATAGATTCCTTCATTATTCAGTAAATATAAAAATGTCTTAATCCAGTGGCAGCTGGTGAAATTGACCCCACCCCTTTAAAATAAAGCCACATCCTCAGATGGCACCACCAATTAATTAATTAATTAAATAAATAAAAGGTAGACCGAAACACAGAAAAGCACTCGGGGGGAGAGGGGGAGAGAGATACGGGGGGGAGGAGGGAGAGAGATACGGGGGGGAGAGGGAGAGAGAGACAGGGGGAGAGAGAGACACAGAGGGTTAGAGAGAAAGAGAGAGAGACACAGAGGGGGGGTTAGAGAGACACATAAGGTATGAGAGAGTCAGAGGGAGAGGAAGAGAGACAGGGATAGAAAAGAGACCATGGGGGGAGAACGACACATAAGGAGAGAGACAGAGGTGAGAGACAGGGAGACAGATGGATACGAGAAAGAGAGATGGATAGAGAGAGACACACACAGAGGGGAGAGAGAGAGAAACAGAGGGGAGAGACAGAAATACAGAGGGGAGAGAGACTGACAGAGGGGGAGAGACAGAAAGAGAGAGACAGAGGGGAGGAGAGAGAGAGAAGGGAGAGAGAGAGACAGAGGGGGTGAGAGAGAGAGAGACATGGAGGGAGAGAGAGACAGAGGGGAGAGAGAGAGAGACAGAGGGGGTTAGAGAGAGACAGAGGGGAGAGAGAGAGAGACAGAGGGTGAGAGAGAGACACGAGGGGAGAGAGAGAGACAGAGGGGAGAGAGAGAGAGAGAGAGAGAGAGGACAGTGGGGAGAGAGAGAGAGACAGAGGGGGAGAGAGAGAGAGAGAGACAGAGGGGAGAGAGAGAGACAGAGGGAGAGAGAGAGGACAGAGGGGAGATGAGAGAGACCAGAGGGGAGAGAGAGAGACAGAGGGGAGAGAGAGAGAGACACACACAGAGGGGAGTGAGAGAGACACACAGAGGGGAGTGAGAGAGAGACACAGAGGGGAGTGAGAGAGACACAGAGGGGAGTGAGAGAGACCGAGGGGAGTGAGAGAGACAGAGGGGAGAGAGGGAGAACAGAGGGGAGTGAGGGAGACACAAGGGGAAGTGAGGGAGACAGAGAGAGACAGAGGGGGAGTGAGGGAGACAGAGGGGAGTGAGACACATACGTGGGGAGAGAGGGAGACAGAGGGAGGAGGAGAGGCACACAAGTGGTAAGAGAGGGAACACTGAAATGGGGGAGGCACCACTGAATGTTTAAGTAGTTTATTTTAAGTGACTATCAAATGCTAATAGTCTGGCAATCTATTTTAAATATCTGCAACGGAACAGCACATATGAATGGGAGCATTAATAAATTATTATTTGTTGTCTACATCAGGGTTGTCCAACATACACCTAAGGAATCCCTGGTTTAAATGAAATACTATAGCTACAGGAGCCATGGAGAATATTTGCTATACCTCATTCTAAACTGCTTGGTTTCATTTTACATTACCATGCTGTTGGTCTAGCTTACTCTGGTAAAATAACAACTCATCCATACAAACAGCATAATAGGAAGATGTGAGAAAACACAACTTCAGAGCTACAGAGGTTCATAAGTCAGTAAGAGAGTGATAAAACTATAAACTAGTGTGCAGTACAGAGGCAAGCTGCAAAAATGATCCTTAAACTGCTGTAAAAGAGTAAAAAAAAAAGAAAACACTAAACCACATTCATTAAATTATCATTTTCACTAACAGAATCCCTTTCAGCAAAATCTAAGGTTGCAGAACTTACTTTAATAAAATGTGGCTAAAACACTGCTCTCTTTGCATCTCTTCCTGCTCTGTAAGGAAGTGACAGTGGAACATTCCACTGCACTTGGAGGGGAAGTACTGAACTCTCTTTTTCACTGGAAAAACTGGCAGCTGCACAGGGCAGCAACAAAATAAATGAAAGTAGTTTTTTTTTTTTTCCATTTTTGTTTTGTTTTATATGATTTAACATTCAGACCCCAACCCTAAATTCCCATGACTGATGCCTCTTACTGGATTGGGTCAGCCCAAAGTGGCCTGCCTCAAATAAGCACTTATGGGCCATGCAATGATCTTAACCACTTTCATCCAGTAGGTGGCACAGCATGTTGTGTAATGGAGGACAGACCTGCTTGTGCCTCTCCATTGCACAACATGTGCTGTGAGAAAAAAAATGCTGGAAAAAAAAATGCAATATTTTTAAAAAAATTTTTTTTAAAGCCAATAAAAAATATATATTTTTGCCCATATGAGAGGTGAAGCCCTGCCTCGCCTGCCTCTAGTGACTGCACATCACTGGTTAAACATATTTGGCATAATTTATTAAGTAGCTGCACTGTACATAAATAAATGGTATAAAGGCATCACCAGAAAAATTTGTTTTAGTAACAGTAGTAGCTGAACACAGGGACACAGTACCTTGGGCATAAGTAGATAACTCCAATTTAAACTAAAAACTGGTACTCCAGGGAATAGGCATAACATGCACAGTACTAGGGAAGGTATGAAAATAACTTATAGTAACATAATGCTTCAGATTTTGCTGGGCTAGCCAGTTGCCATGATAAGGTGCTTCATAAAGGAAGGTTACTTCGATTAGGACTATAAAAACAGAGGTGTGATGTGGAAAAATCCACTCTGGCAAATATGGTACATCTACAAGGTAAAATTTAGTTGAAATAGACTTGTGAGAACCTACAAATTGTACTGCATTGTGTACTGATATATGATGGAAGATGCAGAGTCTATTGGGGGAGAAACTATAAATAAATAAGTTAACAAAGAAATGAATATTATCCCTCATCAAGCACAAAAACACATCTTATATGACAGATAAAAACCCTACTTAGTGCATAATGGCTCAGATCTAAAGATCGTCATAAAAGTAGCTACCTGAAGTCACAAACAGTATGCAAATAAGTTATTTAACATCATAACAAAACCTTCACCTATACAGTATGTAAAAGAGTATTCATACTGGCTATAATAACCAAGTACAGTACACATATGGCTTAGTTTAAGTTACCCCCCACTTCAGTCCTAGTGTCCAATAGTGCATTATCGGGCCAGTTGCCACAACAGTCCTCCATAGTGATGTCGCGAACATAAAATGTTCTGTTCGCGAACGGCGAACTCGAACTTCCGCAAATGTTCGCGAACGGGCGAACCGGGGCGAACCGCCATAAGACTTCAATAGGCAGGCAAATTTTAAAACCCACAGGGACTCTTTCTGGCCACAATAGTGATGGAAAAGTTGTTTCAAGGGGACTAACACCTGGACAGTGGCATACTGGAGGGGGATCCATGGCAAAACTCCCATGGAAAATTACATAGTTGATACAGAGTCTGGTTTTAATCATAAAGGGCATAAATCACCTAACATTCCTAAATTGTTTGGAATAACGTGCTTTAAAACATCAGGTATGATGTTGTTATCGATCAGGTAGTGTAAGGGTTACGCCCGCTTCACAGTGACAGACCAAACTCCCCGTTTAACGCACCGCAAACAAACCGCAAACAGTCCATTTGCACAACCGCAAACTCCATTTGCACAAGGTTGAATACCAAGCTAGCCATGTCCCGTTCCTTGTCCTCACTGATGTCATTGAAGGTCTCTTTCCTCCACCCAGCCACGTACAACACCAAGGGTCCCCGAAAGGTGACAACAAGCCCTATGGGACGCCTGCTGGGTTTGGTCTTCCACCTCCTCAAAGCCAGCTTCCTCCTCTGACTCCTCTTCTTCAGACTCCTCTCTCTGCGTTGCCTCTCTCTGTGTTATTATAAGGTGTGTTAAGTAGTACTATTCCTATCAGTTTAATCCCTGTTATGTGCCTTTTTTTTGGTTTGGTTTTTGAAGCCACAGTGCAGCACCAGAGGCCAGAAAAATTAGGCATGTACACATGCCTGAAAAATTAGGTATTATTGCAAGCCGCTGCTGTAGCAGCGGCCAGAAAAATTGATGTTTGTTTCCCAGGCAGAAAGTGCCCTAAAACATTGCAGCTTGAACCCTAGTTGGTGGCGGATAGTCACGCAAGTCATCCCAGCATTCAGAGATAAAATATAGCAGCGTGTGGACCAATTTCTAGCCCAAGGCAGCTCATCTCATCAGGCCTTTTTAGTCGAATGTATCACCACTGTCAGTCCCTTCGGGATCCATCCCTCATTCATCTTAATAAAGGTGAGGTAATATAGACTTTTTTTGACCTAGGCGACTTCTCTTCTCAGTGACAATACCTCCTGCTGCACTGAAGGTCCTTTTCTGACAGGACACTTGAAGCGGGGCAGGCCAGAAGTTCTATCGCAAATTAGGATAGCTCAGGCCACAGGTCAAGCCTGCACACCCATGTAGTCAAGGGGTTCATCGCTCCTCAGAGTGTCAATATCTGCAGTTAAGGCGAGGTAGTCTGCTACCTATCGGTCCGAGTCGTTCTCTGAGGGTGGACCCCGAAGGGCTGTGGCGATGCGTAGGACTTTAAAAGCTCCGCATGTCCTCCATCAACAACACGTCTGTAAAGCGTCCCGGGTCCTTGCCGGCGTGGGTCGTGGGAGGAGGAGGATTACTTTCACCTCTTCCCCTGTTAGATTCCCGTTGTGCTGTGACATCACTCTTATACGCTGTGTAAAGCATACTTTTTAATTTATTTTGGAACTGCTGCATCCTTTCCGACTTGCGGTAATTCGGTAACATTTCAGGCACTTTCTGCTTATACCGGGGGTCTAGTAGCGTGGACACCCAGTACAGGTCGTTCTCCTTCAGCCTTTTTATACGAAGGTCCCTCAACAGGCACGACAGCATGAAAGACCCATTTGCACAAGGTTGGATGCCGAGCTACTAATGTCCCGTTCCTCGTCCTCAGTGATCTCACTGAAGGTATGTTCTTCCCCCTAGTCACGTACAACACCACGGGTACCAGATAGGTAACAACGAGCACCCTTGGATGCCTGTTGTGGTTTGGTCTTCCTCCTCCTCCCTCAAAGCCACATTCCTCCTCTGACTCCTCTTCCTTACAATCCTCTTCCAGCATTGCTGCAGGTCCAGGCATTGCGCAGAGCGTCCCAGTAACATGGCAAAAAAATTCCCAGCTCCGCAGAGGCTGTCCTAGCACCCCGGTCATACAAATAGTCGTTAATGACTTTTTCTTGTTGGAGCAGGCGGTTGAACATTAGGAGTGTTGAATACCAACGTGTCGGGCCTGTCGCAAATCAAGCGCCTCACTGGCATGTTGTTTCGCCGCTGGATATCTGAAAAGTGCGCCATGGCCAGTGTAGGAACGCCTGAAATGGCCACACACCTTCCTGGCCTGCTTCAGGACATCCTGTAAGCCTGGGTACTTATGCACAAAGCGTTTTACGATCAGATTACACACATGTGCCATGCACGGCACATGTGTCAACGTGCCCAATTCAATGCCGCCAACAAATTTGTTCTATTGTCACAAACCACTTTGCCGATCTCCAGTTGGTGTGGAGTCAGCCACTGATCCACCTGTGTGTTCAAGAAGACGTGACACTGCCGTATCCGGGATGTGGAATAGTACCTGGGGAGCGGGGGGGGTGCCGTTGATGTGGAGCAAGACGCAGCAGCAGAAGAGGACTATGCCGAGGAGCCAAGGAGGTTATGGAAGAGGATGGAGTAGGAGGAGTAGAGGAGGTGGCAGCAGGCCTGCCTGCAAGTCCGGGCGGTGTCACCACCTCCTCTGCAGAGCCACGCATTCCATGCTTGGCAGCCGTCAGCAGGTTTACCCAATGCGCAGTGTAGGTGATATACCTGCCCTGACCATGCCTTGCAGACCAGGTATCATTGGTCGATGGACCCTTGCCCCAACACTGTGTGGCCAGACATGCCATTACTTCCTTTTTCACAATCGAGTACAGGTTGGGGATTGTCTTTTGTCAAAGAAATTTCGGCCGGGTACCTTCCACTGCGGTGTCCCAATAGCTACAAATGTTTGGAACGCCTCAGACTCCACCAGCTTGTATGGTAAAAGCTGGTGGGCTAAGAGTTCAGACAAGCCAGCTGTCAGATGTCGGGCAAGGGGGCGACTTTGTGACATTGGCTTTTTACGCTCAAACATGTCCTTGACAGACACCTGACTGTGGGCAGATGAGCAAGGAACTGCTCAAGGCGAGAGACGGAGTGGCGGATGGTTGAGAGGGGGCAAGGAGGACAGCAGTGGTTGACGTGGCTGAAGATGCTGGACCAGGAGGAGGATGGCAGCTTTGAGTTTGTTTGCTGCTTCTACTCATGTGTTATCCCATAGGCGTTTGTGATGTGCGATCATGTGCCTTCGCAAAGCAGTTTGTACCTAGGTGGGTGTTGGACTTCCCACAACTCAGTTCTTTTTGGCACAGGTTGCAAATGGCATCGCTGTTGTCAGAGGCAGACACACAAAAAAAATGCCACACTGCTTAGCTCTGCAATGACGGCATTCTGGTGGTGGCATGATGATTGGCATGCTGTCTGGCTGGACCCCAGGTGCTGATGCATTCTGTCTGACTGTGCCACTAGCTCCTTGCGACGACCTCCCCTGCTTCCAACTCGTCTCCTCCTCCTCTCTGTCTCCCCATCTGAACTTTCCCCCTGTTCTTCTTCTCTTCTAGCGGGCACCCACGTGACATCCACGGACGCATCGTCATCATCAACCGCTTCACTTGTATCTGACAACTCAGCAAAGGAAGCAGCAGTGGGTACAACATCATCATCATCACATCGTACGTCCATGTGTGTAATGCTGCCTGACCTGAGACATATCCTGTTATCTACATCTTCTGGCAATAATGGTTGCGTATCACTCATTTCTTCTAACTGATGTGTAAATAACTCCTCTGACAGATAAAGTGAAGCGGCTGTGGTTCTAGTGTTGGTGATTGGCGGCGGCAGGCGGGGCGAGTGTAACTTGAGAGGTGCCCGAAGCTAAGCTGGAGGAGGATGGTGCGTCAAGGTTCCGAGCAGAAGCTGTAGAAGATTGGGTGTCCTGTGTTAGGCAGTCAACTATGTCCTCAGAACTTTTTGAGTTCAGGGTACGTGGCCTCTGAACACTGGGCATTATTCTAGGGCCAAAGGGAATCACAGCACCATGACCACGATGGCCCCTGCGGGGTGGCCTGCCTCTACCTGTCATTTTTTTTTCGATTAGTGTTACTATGTGTGCAAGCTACTGTGACAACAGATATGAGTGGCACTGTGCACTAGCAGAAGTTGGCAGAGTAGACGCTGTAGGCCTGACACACACGCTTGCAGACAACTAACTGCTATTCAATCTATTACAGTTTTTTTTTTAAATGTACACCAGATATGAGTTGCACTGGTGTGACCACCGTGCCCTGGCAGGCCCTGAAACGCCACACGTGTGAAGGAAACTGACTGCTATTATTTCACAGTCAAAAAAAGTGTTGTTTTTTTTAAATGTACACTACTGTTACACCAGATTATGAGTTGCACTGGTGTGACACTGTGCCCTGGCAGGCCCTGAAACGCACACGGTGAAGGAAACTGACTGCTATTATTTCACAGCTCAAATTCGAGTTTTTTTTTTAATGTACACTACTGTTACACCAGATATGAGTTGCACTGGTGTGACACTGTGCCCTGACAGGCCCTGAAACGCACACGCGTGAAGGAAACTGACTGCTATTATTTCACAGTCAAATTTCTAGTTTTTTTTTTAATGTACACTACTGTTACACCAGATATGAGTTGCACTGGTGTGACACTGTGCCCTGGCAGTCCCTGAAACGCACACGTGTGAAGAAGAACTGACTGCTATTATTTCACAGTCAAAAAAGTGTTGTTTTTTTTAAATGTACACTACTGTTACACCAGATATGAGTTTGCACTGGTGTGACACTGTGCCCTGGCAGGCCCAGAAACGCACACGTGTGAAGGAAACTGACTGCTATTATTTCACAGTCAAATTTCTATTTTTTTTTTAATGTACACTACTGTACACCAGATATGAGTTGCACTGGTGTGACACTGTGCCCTGACAGGCCCCTGAAACGCACACGCGTGAAGGAAACTGACTGCTATTATTTCACAGTCAAATTTCTAGGTTTTTTTTTTAATGCACACTACTGTTACACCAGATATGAGTTGCACTGGTGTGACACTGTGCCCTGGCAGGCCCCTGAACGCACACGTGTGAAGGAAACTGACTGCTATTATTTCACAGTCAAATTTCTAGGTTTTTTTTTTAATGTACACTACTGTTACACCAGATATGAGTTGCACTGGTGTGACACTGTGCCCTGGCAGGCCCTGAAACGCCACACGTGTGAAGGAAACTGACTGCTATTATTTCACAGTCAAATTTCTAGGTTTTTTTTTTAATGTACACTACTGTTACACCAGATATGAGTTGCACTGGTGTGACACTGTGCCCCTGGCAGGCCCTGAAACGCACACGTGTGAAGGAAACTGACTGCTATTATTTCACAGTCAAATTTCTAGTTTTTTTTTTAATGTACACTACTGTTACACCAGATATGAGTTGCACTGGTGTGACACTGTGCCCTGACAGGCCCCTGGAAACGCACACGCGTGAAGGAAACTGACTGCTATTATTTCACAGTCAAATTTCTAGGTTTTTTTTTAATGTACACTACTGTTACACCCAGATATGAGTTGCACTGGTGTGACACTGTGCCCTGGCAGTCCCTGAAACGCACACGTGTGAAGAAAACTGACTGCTATTATTTCACAGTCAAAAAAGTGTTGTTTTTTTTAAATGTACACTACTGTTACAACCAGATATGAGTTGCACCTGGTGTGACACTGTGCCCTGGCAGGCCCAGAAACGCACACGTGTGAAGGAAACTGACTGCTATTATTTCACAGGTCAAATTTCTTTTTTTTTTTTTAATGTACACTACTGTTACACCAGATATGAGTTGCACTGGTGTGACACTGTGCCCTGACAGGCCCTGAAACGCACACGCGTGAAGGAAACTGACTGCTATTATTTCACAGTCAAATTTCTAGGTTTTTTTTTAATGCACACTACTGTTACAACCAGATATGAGTTGCACTGGTGTGACACTGTGCCCTGGCAGGCCTGTGAAACGCCACACGTGTGAAGGAAACTGACTGCTATTATTTCACAGTCAAATTTCTAGGTTTTTTTTTTTTTAATGTACACTACTGTTACACCAGATATGAGTTGCACTGGTGTGACACTGTGCCCTGGCAGGCCCTGAAACGCACACGTGTGAAGGAACTGACTGCTATTATTTCACAGTCAAATTTCTAGGTTTTTTTTTTAATGTACACTACTGTTACACCAGATATGAGTTGCACTGGTGTGACACTGTGCCCTGGCAGGCCCTGAACGCACACGTGTGAAGGAAACTGACTGCTATTATTTCATAGTCAAATTTCTAGGTTTTTTTAATGTACACTACTGTTACACCAGATATGAGTTGCACTGGTGTGACACTGTGCCCTGGCAGGCCCTGAATACGCACACGTGTGAAGGAAACTGACTGCTATTATTTCACAGTCAAATTTCTAGTTTTTTTTTTTTAATGTACACTACTGTTACACCAGATATGAGTTGCACTGGTGTGACACCGTGCTCTGGCAGGCCCTGAAATGCACACGGTGTGAAGGAAACTGACTGCTATTATTTCACAGTCAAATTTCTAGGTTTTTTTTAATGTACACTTACTGTTACACCAGATATGAGTTCCACTGGTGTGACACTGTGCCCTGGCAGGCCCTGAAACGCACACGTGTGAAGGAAACTGACTGCTATTATTTCACAGTCAAATTTCTAGTTTTTTTTTTTAATGTACACTACTGTTACAACCAGATATGAGTTGCACTGGTGTGACACTGTGCCCTGGCAGGCCCAGAAACGCACACGTGTGAAGGAAACTGACTGCTATTATTTCACAGTCAAAAAAGTGTTGTTTTTTAAATGTACAACTACTATTACACCAGATATGAGTTGCACTGGTGTGACACTGTGCCCTGGCAGGCCCTGAAACTCACACGTGTGAAGGAAACTGACTGCTATTATTTCACAGTCAAATTTCTAGGTTTTTTTTTTTTATGTACACTACTGTTACACCAGATATGAGTTGCACTGGTGTGACACTGTGCCCTGGCAGGCCCTGAAACGCACACGTGTGAAGGAAACTGACTGCTATTATTTCACAGTCAAAAAAGTGTTGTTTTTTTTAACCCCTTAATGATCACAGCACTTTTCCATTTCTGTCCGTTTGGGACCAAGGCTATTTTTCCATTTCTGCGGTGTTTGTATTTAGCTGTAATTTTCCTCTTACTCATTTACTGTACCCCACACATATTATATACCGTTTTTTTTCGCCATTAAAATGGACTTTCTAAGATACCATTATTTTCATTATATCTTATAATTTACTATAAAAAAAATTATAAAATATGAGGAAAAAATGGAAAAAAACGTTGTTTACATCTTCTTTGCTTTTTTTGCAAGTTATAGGGCCATAAATACAAATAGCACTTTGCTTATTCCAAACCACTTTTTTTCAAAATTAGCGCTAGTTAATTGGAACACTGATATCTGTCAGGGATACCTGAATATCCATTGACATGTATATATTTTTTTTTTTTAGAAGACATCCCAAAGTATTGATTTAGGCCCTTTTTGGTATATTTCATGCACCATTTCACCACCAAATGCGATCAAATAAAAAAAATTGTTCACTTTTTCACAAATGTTTTCAGAAACTTTAGGTTTCTCACTGAAATTATTTACAAGCAGCTTGTGCAATTATGGCATAATTGGTTGTAAATTTTTCTCTGGGATCCCCTTTGTTCAGAAATAGCAGACATATATGGCTTTGGCGTTGCTTTTTGGTAATTAGAAGGCCGCTAAATGCCACTGCCTCACAACACGTGTATTATGCCCAGCAGTGAAGGGGGTTAATTAGGGAGCATGTAGGGAGCTTCTTTGGGGTAGTTTAGCTTTAGTGTAGTGTAGTAGACAACCCAAAGTATTGATCTAGGCCCATTTTGGTATATTTAATGCCACCATTTCACAGCCAAATGCGATCAAATAAAAAAAAACTTTACATTTTTCCAAATTTTAGGTTTCTCACTGAAATCATTACTAACATTTTGTGCAATTATGGCACAAATGGTTGTAAATGTTTCTCTGGGATCCCCTTTGTTCAGAAATAGCAGACATATATGGCTTTGGTGTTGCTTTTTGGTAATTAGAAGGCCACTAAATGCCGCTGCGCACCACACGTGTATTATGCTCAGCAGTGGCAGGGGTTAATTAGGGAGCTTGTAGGGTTAATTTTAGCTTTAGTGTAATTTAGTAGACAACCCCAAGTATTGATCTTGGCCCCTTTCTGGTATATTTCATGCCACCATTTCACCGCCAAATGCGATCAAATTAAAAAAAAATAGTCAACTTTTTCACAAACTTTAGGTTTCTCACTGAAATTATTTACAAACAGCTTGTGCAATTATGGCACAAATAGTTGCAAATGCTTCTCTGGGATCCCCTTTGTTCAGAAATAGCAGACATATATGGCTTTGGTGTTGTTTTTTGGTAATTAGAAGGCTGCTAAATGCCACTGCGCACAACACGTGAATTATGCCAGCAGTGAAGGGGGTTAATTAAGTAGCTTGTAGGGAGCTTGCAGGGTTAATTTTAGCTTTAGTGTAGAGATCAGCTTCCCACCTTCACACATCAGACCCCCTGATCCCTCCCAAAGAGCTCTCTTCCCCTCCCCCTCCCCACAATTGTCCCCGCCATCTTAAGTTCTGGCAGAAAGTCTACCAGTACTAAAAAAAAGGTATCTTTTTTTTTAAATCTTTTTTTAGCATATTTACATATGCTGTTGTTTAGGATCCCCCCTTAGCCTCCAACCTCCCTGATCCCCCAAAACAGCTCTCTAAACCCTCCCCCTCTGCCTTATTTGGGGCCATCTTGGGTACTGGCAGCTGTCTGCCAGTACCCAGTTTGCAAATAAAATGTTTATTTTTAATTTTTTCCCCCCTTTTTTTCTGTAGTGTAGCCCCCCCCCCTCAAGGACCAATCTCCCACCCGCTCCCAGATCCCTTAGATTTATTTTTTATATATATATTTACCCCCCCCCTTTCTCCCACTTTCAAAAACAATTTTTCTGTAGTGTAGCGAATCCCACCCTCTCCCTCCCTGTGCAAGCCCCGCGCCGCCAGCCCGCCTCCTCCCATGTACGCAGCGCGCGCCCCCGGCGATCCTGCCCCGATCCCGCCCCTCTCTCTCACTTAGACCTCATCGATGGCCCACCACCCGCCTCCCACTTCAGCTCCCACCCACCAAACGAATGCTGCCATCGATGTCCGGTGCAGAGAGGGCCACAATTGGGGAATCAAAATGCAGCAAACGCCCCTTTAACAGTATCTAAAAAGCCCATCTTTGGGAATAAAAAATATAAGAACTGTTTAAATTAAAGTACAAAACCTATGCCTCTCTCTGTGAAATTAAATCCATATACCAATGATCACCTTTTTAAAAGATTAGAATATTATCACTTAAATTAACATTTTGTTATTACGTGGTTGAAGTGAATTATTTTTTATTAAGTAACAATTTTTTTCAAGTTTTTACATATAGTCACAGGGTTGGACCCAAATGTAAATTAACTGGATATATTTTTGAATTGATTCTAAGAGCTTCTCTTCGGTTATAATATATTATTTTTCTAATCTATTATATTCAAGATAAAAGTAATACATGTAAGATATTTTCAACTATGCCTTTCACTCATCCAAGAATAAATCCAGAAAAGTTATAAGATCTCTTTTTAAAAAAAACAAAAACAAAACTGAGAATATACTCTTTTATATATGAGATCAGTTTAGATTTTAGCTACACTATCACGTTGGTGAGAAATGTCTATCTCAAATTATTTTACACCAGGTTTTAAAGTAGTAAATGTGGGGAGGATCTATATAAAGGGGCTTGCGTAGCAATCCAGATGTCCCCTGATTGTTAAGAAATGTAAATACGTACGTCAATAGACATCATGTTTAAAGAGATTAAAAAATAAAGGGCAAATATGCTCATGGAACTATCCTTATCATAATAAACTAATAGTTACTTGAGTAGGGTTACCAGTTTTCAATATATAACTGTACTTTCCAGTACTTCAGATGACTGTCCAATAATAAAATACTGGACACTTAACTGATGAAGTCTTATTTTGGCCCATACATGTTATGCCACAGGGCTTAAGATCTAACCAAAGGTCTGATATAGACATATAACTGATATAGGCTGTATGTAAAAGGGGTCTGTCTAAAGCTGATCTCTACCTTAGGGGTGGACTAGTCCAGGGTGCAGGGTTGCAATTGCCTCTAGACCACTCTTGGTGATGGAATCAGGATCAGTGCAGAAGGTTCAGTGCCCAGCAGTTTATCTAATGTTTTTCTTTTTGGTATGCTAATTTAAATGTGTATATAAACAAACTTACATATACAGTATATGTGTGTAGGGTTTTTTTGTAGCTGTAGATATATTCAAACCATTATGTTTGTCCCTAAGCTGCTCTGCTTGTTGTGGAGGTGGCTACATATATCAATAGAGTTGTGGGAGTTATCTTTATTAGCCAGTAATTGATTCCTGCAGGTCAAAAAGCTTTCAAAACCAATTAAAAACTGCATGTTTTAATATTTTATTTATTTGAAAAAAAAAAAAGACAAACATAAAACAAAAGCATTTAATTCAAATAAGATTTTAGATGTAAATTGTTACTTAAAATTAACATTTGAGCCAAATATAACAGTTAAAATTATATACATGTATTTAATAAATAAATAATTAAATATTATAATGGAAGAAGTCAGAAGACTGTTAAAAAAACATTACTCCAGTAGTCATTCTATTATGATAAGGAAATTCCCTGTAAAAAAAAAGAAAAAGAAAGAAAGAAAAAAGAAAGAAAGAAAGCTTTATATTGTGTATATTATGTTGTGGAAATTCCTTGTGAAAAAGGAACCACCTAATTTAAATATTAAGGACTGATAAAAAAAAATCACTTCAGCAGTTAAAGCACATTAAAGGGACAGTAAAGTCAAAATGAAACTTAAATGTTAAGGATAGAGTACATGTAATCAACTTTCTAATTTACTTCAACTATCAATTTTGCTTAGTTCTCTTGGTATCCTTTGTTATATATAACATGCTATATTAGATTATATATTATACATGCTATTTTACTTCAAGTAGTGTAAAACAAATAGAGTAGGTGTCTTGTTCCATAGGAAATTACATTTCCAATTAATTAAACAAGTGAAAGACAAGGAAGGAAGGTTTTTTAGGTTCACAAGGTAGTATAAAGGTAAAGAGATCTTTAATATATATGCCCCAAATAAAACACAAGACAAAATATTTTAGAAGGCTCGTTGACCCCGGTCTTGGACCTACACAAAGTCATAGTAATAGTAGGAGGTGATTTTAATGCTACATTAGATCCACAGATAACGGGGAAAAAACTCATCAATATTACAGAAAGTAATTAAACAAGTGAATAATAGCCTTAAAGATATGGCTATTTATAATATCTGGAGATTATTAAATACGAACCAGAGAGTAGTTGTAGAAGATATAAGATTTTACCATAACTTGGTCAGCCTATTAAGTTACAGATCAGTTGGTCAGAAAAAGGAACTAGATCGTTAAATTGGTGTTTAATAACTACTAGACAATAAAGAAATTAGAAATAATAACTAAATAAACAAATTAGAAAATGAAAGAGTTTTTCTAGATTACTAATATACAGAATATATATATATATATATATATATATATATATATATATATATATATATAATATATATATATATAGAAAATATACCGATTAATATCCTATAGGAAATGCATAAATGTATGATAAGAGGGGAGATAATAAAAACAAAAAATTGTATACAAAATAGGAAAAATAGACAAGAGATAGAAGGAATTTGTTTTTTTATGAATTAGCTACAAGACATAAAAAACTAGAAGAGTTAGATACTAAAAGAGACAACTTAAGGAGACATTAGGGCCCAGAGAAAACACAAAAAAAAAGCATTATAGTTAAAAAGAAGTATTACACTGAAGGAAATAAAAATGGAAAATTGTTGGCATTGGTAAAAGAAATATAGGATTTAGTATATATAAGAAAAAGATTAAAGTAACAAATATTGTAAAAATAATAAAGAGAAACATTTAAACAATATTATGAGAATCTCTATAATTTAAATAAAGGTATGAAAGTTTATTTTCCAGATATACAGAAATGTAAAATAAAAAAAGAAGACTCATTGAAAGATTCTATAGAAGATCCAATCGCAATAGAAAAAATAAGACAAGTAGTTAAATAATTAAAATCAGATAAAGCTCTAGGTCTGGATGGATTGTCTTTGAAATATTATAAAAATATTATAAAATATACATTGATAATTTGATTCTGTATATAAACCGTTTATTCTCTTCAATAGATGGAGAAAACATTTCTAAGGAAATGTTTGAAAGCAAGAATTAGTAATCCCAAATGAGTAAAATCAAATTAATTGGTAACAAATTATAGGCAAATTTCACTTTAAATGTAGATATCAAAATATTTTCAGAAATAATTGCATATAGAATTAACAATACTCTAAAGGAGATTATACCTTTAGATAAACTAGGCTTCATAAAGAATAGAGAAGCTAGAGATGACACACAATGCTATTCAATTAATAAGCTATGTAGAAAAAATGAAAATGCCAACTACATTTATTTAAACAGAGGCAGAAAAGACCTTTGACCGGGTCAACTGGTATTTTATGAAAAAACTGTAGGAAAAATTTGGTTTTGGTTCAATTTTAGTTAATATAATTAAAGCACTATATAAACTCCGATCAGCTAAAATTAAAAGGAATGGTGAAATATCAGATTCCTTCCTTCTCTCTAATGGAACAAGGCAATGTCTACATTATTTTTATTATTTATGGAGATTTTAACAGCACATACTGGCAAAATGAAAAAATAAAAGGTATTAAAGTTGGAATTGAGGAAAATAAAATGTTATGATTTGCAGTTGATACTCTGTTTACCCTAACCAACCCAATCCAGTCATTAGATGATTATTATGAATTAGATTATGGTTATGAATTAATTTAAGAATTTTGTTACTTTATCAAACTTTTTAGTTACTGTTAATAAATTGGAATTACTAATTATTAATATTGAGAAGAATATGATGTGTTCTAATTGGGAATGTTATATATATAAATTTAAAAACATATATAAAACTTAATTTAAAAACAATTTGGGGTTAGGAAGGATTAACATTATTCAAATGAATATCAAATGAAATTATTTTATATAAACTACAAACATTGCCGATACCAGTAACAAATATATATTTTAACAAATTACAGGAATGTATTAACAATTATATCTGAGGACAAATTCATCCCCAAATTAATAAAGATGTATTATATAGAAAATGAATAAATGGAGGTTTAGGAGTCCCAAAATAATTACAGACAAGCAATATCGTTACAGAGAATACTGCACTGACATTTAAACTACCAGGACAATTTGAACAACAATTACTATTTGTAAAGGACATTAGTAATCAATGTTGACTGAAACCCAATGATATATCTAATCTGATTAAATCTTACAATAAAAGAAACCTTCTATGTATGGAATTACATAATTAGAAAATGTAATTTCGATACAATCCTTTATCTTTAAAGAAAAATATGGAAATATTTGGAGGTCAAATAAATTTCCAAACAGAATTAGTATATATTTGATAATAGAAAACAAGAAATTAATATTTATTGAAGACTTCAAAGAAAAAAGTTTAAACTGTATTATAGTCTGATTTTATATATACAAATAAACCATTATATTAGTAGCAATAAAAATAAAAAGTAACTGTTAAGAACCCTAACAAAATTTGAGCGTTGAGTACTTCAACATTCAATAACAGACGCTTATTATCTAAATCTTATGATTTGATAGTGAATAACTTATGTGAGCCTCCAAAATATCAGCTAGATTACGAGTTTTGCGTTATGAGTGAAAAAGCATCGTTATGCTTCATAACGATGCTTTTTCCCTAACACTGCTATTACAAGTCTTGCTGTACCACACACCTTTTTTGCCGTCACGCAACGTCAGTACCGCTCATTTTTCAATGGGACTTGCATAGCGCCGGTATTACGAGTTTTGCTTTGAGGCCAAAAAGTGAGCGGTACACTCTATAACCACAAGATCCGTACCGCCATCTAAAGTCAGTAGTTATGAGCTTTACGTTATAAAGCTGTACCATAAAATACATAACTAAAGTGTTAAAAAGTACACTAACATCCATAAACTACCTATTAACCCCTAAACCAAGGCGCTCCCGCATAATTCCTATGTAAAACTAAATACATACTTACCTGTAAAATAAAACCTAAGCTAGCTACAAAATAACTAATAGTTATATTGTAGGTCCTCTTAGGTTTTATTTTTATTTCACAGGTAAGTTTGTATTTATTTTCACTAGGTAGACTCGTTAGTAAATAGTTATTAACTATTTACTAACTACTGAGTTAAAATAAATACAAAGTTACCTGTAAAATAAAACCTAACCTGCCTTACTCCTAACATTACAATAAAATAAAATAAATTAATAAAATAAAATTATCTAAATTACAAAAAAAATAAACACTAAATTACACAACATAAAAAACGAAATTATCAAAAATAAAAACAAATTACTCCTAATCTAATAGCCCTATCAAAATAAAGAAGCCCGGGGGCGTGTCTCTGGGCAGCACCTTGAATGGTAGCAATATTGGTTGCTCCAAGGGAATCACAGATAATCTGCCTTTTATCAGTGGCCAGGAAGATCATCCAACTCCCACACCTTGATATTAAAAATCCACAGACCAAACTGAGTCAGGTGATAGTAAATTCTTGGCATTATAACCTTTGGAAATCGATCTGGAGCGTTGAGGCCTAAGGCAGTTACTTCAGTAAAGGCTCTCAACACCCCCCCGGTATCTTGTACGCCGGGTATGCAGTGCAAAGACACTGACACTTTTTGCAGAAAAAGGGAGAATAGACACTGAATGATCAGTCTACCCAGCCAGTTGAGCTGAAGTAAAGTAAAACGACAGCATAACTACAGTTGGAATCTCCATTCTATTACCTTTCGTGATAAGGGACATCATATATCTGCTCAAAATATTGCGCATCATACATCAAAAATGGCGCTGGATGCTACGCTGATATTAAGGGAAATTAAAGTCATGCTGGATGCACACTTTAAAGAAATTTGCACAATATTTGGAGAGGAATTTGCATCCCTAAAAGACACATGTGTCAAGGCTAAGGGAGAGAAGCAGCCTTCGCTAGAGCTCCCCACCAAACCTCCTCCATACCCGATCCAAACACCCGCATCTAAGCCAGCAGAAAAGTTTCTCCTAACACCAGAAACTTACCCGAGCACAGTCATGATGGCTGCAACTGCGAGTGACCCATCGGGCAAACGGATGAAGCGGCCGGCTAGTCTGGAGTGGAGAGTCACGTCGCTGGGTTGCGCAGAGTGTAGTGAGGTTGATTCGATTGGACTTGGGCCAAATAGCGGCGCTCCAGTCATGGGCAAATTGACATCCGCTAATCGCAGGAAGAGCCCTACAGTGGAAGATCTGGCCATAGCAATTGGACTTGCAGCTGCACATCACCGTCTTCCTCCGGTAAGAATGAGAGGCAGACCATCAGTGTGGGACATTTATCAGGACACTTGCTACCAGCCCGCGGTTTATGCGGACACACTTCAGTACTGCAGGCCTTTTGACCCCGGAGGCTAATAGACTTGTGCTTATACTGCAACGAGTCTGCCATTTGGATGGGCACACTCGGGGGTAAGGAAAGAGAACTCTGTACCATTGATTTACGGGCCGCTTGTATACTGCACTCTGTGAGCTAGTGCGACCCGCTTTCAAACTCATTTGATGGGTAGGGTGTTAAATGGTTAAAGGGGAGAGTGGTATTTAAATACTCCTTTGAATTTCAGTACTACTTCAGAATGGGGGGTTTAGTCTATCTCGATATTTTCTCTACCTCTGGTTAGACTTTATGTTTATGTGACTACACGCACCTGTTTGTCAGTGTCTTAAAATGCATAATGTGACTAGTACTAGTCCCTCCACAATGAGCTTTGTGGTAACCACTTCTTTCCTTACTAATGTTTTAAGTGTATCCATACAGGTATTTGGAATTTTAAATAGGGGCCTGCTATTTTATGTTTTTACTAAGAGGTCTGCAACTTAGATGTCCATCACCATACAATACAATAGAGTAGAAATGTAATATACTATACTGGGATTGTTGGCTCCTAGGGGACTATATTCTATACCTTTACTATTTGTTTAGTACCTGCTCTACATGCTTATTATGCTTCTATCTTTTTACAAGTGAGCTGTAGGGGACAGGTAAAAGTTCCTTGGCACTCGGGTCACTACATTTCACAAGAACTAATATTGCTTTAATATTAAGTGCAGACTATTATAAACTTCCCTTTGCTTATGCCTCTATAAATCCTGCTCCTATGAGGAACTATAAGGTTATTTACTACTCCCAGTTAACTGATAGTGGCATAGCCCCTGAGACCAGTGAATGAGTACAAACTGTCAGGTAGAAATTTAACGGGAATGAAGATTGCCCTTATGCCCAGCCATTGTCTAAATAAAGTGGCCCATACATTCAGCTTCTGAGAGACGCTAAATTTGAAAATACACAATATTAGGTATGCCCCAATAAAAACCACCTGCTTATATCACCGCCTAAGACTCCACTTGCTGGAGATCAGATTAGAATTACCACCCTTCAGCAACAATTCCTGCTGTATATGCTCTTCATCAGCAGTCTCATGTGCTAATCATAAAATGTCGGCTCCCTATCATTATATGCTTTTATATTTGCTTTATTTTGCCTTTCCCCCGAAATTCCCCTGCTATGTAACAAGCTCTTTCCTCAGAGGTCCAAGAGAGGCCTCTATTTACCATTAGGGGAAACTTCCCTTTAAACCAACATATTTTATGAGGACAAAATTGGTCCTCCTTTCTATTTCTTATCCCTCAGGCCCCCCAGCCTAAACGGTCTACAGTCCAAAAGTGGCTGTTTTGTTTCTAAAAGGGGGAAATTATTACTATTTGTTATCTAGACTCTCTGTATTAAGCGATTAATGTATAGTATAAAATGAGGTATCCTTCATATGTCCATATTTGTTACTATGTACGTGAATGTTGTGTGTTCCCAAGATTAGTATGCCATAATCTACTACTGTGCTGCTATATATAAAACTGTGGGACATTCTTGATATTTATGTATGTTACAGTTAAAACCTCAATAAATGCAGGGCATTGCCCCAAAGAAATCAGCTCTTTTACCTGTTAAAAAAAAAACCCTAACAGTAAAATCCACCACCCACCCAACCAAACCCCCAAATAAAAACCTATCTAAATAAACCTAAGCTAACCGTTGCCCTGAAAAGGGCATTTGGATGGGCATTGCCCTTTAAAGGGCATTTAGCTCTTTACATTGCCCAAACCCTAAGCTAAAAATAAAAACCACCCAATAAACCCTTAAAACAACCTAACACTAACCCCCGACGATCCACTTACAGTTTTCGAAGACTGGACATCCATCCTAATCCAGGCGGCAGAAGTCTTCATCCAAGCAAGCAGAAGTCCTCATCCAAGCCGGCAGAAGTCTTCATCCAGACTGCATATTCTATCTTCATCCATCTGGCGCGGAGCGGGTCCATCTTCAAGACATCTGTCACGGAGCATCCTCTTCTTCCGATCGCTGCTGTAGAATGAAGTTT
Source organism: Bombina bombina (assembly GCF_027579735.1). Lineage (NCBI taxonomy): Eukaryota > Metazoa > Chordata > Amphibia > Anura > Bombinatoridae > Bombina > Bombina bombina. Next base: position 1,001,152,305 of record NC_069499.1, read on the forward strand.
CCCTGTAAGTGACGTCATCCAAGATGGTTTCCCTTAAATTCCGATTGGCTAATAGAATTCTATTAGCCAATAGGAATTAAAGGTGAAAAAAATCATATTGGCTGTTGCAATTGAGCTCATTCTACAGCAGCGATTGGAAGAAGAGGATGCTCTGCGCCGGATGTCTTGAAGATGGACCCGCTCCGCACCGGATGGATGAAGATAGAAGATGCCGTCTGGATGAAGACTTCTGCCCGCTTGGATGAAGATATCTGCCGCCTGGATGAGGATGGATGTCTGGTCTTCGAAAACTGTAAGTGGATCTTCGGGTGTTAGTGTTAGGTTTTTTAAAGGATTTATTGGGTGGGTTTTATTTTCAGCTTAAGGTTGGGGAAATTTAAAAGAGCTAAATGCCCTTTTAAGGGCAATGCCCATCCAAATGCCTTTTTCAGGGCAAGGCTTATCTAAGGTTTATTTAGAAAGGTTTTTATTTGGGGGGTTTGGTTGGGTGGGTAGTGGGTTTTACTGTTGGGGGGTGTTTGTATTTTTTTAACAGGTAAAGAGCTGATTTCTTTGGGGCAATGCCCCACAAAAGGCCCTTTTAAGGGCCATTGGCAGTTTAGTGTAGGCTAGGTTTTTTTATTTTGGGTGGGCTTTTTTATTTTGATAGGGCTATTAGATTAGGAGTAATTCGTTATTTATTTTTGAAAATTTCGTTTTTTATTTTGTGTAATTTAGTGTTTATTTTTGTAATTTAGATAATTGTATTTTATTAATTTAATTTATTTTATTGTAATGTTAGGTTTTAGTGTAAGGCAGGTTAGGTTTTATTTTACAGGTACATTTGTATTTATTTTAACTAGGTAGCTAGTAAATACTTAATAACTATTTACTAACTAGTCTACCTAGTTAAAATAAATACAAACTTACCTGTGAAATAAAAATAAAACCTAAGATAGCTACAATATAACTATTAGTTATTTTGTAGCTAGCTTAGGTTTTATTTTACAGGTAAGTATGTATTTAGTTTTAAATAGGAATTATTTAGGTAATAATTGTAAGTTTTATTTAGATTTATTTTAATTATATTTAAGTTAGGGTGTGTTAGTGTTAGACTCAGGCTTAGGGTTACCTTAGGGTTAGGTTTAGGGGTGAATATATTTATGTAGTGATGTTGGAGGGCGGCAGTTTAGGGGTTAATAGTTTAAGTATATTTCGTTGTGGGGGGGCTTGCGGTTTAGTGGTTAATAGGTTTATTATAGCGGCGGTGTTGGCGGACGGCAGATTAGGGGTTAATAATATTTAAATAGTGTTTGCTATGCGGGAGGGAGGCAGTTTAGGGTTAACAGGTTTATTATAGTGGTGATGATGTCGGGGAGCGTCAGAATAGGGGTTAATACATTTTTAAAGTGGCGGGGCTGTGAAACTTACCTGTGAAATAAAAATAAAACCTAAGATAGAGACAATATAACTATTAGTTATATTGTAGCTAGCTTAGGTTTTTTTTTACAGGTAAGTATTTAGTTTTAAATAGGAATTATTTAGGTAATAATTGTAAGTTTAATTTAGATTTATTTTAATTATATTTAAGTTAGGGGGGGTTAGGGTTAGATTTAGGCTTAGGGTTACGTTAGCGTTAGGGTTACGTTAGGGTTAGATTTAGGGGTTAATATATTTATTTAGTGTTAGTGATGTGGGAGGCCAGAGGTTTAGGGGTTAATATTTTTATTATAGTGGCGGCGACATTGGGGGCGGCAGATTAGGGCTTAATAACTGTAATGTAGGTGGCGTTGATGTTAAGGGCGGCAGATTAGGGGTTAATAAGTGTATTTAGGGGGTGGCGATGTTTGGGCAAGCAGATTAGGGGTTAATAACTGTAATGTAGGTGACGGCGATATTGGGGGCGGCAGATTAGTGGTGTTTAGATGTGTTTTTTATGTTAGGGTGTTTTTCTTTCCTCATAGACATCAATGGGGCTGCGTTACGGAGCTTTTGTTTCCACCATCGCAGGTGTTAGGCTTTTTTTTAGCCGACTCTCCCCATTGATGTCTATGGGGAAATCGTGCACAAGCACGTCAAAACACTGCTTGTATTTGGGTGAGGTATGAAGCTCAACGCAACCATATTGCAAAACCTGTAATAGCAGCGCTATAGAGAGGTTAAATACCGCTGCTTTTGTGGCAGTCGTTAATTTCCCTATAGCGCTCAAAACTCGTAATCTAGCTGATATCGCCCGCACAAGCCGGGTTTTACAAAACCTGTTATAGCAGCGCTATAGAGAGGTTAAATACCGCACACATGAGCGCAATTGCGATTTATGCAAGAATAATTACGGCAACCTCAGAGCTCTGCTTAAGTACTACGCGAAACAAAAAAGTACCACAAAACACATAAAAAATACATTGAAAAGTAGAGTTACACTCATAATAAAATTAATTAAAATTATTTTAAAATATTGCACAAAAAAGTTATAAGAGCTGAAAGATATGAGGTCTCAGGTGTTAGAAAAAAAAAGTCAGGCAAAGGGCTTTAACATAGCGATACATACAGATAAATGTCTAAATATGTATATGTTACGGGTAAATTCCAAAATCCGGGTAATCCTAGGCTGTGGGTAAAGCCAGGTGTAATGTAATTCCCCCATCTACACTATTTTTTTCCCTCTTCTTGAGGGTTCAAGGAAGACGCCCTGCCGATCCTCTGGAATCCACCTCAAGTGAACCTTGGGGAATTAGGTTTTCAAGGGGGCCCCGCCTTGAACCCCCCAGGCGGAGGCAAACAAGTGCATCGTATATATATATATATATATATATATATATATATATATATATATATATATGTTTGATGCGGTGACTTGATGCACTCTGAGAAGATTTATCATGTTACATCAGGCTTTACCCACAGCCACTTGGGTAATGTCAGGTTTACCCGGGTAATGCTAGGATTACCCAATTTCTTACTTTACCCACAACATATATACAGTATATATATATATATATATATATATATATATATATATATATATATATATATATATGTGTGTACATATGTATTTATGTATTTATATGTAGAGAAAATAACTCATTGTGTTTACAAATCTAGACAAGTCAGAAGACTTGCTTTTACCCCAGAAACTCTCTGATTACACTGTTTCCAATGCAGCAAAGGAATCTAGGTGAGATATGCAAATGAGGTTCACAATGACTCACTTTTTTACTACTAGCCTGCTTTTTAAGGCAGACTTCCCTTTACGCCATAGCATCGCTGCATTACACAGCTTCTAAGCTTAGCTAGGGGTAGTACAGTGATTCAGACCAATCCCAGGACAGCTGTTTCGTGGTTATTGCCACTCATCAGCTGGGAGTAGGTTGAATCACTGCTTGATAAAATTGATGCTGCATTTCCCCCAGAAAACAACTTTATCAAGCAGTGATTCAACCTACACCCAGCTGATGAGTGGCAATAACCACGAAGCAGCTGTCTTGGGATTGGTCTGAATCACTTTACTACCCCTAGCTAAGCTTAGAAGCTGTGTAATGCGGTGATGCTATGGCATAAAGGGAAGTCTGCCTTAAAAAGCAGGCTAGAAGTAAAAAAGTGAGTCATTGTGAACCTCATTTACATATCTCACCTAGAATCCTTTGCTGCATTGGAAACAGTGTAATCAGAGAGTTTCTGGGGTAAAAGCAAGTCTTCTGACTTGTCTAGATTTGTAAATGGTTTACACAATGAGTTATTTTCTCTACATTTTGGATTTAATTGAGGATTTTAAACTCACTTTTTGCCTCCCCATATTTTAAATTGCTGTATTTACAGACATATATACACATATAAACACATGAATGCATATGTATACATATATCAACATATATATAAGTGCATTAGAGCCCTTAGCAATGTCCATAGACAATACAGCGAGGCGCATAACCCAACTGCAGGCAACTGATGGATACATACAGACATAGTGCGCACAAGCACAAGGCGCTCAGTAATGGGGAAGGAGGTTGTCAAGACAACCATCGTAAACACAACACGCAACTTGTCAAATATATGAATAGACCAGGCGCCTAACAGCGATAGCTGTGTAAAATATGTGTCAAACGTTAAGTACACCACAGGTTAATGGGGCTATACCTGTTTGATCACTCACAGGATCACAATAATCAAAGATGAAATACTCAATAAACAATGGCTTGCCCAAACCTGAGTTGACAAACTACCGTATGAAACATATAGACAAAAACATCAGAAAGAACATAATTAAATATGCAGTGCACATAAATGGCATAACAGATTAAATGCAACATATCACTAATTAGTGAAACTACACAGCGTAGGCGGTATTGCATAACCATACAATTACACAATAAGATGATATTAATCAAATAAATCCAAAGGCATCACACCTCAATGAGGTATGTTAGAAACTTCAGTAAATAGCAAGCACACATCAGGATAAGGAAGATATGTGCAACAGAGACATGGGAGTATTCAAGATTACATGAGGCATTTAATAAAACGGGCTGAAGTCCAATGACATGTTAAGACCCCTTGGTGCCAGCGTGTCCAGCCTGTAAGATCCACCTACTTTCAAGTTGTAATAGTCTCCTGGCCCTGTTGCCACCTCTAGGCATAGAGGGCACATGGTCAATTAGCATAGATCTTATGCTTGAAACGGCATGTTTATGATTTGCTCAGTGGCTTGCCACTGGTTGGTCCGATTCACCCTTTGTCAGGGCCTCCCGTATGGCACATCTATGGTTTGCCATTCTCTCCCGGAAGGTGGTTATCGTTTTGCCGACGTAGACTCTAGAACATGGGCATATCAAGATGTATATGACAAAAGTACTTGTACATGTCAATCGATGATTAATTTTGAATCTGTGGATATTGTGCGGGTGCTGGAATGTATCACTCCTCAGCATACCATTGCAAGTAGTGCAACTGCTGCACGGGAAGCAACCAATTTTTGCAGACTTTAACCATGTCTCCTTTCTGTAGTGTTTAATGGGATCAGATTTGACCAATACATCTCTCAGATTATTCTCCCTCCATCCTAGGAGCCGTCATTCTCTGAAATGGGAGTGTGGGGTCAGTCTCAACCACCGGCCAGTGTCTCTATACCGCTTCTGTCAGCCGTTCACATTTAGGTGAGAATGTCGTGACCATATTCAATTGTCCGCGGGTGTTCTTAGACACAGTGTTGGTACCCACAGTGACATCTGTATTGAGCAGTCTCTCCTGAATGCCACATATATCTTCCATTGCATAGCCTCTTTTTGTCAATTTCTCTCCCATTTCCTTCATTTGAATTTGCATCATGGGTGTCTCGCTATTGTTTCTAATGACACGAGTGAGCTGAGAACACCTTTCTTTTGGTGCCTGGGGTGAAAACTTCTTGCATCAAGTAATGAATTATGGTCCGTAGGTTTCGTATACAACGATGTATCAAACCGCACCTCACCACAGGCATCAACCTTAAAAACACACAAGTCTAAAAAATTTACATTATTTAGATGAAATTCAAGTTTAAATCGAATAGGATTCGCCATGGAATTCAAATGTGACACCCACTCACGCAACATCACCTCGCTACCCCTCCATATCATGAAGATGTCATTTATGAAGCGAGTATAATATTTCACATTAGGGTGATCAAATGGCTTCATCAATTCCTGTTCATACCAGGCCATATAGATGTTAGCGTAAGTGGGTGCCACATTCGAGCCCATGGCGGTACCTGCAACCTGTAAATAGTAATCATTTTCAAACTTGAAATAGTTCCTTTCCAAACAGAAAGTCAATAACTCACACAGAAATTCTACAGGTGGACCACTATAATGGACATTCCCCGTCACCATGGACCTGACAGCCCCCACCCCACCAATATGGGGGATCACAGTGTAGAGACTGTCCACATCCATGGTGACCAGAATGTCCTCCCGCTGTAGGCCAGTATACCCCTTGAGTTTTTTTAGCAAGCTTGGCAAATCCTGTAGGTAGGCCTTGGTGTTCTTGACTACACTTTGGAGGTGTGAGTCAATATATATGGCCAAATTAGTTAGCACTGATCTTATTGTGTAATTGTTTGGCTATGCAATACCGCTTATGCTGTGTAGTTTCACTGATTAGTGATATGTTGCCTTTAATCTGTTATGCCATTTATGTGCACTGCATATTTAATTATGTTCTTTCTGATGTTTTTGTCTATATGTTTCATACGGTAGTTTGTCAACTCAGGTTTGGGCAAGCCATTGTTTATTGAGTATTTTATCTTTGATTATTGTGATCCTGTGAGTGAGGTATAGCCCCATTAACCTGTGTTGTACTTAACGTTTGACACATATTTTACACAGCTATCACTGTTAGGCGCCTGATGTATTCATATATTTGACAAGTTGTGTGTTGTGTTTACGATGGTTGTCTTGACAACATCCTTCCCCGTTATTGAGCTCCTTGTGCGCGTGCGCACTATGTCTGTATGTATCCATCGTCGGGACTTACGTCATCACGTTAGGTACGTTGGCGTGCCAGTGTGACGTCAGTGATGCGTGAGAGACACGAGCGGGTAGATGGCGGTAACTATAGTTGTATATAAGAAGTGTGTTTTTAATTGTTTGTTATTAGTTTTAGATGCTTTGGTGTACTTGTCTTTTTGATTTTTTTGACATTTGACAAAGGCACAGTAATGTGCTGAAACGTTATGTCTGGATTTTAAACTGAATCAATAAAATGTATTTTTTATAAAAAAAAGTCCAGTGAGTTCCTGCATCTTTGGATTGGTTGGATACTTGTACAGCAGTGCACCGTGGCATTATCGCTTGTGGGTAAGATTGTGCTGTCCTTTCTGGACTTTGTATATATATATATATATATATATATATAATTTTCAGACATAGAAGAAAAGCGCTCTCATCACAAAGACCACAGATTACCCTTTGAAGGGGTAGAGAAGGATAATAAACTCCGGGCAAGTAAGATAAAAAAATCCTCAAAGCTTTATTGGGTAAAAACATGCATCCAGACATAAGAGCCAGCAGAAACAACGTTCAGGTGTAGAGCTGATCTCCATGCAGACGCGTTTCGTGCCCATGCGCACTTGTTCACTGCTTACCTGGAGATCAGCTCAGCACCTTTTTATGGCCATATGATTAAAGTATTCAAAGCACCTGAGTGTTCACAGACCGTGATAGAAACCACTCCTACTTGTGTGATAAATAGGAAAAAGCAGCAGGAGAGAAAAAGGTATGATACGAAAAATAAACAAATAACATAATTGCAGCAAAACCAATGATTGATGATGACATCCAAAGAATAAAAAATAAAAGATATATTCTTATATATATTAAAGTAATGATCGACATATAGTTGCTAATACACATTTGTAAGTACAGTTGCTAACGATGTATTATGATAATGACACTACAAAAGGGACACCATATTAAAGGTACTATTAGCACAGGCTTGCAAAAAGATACTAAACAATTTCTCTCTTCTTGGTGACTAGATGGCCTACCTATTAGATAAATACATCAGGATTCCTCCTGAAATATAGTTACTAAAACACACTTGCAAATAGGGTTACTGATAACATGTTATCATGATGACACTAAAAGAGGGCACCATATTATAGGTTCTATGGGCACAAGCTTATAGATAGATACTAGTCAATTTCATTCTTGTAGGTAGCTAGATTACCTAACAATTAAGTAAATACATCAAGATCCCTCCTGATATTTAAGCCTTCTGGTTAACTTGTTCTTAATGTGAACATCCAAAAAATGTATTTTTTGTTTAGCACTTTCTCCCTATTACCACCTCTCTTCCATTTGGTAATGTGATCTATGCCTTGTATTCTTAATGATGATACCTCAGAATTGTGAAACAGCTTAAAATGTCTTGATACCGGAGTATCACTACCATCATCCTCAATAGATCTTAAGTGCTGAAGGAACCTATCTTTTAGAGATCTTTTGGTTTTCCCTGTGTACTGCTTTTTGCAAATATCACAAGTGAGTAAGTAGACAATGTGAGTTGTCACACAATTTATAAAGTATTTGATATTATACTCCTTGTTTGTGGTACTAGACCTAAATACACTTCCCTCTATTACATAGTTGGAAGTCTTACAAATGGTACTCCTGCATCTATAAAATCCCTCCTTCCTAGTTAGCCAACACATCTATCTGAGGGAGATAGATGATTAGCCAAAGTTTTAGCTTTTTTGGGTATAAAGTCACACCCAGAAGACAAGATTTCCTTAATAACAGGGTCAGAGTATAAGATCGGCAGACAATCTCTTATTATTGAACACACTTTGTTATATTCAACATATAAATATAGGTATAGCTATATATTTTACCAAAAAAATCATATATATATATATATATACACATATACAATATATATATATATATATATATATATATATATGTGTGTGTGTGTGTGTGTGTGTGTATTAATGAATAAATAGAACATATTCTTCTATGTTAAGAACATTGGAATGTGAAATATTAGGATTTTCTTTTCGGGTTAGCGCACGACAAAATGCGGTTAGGTTTTTTTCCCACTGTTTGCGCTCCTTTGAAGTCTATGGGGAAATACTTAACAAGGTTACAATATTCAAAGTTCAGCTTTTTGGGCGAGTCGAGATAGCGAGCAAGCGAGCAAAAACTTTTTACTCTCAACTTGTAATACATGTGCTACTCAACATGCGCGAAAAGCTTAGTTCTAGCGGAGTTATCCCGAGAGAGGGGGCAATAAATAGCGCTCCACACGTAATATAGCCCTTGTAAGCTAACTTACCTCCCTCTCTCGTTAACTAGAATGAGAGCTAAAAATGCTGCATATGCTCATAATCTGGTTCAGATGTGATACAAATTTATTTAACAACAAATAGTATATGGGTATTAAAAACGTCTCCAAATAGCTAGCGGTAAATTGTATAACCACAGTGATATCTTTTAGACCCTCTTACCATGAACATGATGGTTGTATTTCCTCTGTTGTATTCATGCTCCCTTTTGGTATACATATGCTTCCTCAATAAAAATAAGTTAAAAAAGAAGCATGTATTTACAATACAAAGGACATTATTTTGTAAGTGAAAAACATTGGATTGTGAAATATGTACAGTACATATACATTAAAACACATAAATAAATATATAAGTACACAAATCTATACATTTTAAATATTTTTTATCATTGTTTATATGAATGTAACTGTACTTTTACATGTATTTTTCTTGTTTTTTATGCAACTTTGTTTTCTTCTCCTACACTAACCTGACTTGCTTGTGCTCGGACGAACGCATTTTTTTTCAACGTGAGCTATTTTCGTTGCAAGCAAAAGGCCAAGAAAAACCTGATATCGCTTGTGTGCAACAGTAAGTGCACCACTCGTAATCTAGCCCAATACATGTTCAGTGTTAATTTTTATTAAAATTTGACCCCTTCACTACGGGGACTTTCAGAGAAAAACTTGCCCAAAATACCGAAGAATTTTTAGCATTTTTTCTGTCACTCCATTGAAACAGAATAGAGCCTTGGTTATTTTATTTACCAGTCAAAACTATATATATATATATATATATATATATATATATATATATATATATTTAAGTAGACAACACAAACTTTGGGTTTCTCACTGAAATTATTTACATACTACTTGTGCAATCATGGCACAAATGGTTGTAAAAGCTTCTCTGGGATCCCCTTTGTTCAGACTTATTAGACATACAGTATATGGCTTTTCTGTTGCTTTTTTGTTAATTAGATGGCCGCTAATTGCAGCTGCGCACCACACTTCTATTATTCCAGGCAGTCAAGGGGTTAATTAGGTAGTTTGTAAGATACATTTTAGCCTCCCACCCCCTGATCCCTCCTGAACAGCTGTCTTCCCTCCATCATTGGTCACCCACATCTTAAATACTGGCAGACAGTCTGCAAATATAAAAAATTAAGGCTTTTTTTTATTAATTATGTTTTTGTCTGCAGGGTAGGATCCCCCTTACCCTCCAACCTCCCTGATCCCTCCCAAACATCTCACTAACCCTACCCCCTCTAACTTTATCCACCATCTTAGGTACTGGCAGCTGTCTGCCAGTACCTATAACATTTTAATTTTAATTGTTTTTTTTTAAATATTTTTTTAATTTTATTTTAATTATTTTTGTATCTACACAACAAAAGGGTGAGCGCTAATAAATAGCTAGTAATAAACTCAATGATATATGAGCATATAATACAATTAGAATTGCCAGCAATTTGGTATATTAAAGGAAAGTTCAATTTCAGATTAAGAAGTATTTACAGGGAGCTTGACTGTATGCCCCTAGTTCACTCCTTTGTACATGTATTTTAATTTGTTTTTAATAAATAGTATTTTTTAATTTGTAAAAATACTCTTGTGAGTGATTTTACCTGCCTGCACCTGCTTGGAGTGGAACCTAACACACAGAAGTCTGCCACTTTTGGATATTGCATCCTAAGGAAAAGTCCCTTGGTGGTGAGCTGACACACCTTACCATAATATGCCAGCTTGCTCCTATTAGCACATAAGTGTGCTCATCTAACATGTGAGTACCCAATCTTCCTTTGTGCTAAGTCAAACACCATATCCCTTGTGATCTGCACAATTTGGTGCTTTTCCTGTGTTTTACTTTTCTACTACAGTTAATGACTGATATCCTCTGTGGGTGAGCCTTGTGAGTACCCATTTGGCTTTTTTCTGTGGCTTTGTGCTTATTTGATGATACTACACATGAAGCGCCCCTTTGTTTTGTCTTTTATATAGTAATTATTTTTGTACTTATTTTCTGTAGTGTAGTGACCCCCCCACCTTCCCCCCCTCCTGATTCCCACCATCATTATTTAGGGCCCCCCAAACTCCTTTTTCTGCAGTGTAGCTGCCCCATCCGTCCATGTCCTTTTATTTAATTTTTCTGTAGTGTAGGGCCCTCCCTTTCCCTCCCCCCTCTTCCTTGGATTCCTTGGATATCTTTTTATATCCCTTTCCTGTTTTATACAATTCAACTACCTTTTCCTGCAGATCCTTTGACAATTCTTTTTCTCTCACCATGACTCAGAATCCAGAAACGTCAGAGCAGCACTGGATGAAAGATGCAAGGGTCTGTCAGGAGTCCATTGACCTTTTATACACACACACTAATTACAAGCAAACAGATCACAGGTGAGGATGGTTACCTTTAATAGCCATTCAAACCCCTTTGTGTCAACTTGTGTGCATGTTATCAGGCCAAAATCACCAGGGTATGTAAACTTTTGATCAGGGTTATTTGGGTAGTTTCTGTTGTCATTATGATTTAAAAAGACTAACCACAGTTGATTGATAATAAATGGCTTCAGCAAAACACTAACCATGAGTGAAAGAAAAGTTTTGTGTTATCATTCATATTCTCTGAAAAATGGCCAAGAAATCATAAATTCTGCCAGGGTATGTAAACTTATGAGCACAACTGTAAATATATATATAAATACATAAACTTGCAGGTTTCAAAGGAAATCAATACATTTTCTGTAATAATCTGATTTTTTTAAATTATATTTTACAAAATATTAAACTTTTCCTTCATAAGAAAAGATATATTCTTTTTAATATTAGCATTGGCTGAAACTGACTGTTTATTAACAGTCTATTTAATATTGTGTAACTTGAATAAGTCATTAAAAGAATAGAGAAAGAACATAACACTTGACTAACCTGTACATTTGTGTCTCCAAAAGTAATCTCCCTTTCACTGGATTTGAAGGGCTGAGGAAACAACTTGGGAGCTGGAGATGTGATTGGCTAGCTTCTACTATTATCTAGTGCTGTGGACTACACCTGCCTGTGTCTTAATGATAAGTTTACATTGAATGCATAGGAAGAGGAGAGTCTACAAATAACATTGCTGCATGGGGCAGTTTAAGATGTCAGGGTATCTGAATGTTATTAAATAATATATATATATATATATATATATATATATATATACATATATATATTATTTAATATATATATGGCTGGCTAACTTTTTGCTGAACTCTGGACTGATAACTTTCTGCATTGGAACACAGTCACTATAAGCAAAATCGGGCTACCTTTTTATTATCCATACTAGTCCATTTTTTGCAGTACAGCGGTCCCACCCCTTGCTCTTTCTCTCTCCCCTCTCTTTTACTCTCTATCTCCCCCATCTCTTTTGCTCTCTCTCCCCCCCCCTCTCTTTTGCTCTCTCTCTCCCCCCTCTCTTTTGCTATCTCTCTCCCCCCTCTCTTTTGCTCTCTCTCTCCCCCTCTCTTTTGCTCTCTCTCCCCCCTCTTTTGCTGTCTCTCTCCCTCTCTTTTGCTCTCTCTCTTCCCCCTCTCGTTTGCTCTCTCTCCTTTCTTTTGCTCTATCTCTCCTTTCGTTTGCTCTTTCTCTCCTTTCGTTTGCTCTTTCTCTCCTCTCTTTTGCTGTCTCTCTCCCTCTCTTTTGTGCTCTCTCCCTCTCTTTTGTGCTCTCTCCCCCTCTCTTTTGCGCTCTCTCACCCTCTCTTTTGTGCTTTCTCCACCTCTCTTTTGCGCTCTCTCCCCCTCTCTTTTGCGCTCTCTCCCCCTCTCTTTTGTGTTCTCTCCCCCCTCTCTTTTGCGCTCTCTCCCACTCTCTTTTGTGCTTTTCCCCCCTCTCTTTTGCTCTCTCTCTCCCCCCTCTCTTTTGCACTCTCTCCTCCTCTCTTTTGCGCTCTCTCCCCCTCTCTTTTGTGCTCTCTCACCCTCTTTTGTGCACTCTCCCTCTCTCTTTTGTGCTCTCTCCCCCCTCTCTTTTGCTGTCTCTCTCCACCCTCTCTTTTGCTGTCTCTCTCCCCCTCTCTTTTGCTGTCTCTCTCCCCCCTCTCTTTTGCTGTCTCTCTCCCCTCTCTCTTTTGCTGTCTCTCTCCCCCTCTCTCTTTTGCTGTCTCTCTCCCCCCTCTCTTTTGCTGTCTCTCTCCACCTCTCTCTTTTGCTGTCTCTCTCTCCCTCTCTCTATCCCCCCTCTTCTGCTCTCTCTATTCACCCTCTTCTGTTCTGTCTATCCCCCCTCTTTAGAGCTCTCTGTCTTTTGGCAGCCCCGGCATCTGGCCCCGCCCAGCCCGCACCACGCCCGGGCCGCCCACGTCACACCCGACCACGCCCACATCGCATTCGCCCGGTCACGCCCACTCCTCACCCGCCCAGTCACACCCACTCCTCACCCGCCCGGTCACTCCACCACACGACGCCAGGTCAGTTGGAAGGCCAGGTGTGTTTGTCCTTGCGCGCAGTCTCTACTGCGCCTGACAGCTTCGGACAAACACACTCAACCTTTTATTATATAGGATTGCAAATACCCTTATTTCATATGAGGTGAAACAAGAAGTTCTAGAAGCTGAATTATCAATTTGGTTATTTTGGTGAAGTATACGAGATTGATAAATATATATATAATATTTAAATCAAAGGTATTTGTTAACTATAACTAAATTGCAGTTAGTAATTTTAAAAGGGCACTTTGTATTTTAGCTTGCAGTCATAATCCTGTGTAGTCTTAACTAGTCACTACTGTTAAATAATTTATGTGCTAAACAAAAATCCTTTGTATTGCATATTTCTAAGTCAGAGTAGACCCATTATTGTAAGTAAATCTCTCTGGTGTGTAATTTATCTTTGCAAATATATATATATATATATATATATATATATATATATATATATATATTAGAATTTGTCTTAATTGTAGATAATTAAGAATTTATTTCAGCTTAGATAAAATGGCATATAAACTGACTGTTTACAATAAGAATATATATAATTTCTGGTGTTTTAATTAGGGCTGTATAGAATCATTTGTGGGCTAAATAGCTTAAGTATATTTGTCTGGAAGTTAGAGACCCATACTGTGATATTTCATTGTGGTATTTTAATGCAATTCAATTGTGAATAAGGTTAATTCTAAAGGTATATTTGTTTTGCTTTGTAAAGATTATAACAGTTTTAAACTGGTATAGTTTGATTCATATATGGTTTTCTATAAATATTTAGGAATTTTCATTAATTACTATATGCATTTTATTGGGGGTTTGTTTAAAGAATAATTATTAAATATATTGTATTATAACCCGGCCATATACTGACAAAAGAATTGCATATAAAATTCGAAAGTAGAAAAAAATAGAGAAATAAGAGGTATCTTTTTCAGGTGTTATTTCAGTGATGCATGATTCCATTTAGAAAAGAATAAACATTAAATTAAAAAATAACATCCGAAATAACAATTACTCAGAATAATTAAGAGACTGAAAAATAAAATTAAAAAACAAAACAAAACCTAACAATAATGATACATTTGGGGGCATTTAGAAGGGCACTGGACCAGTAATCAAAATCTATCCAACCACAACTAATCAACTAAATATAGACAATAAAATGGACACATCAAATTCAACAGCCAAAGGCACTTAATAAATGCACATAAACACCTGCAAAAAAATGAAGGCTAAAATCTCTGTTCAGTATTATTTAGGAAAGCTCATCAGGAGCTTTTTCTAAAAAAAATCATCATTGTTTATAATAAAAAAACTAAATTTATGCTTACCTGATAAATGTCTTTCTTTCCGGATATGGTGAGTCCAGGACGTCATCAATTACTGTTGCTGAATATCACTCCTGGCCAGCAGGAGGAGGCAAAAAGCACCACAGCAAAGCTGTTGTGTCACTCCCCTACCCACAATCCCCAGTCATTTGACAGAAGGAAAAAGGAAACAAGGAATAACACAAAGGTGTATATAGGGACAGATTACAAGTGACACCCTTATTTTTTTCCCACTCTTGTACTGACTGAGCTCAAAGTAAAAAAATTAGCGCAATTAGCACGGGAGCAAAAGACTCAAGCAAAATGACTTCAGGACTTCGGAAAGCGCAACCTTGCTAACTCCTCCCCACAGACTTCTATGGGGCATGCTAAAGAAATGCATATTAGTTATTGGTGTGAGCTAGCTCAACACTGTGTTAGATCAACTGCACTAAAGTTGAATGTGAGTTAGGAATACTTTACATTCCTATGGCCTAGATTTGGAGTTTGGCGGTAGCCGTGAAAACCAGCGTTAGAGGCTCCTAACGCTGGTTTTAGGCTACCGCCGGTATTTGGAGTCAGTCAGGAAAGGGTCTAATGCTCACTTTTCAGCCTCGACTTTTCCATACCGCAGATCCCCTTACGTCAATTGTGTATCCTATCTTTTCAATGGGATCTTCCTAACTTCGGTATTTAGAGTCGTGTCTGAAGTGATCGTTAGAATTCTAACGACAAAACTCCAGCCGCAGAAAAAAGTCAGTAGTTAAGAGCTTTCTGGGCTAACGCCGGTTCATAAAGCTCTTAACTACTGTGCTCTAAAGTACACTAACACCCATAAACTACCTATGTACCCCTAAACCGAGGTCCCCCCACATCGCCGCCACTCGATTAAATTTTTTTAACCCCTAATCTGCCGACCGCCACCTACGTTATACTTATGTAACCCTAATCTGCTGCCCCTAACACCGCCGACCCCTATATTATATTTATTACCCCCTAACCTGCCCCCACAATGTCGCCGCCAGCTACCTACAATAATTAACCCCTAATCTGCTGACCGCCACCTACGTTATACTTATGTACCCCTAATCTGCTGCCCCTAACACCGCCGACCCCTATATTATATTTATTAACCCCTAATCTGCCCCCCTCAACGTCGCCTCCACCTGCCTACACTTAACCCCTAATCTGCCGAGCGGACCGCACCGCTATTATAATAAAGTTATTAACCCCTAATCCGCCTCACTAACCCTATAATAAATAGTATTAACCCCTAATCTGCCCTCCCTAACATCGCTGACACCTAACTTCAAACATTAACCCCTAATCTGCCGACTGGAGCTCACCGCTATTCTAATAAATGTATTAACCCCTAAAGCTAAGTCTAATCCTAACACTAACACCCCCCTAAGTTAAATATAATTTAAATCTAACAAAATTAATTAACTCTTATTAAATAAATTATTCCTATTTAAAGCTAAATACTTACCTGTAAAATAAACCCTAATATAGCTACAATATAAATTATAATTATATTATAGCTATTTTAGGATTTATATTTATTTTACAGGTAACTTTGTATTTATTTTAACCAGGTACAATAGCTATTAAATAGTTAAGAACTATTTAATAGCTAAAATAGTTAAAATAATTACAAAATTACCTGTAAAATAAATCCTAACCTAAGTTACAATTAAACCTAACACTAGACTATCAATAAATAAATTAAATACAATACCTACAATTATCTACAATTAAACCTAACACTACACTATCAATAAATGAATTAAATACAATATCTACAAATAAATACAATTAAATAAACTAACTAAAGTACAAAAAATAAAAAAGAACTAAGTTACAAAAAATAAAAAAATATTTACAAACATTAGAAAAATATTACAACAATTTTAAACTAATTACACCTACTCTAAGCCCCCTAATAAAATAACAAAGCCCCCCAAAATAAAAAAATGCCCTACCCTATTCTAAATTACAAAAGTTCAAAGCTCTTTTACCTTACCAGCCCTGAACAGGGCCCTTTGCGGGGCATGCCCCAAGAAATTCAGCTCTTTTGCCTGTAAAAAAACACATACAATACCCCCCCCCAACATTACAACCCACCACCCATATACCCCTAATCTAACCCAAACCCCCCTTAAATAAACCTAACACTAAGCCCCTGAAGATCTTCCTACCTTGTCTTCACCTCACCTGGTATCACACCGATCCGTCCTGGCTCCGATATCTTCATCCATCCGGTCCTCATCGGATGAAGATAGAAGATGCCGCTTGGAAGAAGATGGTTGCCGGTCCGGATCTACTCTTCTTCCCGTATAGGATGAAGACTTTGGACCCTCTTCTGGACTTCTTCAGTGGATGTCTAGCCCCCGCTTGGGTTGGATGAAGATATCGGAGCCAGGACGGATCGGTGTGATACCCGGTGAGGTGAAGACAAGGTAGGAAGATCTTCAGGGGCTTAGTGTTAGGTTTATTTAAGGGGGTTTGGGTTAGGTTAGGGGTATGTGGGTGGTGGGTTGTAATGTTGGGGGGGGTATTGTATGTGTTTTTTTACAGGCAAAAGAGCTGAATTTCTTGGGGCATGCCCCGCAAAGGGCCCTGTTCAGGGCTGGTAAGGTAAAAGAGCTTTGAACTTTTGTAATTTAGAATAGGGTAGGGCATTTTTTTATTTTGGGGGGCTTTGTTATTTTATTAGGGGGCTTAGAGTAGGTGTAATTAGTTTAAAATTGTTGTAATATTTTTCTAATGTTTGTAAATATTTTTTTATTTTTTGTAACTTAGTTCTTTTTTATTTTTTGTACTTTAGTTAGTTTATTTAATTGTATTTATTTGTAGATATTGTATTTAATTCATTTATTGATAGTGTAGTGTTAGGTTTAATTGTAGATAATTGTAGGTATTGTATTTAATTTATTTATTGATAGTCTAGTGTTTGGTTTAATTGTAACTTAGGTTAGGATTTATTTTACAGGTAATTTTGTAATTATTTTAACTATTTTAGCTATTAAATAGTTCTTAACTATTTAATAGATATTGTACCTGGTTAAAATAAATACAAAGTTACCTGTAAAATAAATATAAATCCTAAAATAGCTATAATATAATTATAATTTATATTGTAGCTATATTAGGGTTTATTTTACAGGTAAGTATTTAGCTTTAAATAGGAATAATTTATTTAATAAGAGTTAATTAATTTCGTTAGATTTAAATTATATTTAATTTAGGGGGGTGTTAGTGTTAGGGTTAGACTTAGCTTTAGGGGTTAATACATTTATTAGAATAGCGGTGAGCTCCAGTCGGCAGATTAGGGGTTAATGTTTGAAGTTAGGTGTCGGCGATGTTAGGGAGGGCAGATTAGGGGTTAATACTATTTATGATAGGGTTAGTGAGGCGGATTAGGGGTTAATAACTTTATTATAATAGCGGTGCGGTCCGGTCGGCAGATTAGGGGTTAATAAGTGTAGGCAGGTGGAGGCGACGTTGTGGGGGACAGATTAGGGGTTAATAAATATAATATAGGGGTTGGCGATGTTAGGGCAGCAGATTAGGGGTACATAGGGATAATGTAAGTAGCAGCGGTTTACGGAGCGGCAGATTAGGGGTTAATAATAATATGCAGGGGTCAGCGATAACGGGGGCGGCAGATTAGGGGTTAATAAGTGTAAGGTTAGGGGTGTTTAGACTCGGGGTACATGTTAGGGTGTTAGGTGCAGACGTAGGAAGTGTTTCCCCATAGTAAACAATGGGGCTGCGTTAGGAGCTGAACGCGGCTTTTTTGCAGGTGTTAGGTTTTTTTTCAGCTCAAACAGCCCCATTGTTTTCTATGGGGGAATCGTGCACGAGCACGTTTTTGAAGCTGGCCGCTTCCGTAAGCAACTCTGGTATCGAGAGTTGCAGTGGCGTTAAATATGCCTGTACGCTCCCTTTTTGGAGCCTAACGCAGCCATTCTGTGGACTCTCAATACCAGAGTTATTTTAAAGGTGCGGCCAGAAAAAAGCCAGCATTAGCTACGCGGGTCGTTACCGACAAAACTCTAAATCTAGCCGTAAGTTTTTTACATAGAAATTGTTTTACTTTTTATTGTTAACTATCAGGTAGATTACAAGTTTTGCGTTGCAGCTTGTAACGCTGAAAACAGGGCATTTTCAGCGTTAAAACAGCACTGCAGCTATTACAAGTGTTGTTGGTATAGGTGTACCGCACACCTTTTATCCTGTACCGCAACGTCAGTCCCGCACACGTAAAAATTAAGTTTTTTCATGGGATTCCCATAGCGCCGGTATTACAAGTTTTGCGGTGAGGCTAAAAAGTGAGCGTTACAGCCTAAGACAACAAGATCTGTACCGCCATCTAAAGTCAGTAGTTATGAGTTTTACATTACAAAGCTGTAGCATAAAACTCATAACTAAACTGCTACAAAGTACACTAAACACCCATAAACTACCTATTAACCCGAAAACTTAGGCCATCCCTCATCCCAAACACCGCAATACATTTATTAACCCCTATTCCGCCACTCCCCGACATCGTCACCACTATACTAAAGTTATTAACCCCTAAACCGCCGCACTCCCGCATCGCAAACACTATTTAAATATTATTAACCCCTAATCTGCCGTCCGCCCACACCGTCGCTATAATAAACCCCTAAACCGCAAGCCCCCCACAACGAAATATACTAAAATAAACTATTAACCGCTAAACCGAAAGCCCCCCACAACGAAATAAACTAATTTAAACTAGTAACCCCTAAATCTAACAACCCCCTAACTTTATATTAAAATTACAATTCCCCTAGCTTAAATTAAACTAAAACTTACCTGTCAAATTAAAACATCTAAAATAACCTAAGCTCCCCATTGCCCTGAAAAGGGCATTTGTATGGGCATTGCCCCTAAAAGGGCATTTAGCTCTTTAACTGCCCAGACCCTAAACTAAAAAAAAAAAACACCCAAAAACCCTTAAAATAACTTAACACTAACCCCTGGGGATCCATTTACAGTTATTGAAGTCCCACTTGAAGGATCCATCCAGCCGGCAAGAAGTCTTCATCCAGACGGCCTCTTCAATCTTCATCCAGCCGGCGAAGTCCTCATCCATGCGGCAAGAGGTCTTCATCTAGGCGGCCTCTTCGATCTTCATCCAGTTGGCGCGGAGCGGGTCCATCCTGAAGACATCCAACGTGGAGCTCCTCTTCTTACGGTCGCCACCGTAAACTGAAGCTTCAATGCAAGGGACGCGATTCAAGATGGCGTCCCTTGCATTCCTATTGGCTGAAAAATTTGAATCAGCCAATAGGAATTAGAGCTGCTAAAATCCTATTGGCTATTCAAATCAGCCAATAGGATTTAAGCAGCTCTCATTCTATTGGCTAATTCGAATTTCGTGTAATGTATATTTTTAGGGAGTGTTTTTTTTTTAAGTAAAAGAGCTGTTTATCTCAGGGCAATACCCTACAAAAGGCCCTTTTAAGGGCCCCCCAAAAGGCCCTTTTTAGGGTGCTTGGCAGTTTGGGGGTGGTGGTTTGTATAGTGTTAGGGGGTGTTTGTATTCTTTTTAACGTAAAATAGCTGTTTATCACAGGGCAATGCCCTATAAATGGCCTTTTAAGGGCCCCCCAAAAGGCCTTTTAAGGGCCCTTGGTAGTTTGGGGGGTGGGGTTTGTATAGTGTTGGGGGTGTTTGTATTCTTTTTAAAGTAAAAGAGCTGTTTATCTCAGGGCAATGCCCTATAAAAGGCCCCTTTAAGGGCCCTCCAAAAGGCCCTTTTAAGAGCCCTTGGTAGTTTATTCTAGAGTAGGGTTTTTTATTTTGGGATGGGTTTTTTTTGATAATTTTTTTTTGTAATGGTAGGTTTTTTTATTTTTTGTAATGGTACGTTTTTTATTTTTGTAATGTTAGGTTTTAGTGTAAGGCAGGTTAGGTTTTATTTGACAGGTAAGTTTGTATTTATTTTAACTAGGTAGTTATTAAATAGTTAATAACTATTTACTAACTAGTCTACCTAGTTAAAATAAATACAAACTTACCAGTGAAATAAAAATAAATTAGTTTAACTATTAGTTATATTGTAGCTAGCTTAGGTTTTATTTCACAGGTAAGTATTTAGTTTTAAATAGGTATTATTTAGTTAATAATTGTAAATTTAATTTAGATATAATTGTACTATGTTAAATTTAGGGGGGTTAGGTTTAGGGCTATGTTAGGGTTATGTTAGGGTTAGGTTTAGGGGTTAATATAGTTTAATTTAGCTTGTTGCGTTGTGGGGGGCTGGCAGTTTAGGGGTTAATAAATGTAGTATAGTGGCGGCGATATAGCGAGCGGCAGATTAGGGGTTAATAATTTTATTTAGGTAGCGGTGATATCAGGAGCGGCAGATTAAGGGTTAATAACTGTAGGCAGGCGTTGGCGATGTCAGGGGCAGCAGATAAGGGGGGTTTAGACTCGGGTTTATGGTAGGGTGTTAGGTTTAAACTGTATTTTTATTTCCCCATAAACATCAATGGGGCTGCGTTACAGAACTTTTGTTTCCGAGATCGCAGGTTTTCGTTTTTTTCTTTTGCTGGCTCTCCCTATTGATGTCTATGGGGAAATCGTGCACAAGCAAGTCTCAGCAGTGCTCTGATTGTGTGTGGTATGGAGCTCAACGCAACCATATTGCTCGCAAAAGGCGTATGTTTGAGAACATGTAATAGCAGCGCTATAGGAAATTAAATAACATAACTTTTGTGGCGTTCGTTAATTTCTCTATAGCTCTCAAAACTCGTAATCTAGCTGTATGTATATATATATATACTGTATATATATATATACTGTATATATATATATATAAATAATTATTTTTTGTAAAATATATACTGTATATGAATTTACACACACACACACACACACACATATATATATATATATATATAGTATATACAGATATATATATATATATATATATATATATATATATATATATATAAATCTATTTCAGATATCACTATCATTAGCCACTATCATCAGGTTCATAGTCTTTTATAATTAAAATCGGTGTGTACAAGCATGTCATATGGGAGTTGCATCTTAACACAGCTATAGGTAGGCTCATTTTAATCTCCATCATAATTAAAAGAGGAAAAAGTGATAGACAAATTCCAGATAATACTCAAGGTACATTGTACGGAAAAAAAACTTCTCTTTTCGATATTTCCATTTAAAGTTAACTATTTCAAAATGTATTAAGGTAATTTGTGGTTTGAAAAAAATATGTTCTTGTACTGAATATATCAATATATATATATATATGGTATGATAACATTAAGTGATTGTGTACAGTACTGGATGAGTTGGCTTTTATCTGCCAGTATTGTACACAAACATACAGCAGGACCCTCCCTCCTTCCTGCTGGTCACCAGAAATAGTGCAGTCTTACGCTATTAATAACACAATCCCCTTAGAAAATCCTTAAGGGGTTAATCTTTATGGCAAAACTCACTCCCAAGTCAGAACATTTGTTTGAAAGCAACACAGGAAAATGATATCATGTTAATAGTAGCTGTTTTATTTGCCCATCAAGTATATTTTTTCTACAGGTAGGTCTGTAAATGAATGTTTTTGTAGTTTATGGTGAAATGCATTGTAATGCAGTTTTAGTCAGAAGCCATAAAAAAGATAACAAATACATTTCCTTCATCTGGGATATGAATATAACATTAGGTAATGACAACACCAGAAGATAATCCAGTATTATATTGATAGCTAGAACAGAATGTCAAGGACTAAGAAACATTGTATTCAATGGTCGCAATTCCTTTATCCAAGAGAATTATTGGCATAGCATTCTAATACCAAAGGAGAAAAATAATAATATGATCACATGATAAAAGCAAGGATGTAAAGGGTACTATAAATATTAAGAATTTGTTCCATCAACCCCGAAGAAAAGGATTCAAAATAAGGTGGAGATCCCATGCATTTCTTGGTAAAAATTAGAAATCTTTATTCATCGTCAGTTGCAGTTCAAAATCCACCAAGAAGCTGTAAATATATAAACATGATAAAATGATTAGAATACAATAAAGCATATTTTAAAGAGACAGTCTAGTCAAAAATAAACTTTCATGATTCAGATAGGGCCTTCAATTGTAAACAACTTTCCAAGTAATTTATGAGTCAGCACTGATTGGCTAAACTACAAGTCTCTCAAAAGAACTGAGGCAAGGGGACAGTCTGCAGAGTCTTAGATACAAGGTAATCACAGAGGTAAAAAGTATATTAGTATAATTGTGTTAGTTATGCAAAACCGGCAGTAATAAATGGATTATCTATATTTTTACAACAATAACAATTCTGGAGTAGACTGTCCCTTTAAATGGGCAGCAAAGTCAAAGTTAAACTTTTATAGTTCAGATAGAGCATGCCATTTTAAATAACTTTCCATTTTATTTCTATTTTCTAATTTGCATTGTTCCTTTGGAACCCTTTATTGAAACTGGGAGCTGCCTGCTGATAGGTGGCTGCACATATATATGTCTCTTGCTTTGGCTCACCAGATGTGTTCTGCTGACTTTCAGTAGTGCATTGCTGCTCCTTTAACTAAAAATACTAAGAGAAGAAGCAAATCTGATATTAGTAGTAAATTAAAGATTTGCTTAAAATTGTAAACTTTATCTGAATCGTGAAAGAACAAAATGTGGGTTCATGTCACTAAACATGAATGTTGCATTATATATAATTCTACTTGATAAATAATGTATGTTTTGTATTATATAGCAATAAGCTGTTATTGATGCAATAAGGGGAGTTACATGAATGAGTTATAATGCTATAGATGATGGTTATAAAGAGCAGCATAGGATGCTATACCTAAGTGTCACATGAAGCACTCAAACAAAGTTAAAGGGATCAACTATATCCCTCAGTAGGGAGTCATAAAAGGAGTTATGTGATGGAACAAGCAAAGGTATTGGGAGTGGTTATATGGTGCAATAAGAGGAGTTAGAGGAAGAGTTAAAGGGAAAGGAAACACCTTTAATTACAAGCTTATTACTTTAACACACTGGGCGAGATTACATATACGGCACAGGCTTCAGCGCAAGCGCTGAAACCCGCGCTGCACGTAATTTCACCTCGCACATCAGGGTATTACATAAACCCCACCGGCAGTTCATAAAGTGCTGTAAGTCTGATAAATGAGCGTAAATACAAAGTCGACAGAGACTGACGGCACTTTAGAAACTAACGGCGCCTAAGAAAATAAAAAAAAGTCAAATCTCCAGTAAAAGTCTAACCCGCTCCCAAAAATAAACCTGACACGTAAAACCCCTATATCCGCCATCAAACCTACATCGCAACTAATAATAAAAGTATTAACCCCCAAACCGACAACCCCCACAACACAATAGGCCTACTTAAACTAATAAATGTATTAACCCCTAATCTGCCATTCACCCACCTTGCGCTCTATCTAGTAAAAGTATTAACCCCTAATCCACCATTAACCCACATCGCAAAGTCCCTATTAAAACTATTAACCCCTAATCCGCCATTAACCCACATTGCAACAAACCTTCTAAATCTATTAATCCCTAATCCGCCAAACCCACACAACGCAATAATCCTATTAAAGCTATTAACCCCTAAACCGCCAAACCCACACAACGCAAATAACTAATTAAATTACTAAGCCCCCTAACCTAACACCCTGATAAATTAACCCCAGTTATCTAAATTAAAAAATACTAAGTTACAAACAATTAAAATAAAAAAGCTAACATTACTTAAAAATAAAAAACTAAGATTAAATTAATCTAAGATTATAAAAAATAAAAAAATCTAACATTACAGAAAATAATAAACAAAATTATCCAAAATAAAAAATTAAATCCCTATGAAAATAACCCCCCCGCCCCCAAAATAAAAACACCCTCTAATCTAATGCTAAACTACCAATAGCCATTAAAAGGGCCTTTTGTAGAGCATTGCCCTAAGTTAAACAGCTCTTTTCCTTAAATAAATACTAAGTCCTCCCTAACAGTAAAACCCCCACCCACCAAACCACCCAAAATAAAAAACCTAACACGAAAAAAACCTAAGCTAACTATTGCCCCTGAAGGGGCATTTGTATGGTAATTGCCCTTAAAAGGGCATTCAGCTCTTTTAAGAGTGCCCATTAAAAACCCTAATCTAAAATTTTTTTTTTAAAAAAGCCTAAATCCGGCGGAGAAGGTCCTGTTCCAGGTGGTGAAGTCTTCTTCCAAGCGGCTAACATCTTCTTCCAAGTGGGGACCTCTTTAGGGGTTAATAATTAGGGCTTAATAATTTTAATAGGTTCTTTGCGATATGGGTGAATGGCGGATTAGGGGTTAATAGTTTATTAAGGTTTATTGCATTGTGCGATGATGGCGGTCTAGGGGTTAATAGGTTAATTACATGTTTTGCGATGTGGGGGTTGGCGGATTAGGGGTTAATATAGTTTATTAGTTATTGCGATTGACAGGTAGATATTGCGCATTAGGTGTTAGTTATTTTCAGGAGGCAGATAGATATTGTGCATGTGTTAGGTGTTGATTAATATTTTCAGGTAGTTACAGGAGTTACGGTGCTCACATACTCAGCACAAGGCTTGCTGCACCTGCCTATGTGTGGCGAGGTTAAAATCGAGTAAAATATCTCTATTTTCGCCGCGTAACTCCTTCCTCTGAATATTTGATACTGATTTGCGATGTGGTTCTATGTTAGCTTATGGGAGTAAAAATTGCGGCCAACGGGTGAAATATACATGCCTCATTTATATGCGGCGCTGTATATGTGATACCAAAACCGTGTAAAAACTGGCGTCGCCCGCAAAAGCATATGTAATCTTGCCCATTACGTGAGTGCCTTCTATAGATTAACACTAACACCTAAATTACAAGTTTTTCAGTATGGTGCGGTACAGCTATACTGCTGAAAAAATGACCTTTGCGCGCGGAATATGCAGGTCTCCCATATTGCAAGTCACTGCGGTACAGCTATACCGCAAGCGTTTTAGCCTGTAACGCAAATTTCCATTTTAAATCCAGGATTTTCATAGCGCCTGTATTACAGGTTGTGCGGTCCGGCTAAAATGCTTGCGTTATATTCTATACCTCTGCGTTCCATTCCGCTATCTAAGACCAAAAATGTTTCACAAAACTCATAACTAAAATGTTACAAAGTTCACTAACACCCATAAAGTATATCACTAAATTAAAGCCCCTAAATCGAACACCGCCAAACTTTAAATTAAATTTACAATATATATATATATATATATATATATATATATATATATATATATGTTAAAAAGCTCTTTTACATAAAAAAAAATTACAAAGTCTCCCCAAACAGTAAAAAAACCCCATCCAACCAACCCCCCAAAATAAAAAAAAACCTAAGTCTAAAAAAAAAACTAAGCTACCCATTGCCCCTAAAGGGCATTCAGCTCTTTTATTGCCCATTTAAAATAAAAAAGCCCTAATCTAAAAAAAAAAAACACCCAAAACAAAAAACCTAAGTCTAAACCCCAAATAGGTACACACTGTTCCTGAAGTCCGGCGGAGAAGGTCTTCTTCCAGACGGTGAAGGTCTTCTTCCAGGCGGTGACATCTTCATCCAGTCCGGGGACCTCTTCTATCTTCATCCCGGGTGAAGGCGGCACGGAGGTGACCGCGGAACAGGACTGGCGCCCGCGGAGCCATTTAGCGTGGAGGATCCTCTTTGTTCGATCGTCGACGCACACTGGGAGGATTGAATGCAAGGTACCCATTTTATATTGGGGTACCGTTGCATTCCTATTTGTTGAAAAATTAAAATCAGTCAATAGGATGAGAGTTGCTTAAATCCTACTGGCTGATTTGAACTATTTGGCTATTTTTTTGTAGTATTAGGATTTTTTCATTTTGTAACTTAGGCTTTTTATTTTTCGTTATTTTTTTTATTATAGCAATATTAGGTTAATTTATTGTTTAATCTTAGGTTTTTTTTTTATTTCACAGGTAAGTTTTGATTTATTTTAAGAAAGTTATATTGCAAATTGAATTTAAAGTATAGGGGATAATTAGGTTTAGGGGTTAATAACTTTATTATAGTAGTAGCGATGTGGGAGCCCGGTGGTTTAGGGGTTAATAACTTTATTATAGTAGTAGCTTTGGGGGGCCGGCGGTTTAGAAGTTAATAGGTTTATTTAGTGTTGGCAATGTCGGGGGGGGCGGTTTATGGGTTAATAACTTTATTTAGTGTTGGCGATGTCGGGGGGTGGCGGATTAGGGGTATTTAGATTAGGGGTTTATGTTTGGGTGTTAGGTTTTAATGTAACTTTCTTTTCCCCATAGACATCAATGGGGATTGCGTTATAGTGATCGCAGACTTTCTCTCCATTGATGTCTATGGGGACCTGACGTCAAGTCAGGCCTTGGGTTTTGTGCGGTATGGAGCTTAACGCACCATACCACACAGCAAAAGAAGGTTTTTCAGTAACTTGTAATAGCAGCGCTATGGAGAGTGCGATACCGCTCATGTTTTTGTGTTATTTATGTGATAGTTTGCCGTTATTGTTTTTCAATAGCCAAACTCCGACCACCATTTTCTTTATATGCAGAAGTCAGTACGTACTTGCTACTGTAGTAAACACAACTAGTCAATGTCATTGTTGTTTTGCAATTTGTGATCCTCTCATCTCTGATGAAGTCAAATAGGAACGGATATGTCACAGGGTTAGGCTTAGTGTAGCCTTCTATATGTACTGTGTGTTCTTATAACTGGAAAACCTACTATTTTCACAGAAAAAGGGGACAAAATAAATCATGAAAGTTGCAAAGTTAATCTTTTGTATCTCAAGATGTTTAATGTTCGTTAAATGGCAGAGGTTATATTGAACAATAGAAAGAAAGTTCTTCAAAAAAAGTTATACAGAGCCATAAACAGACAAGGTTTCCATATAGAGAAACTGTCCACACTTGAACAAAGAAATCCTTCCTCGTGCCGCACTGCCCCCTACTATTGTGCAACCAATCATGTGAGAGCAGGGTCTGTCAATCACCCCAAACGTACAAAGTTAAGAAATTATGGTTGGATGACCAGCCGATTATGACCAGGCCTGGCTTACACACACTCCAAAGCAGTTTCCACTGCTTGATAAATGAAGCGCATGGGTGAGAAGCTTGACATTATAAGAGAAAAGAAGCATTACTGAAGGGGTTATGTAGAAAAACTGAGTGATTTGTAGAAAAGGGAGATGATACTAAGAAAAAAACAAGTGTGAGGGCAGGAGCAGTTAAATCGAGTTCAGAGAGATTAAATGAATTATGTAGCAATATATTAAGGCTCTGTAACAAGAGGGCTGAGGAAAAATGAATGCAAAACTACTGTATGTATTTAGATTTGGCATAAAGCTCCCACCTGGGAACAACATGGTCCGGGTTAATTCCGGCTCCTCGAGACAATCGATGATCGCTCTCTGGAAGGTTTTGCTCTGGGTAGATTGCAGGTGCCTTTAAAAGCAACAAAAGGTTAAGAAAAAATGTCAGGAAACAATACTCTACATACAATGAACAAAAACTTGATAAATAATATATTTTTTTTATGAAAATAAAAGGCTAATGGAGTTGATTCCTTGTGAAAATGGGGGTAAGTCTCCAATGCTATTTTAATAAGGTGGCATCTAGAGAACTACTACTAAGAACTAAAATATCTACAAACTATGACTACAAAATGTTTACACTTGTCAGCACTGGCTTAAGGGAAATGTTCAAATTAACAGATGATCCTCAAGAAGGATTAGGAGTGATTTTGGAAAACACCATCAGCCATAATTCTTTGTAACAAACCCAGTTAGAGTAAACACACACACAAATAAACACACTTACAAATAAACACACTCTCTTTTTCACACACACACGCACAGGTGTATGTGTGTGTGTGTGTATATATATATATATATATATATATATATATATATACTGTATATGTTTATAGGTGCTGCAACCGTACAATTACATCTGTCAATATATATATATATATATATATATACTGTATATGTTTATAGGTGCTGCAACCATACAATTACATCTGTCAGCACATAAGCAACTTTTATTAATGGGAAGTTGTCAACATTACAAATATATTACACAAGGTTAGGCTTCATGATGTCAAACAATTGCGTACAGAGGTGTAGATCTTGCCACACCTTGTACAAAATAGTTTAAAAAGTTTACATTTTAATATATTACCTTGTTGATATACATATATATATATATATATATATGTATAATGAAAGTTCTGTAAATGCCATTTAATAATATCTGGAGTCCTTACTTCTTGGTTGGCTACCGAGACACCATAGCCATAAGTAATATTGATCAACATCTGTGCTTCGTAAGAGCCCTAATCTTCTATCTATCTATCTATCTATCTATCTATCTATCTATCTGTCTATCTATATTTATCTACAGTATCTATCTATATATATATCTATCTATTTATCTATCTATCAAAAACACCCAGCATCGCCGCCCATATTGTCGATGTATAGTAAAAGGATCCCTTGCAATAGAATTGCCATGCTTAACTGCTAATCCTAATACCCCTTAACCGAAGTAACCCACGTTCACAAACCAACACTACACTAATAAAGATCTAAACCACCACATACCAACCACAAGTGCCTATCCTATTATCCCCTATACCGCCACATACCCACTGCAAGTACTCTACCTAATTCCAAAAGCCAGGACAAAAAGGGCCCAATGTTGGTTCAAGAGGAGCCAGATTTTCCAACTTGTATTGTAGGGGTGGGGTTGTAATTGATTTTTTGTGTAAAAGAGCTGAATTTTCTTTAGGACAATGCCCTACAAAATGCTCTTTTAAGGGCTATTGTAATTTATTTTAATGTTAGTTTTTTTTTTTTTTTTAATGGGAATGTAGATTAGTGTTAGGTATAATGGTGCTTTTTTATTTTTGGTACTGTAGTTTATTATTTTTTGTAACTTTGATTTTTTTTTGTAACATAGGGGGGTTAGTTTACACAGATGGTTAGTTTAGGGGGGTTATATGTTAGTGTAGTTCTAGTTTGCTTTTGGAGGAGGTGGTTTAGGCATTAATCTCATAACCACCCCGCATACCTGTGTGGGGGTTGATTAGGTTATTATTAATGGTTACAATTTAGTAGGCTTTAATCTCCTAACCACCCCAATACCTGTATGGGGGTTGATTAGGTGATTACATTAGGGCAGCTTAGGGGTTAATAGTGCATTTATCTAAAATATTATTATTTACATACTACTTGTGATCTTATGTATGATGCATATTCTTTTAACTATTGTATATAAATTAATATTTATTTTTGTTGTGTTTTTTATTAAACTAATATGCATTATACATGAATATGCATTTTATTTCAAACATTGTAGATATAATGTAGTCAGGCCTTGCATTGCTATTCAATTTTTAAACTGTTATACATGTATATTGCATAATGCTTTAAGTATTGCATATACATTAAAATGTATTTATGTTAGTTTGTGATAGTTTAAAATGTATATTTGAATCAGATTGGCTGATGTCATAAACCATGTGATTATGCATATTCCAATCAAAAGTGTTTGAAAAATGTACTAGTGTGTGGGTTGTTTAGGAGTTTGCGTCATAATTGGTGCGAAAAGTGTTGCGTCAAAATTGGTGCAAAGTGGAGAGTGAGAATTGTATTACATGGCTTAAACATGGTGCACATAGATTTTTCCCAAAAATAAAACGGAAGTTAGCTATATTATGTTGTGTATTTATTTCATTTTTATCTCTATATCTAGTAGTGTGATAAGTTTGGGGCAAAACTTTTCAACAAATTTGTAGAAATAATATTGTCCCCTTGCTTTGTTATAAGAAACAAATTTGTAACATAATCCATAAGTACTAATGTCTCATTTTTATCCCTATATCTACTAGTGCACCAAATGTGAGTTTCTAATTTACTTTTATCATGTAATATACTTCATTTATCGAACATAAGCTTTCTGTGTTTTCAGACTCCCATTGAGTTCTATGGCATCCGCAACCTCAAAGGTGGCGGATTGAAAACTAGGTACGCTGCGTCCGAATACACGCAAGTGTACCTGTTAATTGTTTGATAAATTTGGAAAAGGCTCAAATAGAGTCAAATCTGAATTTGAAACATCTGTAATGACGCAAGCCATCGATCTGCGTCAGATTGAGATTGCGGGATCGTATATCACGTCACAAATTTCAACATTTGCCGATTTTGACGCTTTGATAACTACGGAGGATCAATCTTGTGACAAATACGACACGGAGTTCAATTTTCAATTGACGCTTTGATAAATAGGCCCCATAGTTATGTTATAGTAGTCAGTAGTGTTAAATTATATTTTTCCATAACAAGCATGCAGTTATGTAGAACTGTCATTTTAATTATACTGTCTTTAATATCAAATAATAAACACAACAAGTAACATTAATTACATTTTAATTTGTATGCAAATATTTTTTAACAATATGCATTCTACATAACAATGCATCATTTAAGGACAGGAAATTGAAATGTCCCCAATTCCTCTCAGAAGGTAGCACCCCCAAACAAGTGGTATCCCTATGTGCCTCATCAAATTGCCAACAACATAATATAAGAGCGAATTGATGCCCTGCATATTGCTTGATAGACACCCCTTTTAAGAAGCAGTGGACTGGGGCTCAATTCCGGTCCAAGACAGAGTTCCTGGAGCCCGCAGTTTTGCAGGCCCTCCGGCAGTCAGCCACAGTTCTCTGTGTGAGTCAGCCACAGTTGTTTTAGTGCATCTCTGTGACATATTATTTATACATTGATTAGAATTTATAGCTACATGGCTTAATAGGTATAATGGGGAGGTTTACTATTTAGTATAATTTATTATGGTGAGGTATTTTTCGGACAGTAGGCAGTATGTGGGAGTTAGCTGGGGTGTTCCAGGGGAGTGTAGGTTAGACATTACGTAAGTGTAGGCTGTATTAAGGACTTCCCAGGGTGTGTAGGTTAGGCGTGACATAGGTGTAGGTGGTCAGAAGGAGTTAGATGGGCAGTGCAAGGGGAGTGTAGGTTAGCTCTGATGTAGGTGTAGGCGGTCGGTGGGGGAGTGTAGCTTAAGCGTGATGTAGATTTAGGTATTATGGGGGAGTTAGCGGGGCATGCTAGTGGGAGTAGCCTGCACTTTGATTCGGATACATTGATACAAGATCGATATGTTCGAATCTGCGAAGTACAGGTTGAGAGGTGGGTAGCAGCCACATTTGTCTTGCCAGCTATCAGCAGTTAAGACAACATCACCCGAGGTAGCTAGTTTAGGTGTAATAAAACTTGGCAGTATTTGAACTGTACCTACACAGAAACTATTTTTAGTTTCAGTGAACGCACTGTCTGTACCATGTATTCACACTTCAAATAGGGTCCATTGACTTCTATGAGAGACACATCACAGCTTGCCGGCATTGCTCTATTATGCCCCTTTTGTTTAAATATCTCAACAGTAAGGCAGTTTCTCGATGATCTGTTGATGCTTTGAATTTCAGGCCTGAGGATAATCTCTACACAACAGAAAAACAAATAATACTAATAAAAAAATTAAACTGCATACTGGCAGACTGTTTGCCAGTACCTAAGATGGTGGTGACCAACGGGGGTGAGGGAGGGAAAAGAGATGTTTGGGGGGGGATAAGTTAGGAATCAGGGGGTGAAAGCCATTAGGTGGGAGGATAATCTATACACTAAAGCTGAAATTAACTTTATAAGATATCTGATTAAACCCTTCACTGATGGGAATAAAAGAAGTGTGGTGTGCAGCTACAATTAGCAGGCTTCTAATTACTAAAAACTAATGGCAAATGACAAAGCCATGCATGTCTGCTATTTCTCAACAAAGGGGCTCCCAGAGAAGCTTTTACAGTGATTTGTGCCATGATTGCACAAGTAGTCGCCCAAAGAGGTCAGCATTCGATGGATAGGTTTCAGAGGCATGAGGTGAGACCAGTTACTGGTAAAAGTAATAGAATATGTGAGGCTGTTCTGCCCTCCTGATATACTGTTAAGTCATGTTGGGGGTAATGATTTGGGGTTTATCTCACAGAAGGATTTGGTAGATGGAATGAAGAGGGATGTTAGGAGGTTGATGGAACTTTTCCCAGGGCTGGTGATATTGTGGTCGGAAATTTAGCCGCGTCTGGCTTGGAGAGCGGCATGGGATGTTAAAAAGCTGGATACATCTCAAAGGAAAGTTAACAGGATGATGAGCAGTTTCATTAAGAGATGGGATGGGCTGTCTTTACGGCATGTAGTGTTTGAGAGGGATTCTGGTAAATGTTTTTTTCTTCAAGATGGGGTTCATTTAAATGAGGTTGGACTGCATTTATTCAATTTTAACATAAAGGAAGGGGTTAAAATGGCCTTGGAATTGGTTGGCGGTGCACGGCGGTAGGCCTTTGCCTGTGGCGGAGTGCTTGCCTGGTGAAAAAGCAGTTATGGGTACCTCCTGGATTGGCAGGAGAGAGGTTGGTGGGTAATGATTTGGATAATGGAGAATCTGTGACTGCTATGGGCAAGCTCTGTTTTGTGTTTAAGTGTTTGGTTATTTATTACTTGTTATATGTGTTTTATAAATAAAAGCTACGGCCCTTGTACCCCATTTTGGTGTTATGTTTTTATTATAGATAAGTGCCTAGTGGAAGGGTCAAGGAAGCCCTGTAATAGTGTATACAATGGAGGGGCATTTGACCCCTGCCTAGGTCCTTTAGGATAGGTGGATAGTTGGGAAAAGAGGTGGTGATAGGAGGGGCAGAAAATAGGTATATAGGAGAGGAGGTGGCCTAAAAAGAGCGCCAAGATTAGTCTGCAAGGTCTGTGGGGGAAGAAGCTCCCTCCCTTTAGGTAGACTCAAGAAATGTCGCAGCAGTTGGGCGGAGTCCTTGTCTGGTGGAATTGCAGTTATGGGTACCTCCTGGATTGGCAGGAGAGAGGTTGGTGGGTAATGATTTGGAAAATGGAGAATCTGTGACTGCTATGGGCAAGCTCTGTCTTGGGTTTAAGTGTTTGGTTATTTTTTACTTGTTATATGTGTTTTATAAATAAAAGCTGCTGCCTTTGTACCCCATTTTGGTGTTTTGTTTTTATTATAGATAAGTGCCTAGTGGAAGAGTCAAGAAGTACTGGCGAGAATTCTTAAATTATCTCACAATCCCAGAGAATTTTAGATCATCAGACCCTAAGTCTAGATCTGCCTCTCAAATCTCTCCATCCCCACCAGTCAGTATGTTATTCTATGCATCACTTCATATTATCCTATTGGTAACTAATGTTTTGACTGGCCAATGAGATCTAAGTATACTGAGATCTCTCTTCCAATTACATCTAAGTTCCAGAATGCGAAGGTTGAAAAGCTTGACAGAAGATGAGTTCTGTGGAATTAAGTTTAAAGCTCAGGATTAGGTTTAGGGTTATGCTTAAGGTTAACCTCCTGGATGCAATGTGTTTGATGTAACACAATTCAAAACAATAGTTTTAATTAATCTCTGGCATCCAATGGGTTACCAGCAATGTTATCTGTGATCTTGTAGTGACTACTTTATGTCCATGGCAACAGTGCAGGTATGATAGTAGCGCTGCTGCAATTTTGTTGTTGGTGCAAATTTCCTTATAAGGATTACTGGCTACATTGCTAAACTGCTGTAGACAGATTTTTTTTTGTACCTTTCTGTATAAAGAAAATCAATATAGAACAGTTACTCAATAATATATCCAAAGAAGCAATGTCCACCCACCTTTTCTACATATTCCTATCATTCCTTACCAATATTTTCTTCTTAACCCTCAACATACTTTTTTTGCATAAAATCCCCATAGATCTATGAGAAAAGGTCTTGGAGGACAGCATAGGTCCTGTGTCTGAGAGCTGAGAGACATTTAAACTCCCAGAATGACTTGTTCATCACAGAATTATGTTACATATGGAGATTCCAGTAGATTTGATTAATTTCCAATGCCTATATTTATTTATCTTACCTTTGCCAGGAATCTTGATTTTCCCAGAATTCATATATCATGTAGTCTGGTTCAGGATGTAGCCTCTGGACAGAAATGCTAAATAGAAAATATTTTATTAACTTTCAGTTTTCAGCACAACAATGTTATTTTAAGTATTGTTTCATCAATTAACTTTCTTTTTCCTGTTTATTCTTCTTACTTCTGACTTTCTATTCCTCTGTACTTTGTCATCTCTTTCCACACAGCAGCTACACTTATCTCCCAGAAGTCTTTTAATATGCTTCCCTCTAGCACCCTCTACTGGAGAATAATGCTCCATAACCGCATATAATGGTTTTACACTCAACATTGATTTGGCAAAATAGAAGAGATGAATAATATAGTAGTCATGGGTGTGCCAAAAAGGTGGACTATTTTTTATTATGCTTGAAAAGAGGACTATTTACTTTACTTCAATGTATGGATTTAATTTTGATAAAAGCATAGTTGTAGTGTCCTTCCCTTTTTATATTCAAAATTGATTTATAATGTGTCAATAAATTGTTATTATTACCTTAACCATTTGAAAGATAAAGTTATCTTCTAAGTTTCAGTATAACTAAGGGATCTTATGGATTTCTAAATTTACGTTTGGATCAGACACAGGCAAAAGTCTCAGCGTCCTCTCACAATTATTAATCCACCTGCTGTCAGACAGATTAGAAAACTGCCCTGTTTACTTGATATTATAACAGAGGGTCACATAGCCCCACAGTTGCAAGAGAAGAAGATTCTCTAAGTTATAGAGGTGATGAATTTAGGGGTTGTTACCTGTCTAACGCCAGCATCAGATTCATGCCATGAACACAAATTGGGTGAGGAGTATTTGCCTCTGCTTTGCCCAATAGATGCCCATGATTTATTTCCCATTAGAGGCCCAACCATCTATGTCAGTGGTTTGCCAAATAGCCAGGCTTTGACATGTTGACATTCTCACAAACGCTGCTGACAACAGGTAGGATAAGTGCATTTGTGTCACAATGGCTTCCCTTTAGCTTGTAGGGGAACAGTTTCACTACATTATTCCAATCCACCAGAAAACATATTTTTTTCAGTAGCATTTTGCAGGATTTTTGGACATTTCAAATTGTATAGCTTTGACCTATTAATAACCAATTTTAGCCTGTTTTGAATGACATATGATGTCTGTTTCCACAGCTGGCATTTCTATATTAGGATACTCATCGGCAAAATAAATATAAGTCACGCATACATTGGCTAGTCATCGTCATCAATTAAATATACTTGTGGTCCTGTTTTTCTTTTGCTTTTTGGTTGTGTATTTTTTGCTGCCATGAAGATCCAATTAAAGGGATACCGAACCCCATTTTTTTTTTTCATGGTTCAGATAGAGCATATAATTTTAAGCAATATGGAGCTTGATGCACCGTGCTTCTGGTGAGCCTTCAGGCTCACGGGAAACAGAAGTTATGAAGCAGTGGTCTAAAGACCGCTGCTCCATAACCTGTCCGCCTCCTCTGAGGCCGCGGACCGAAATCAACCCGATTGAATACGATGCGGTTGATTGACACCCCCTGCTAGTGGCCGATTGGCCGCAAATCTGCAGGGGGCGGCATTGCATCAGCAGTTCACAAGAACTGCTGGTGCACTGATAAATGCCGACAGCGTATGCTGTCAGTATTTATCGATGTGCAGCAGACATGATACGCTACATCGTATCATGTCCGCTCCCACATTAATAAATTGACCCCCTATTACCAACTTTTCTTTGTTTTCTTGATATCCTTATTTGAATAGGAATGTAAGTTTACGAGCCGACCCATTTTTGGTTCAGCACCCTGGATAGTGTTTGCTGATTGGTGGCTACATTCACCCACCAATAAGCAAGCTGTACCCAGGTGCTGAACCAAAATGGGTCAGCTCATAATTTTAAAAACACACAGAGTTTTCACATAAAAAACCGCCAATTTAGGGCTAGATTACAATTGAAGTGGTATTTAGCGCTCCCGCTCAAGCACACATACCACTAGAAGTAATCTTTTTGAGCACGCAGTTTAGCGTGCATATTACAAGTTGAAAGTAAAAGTTTTGCATGCGAGGAATACCTGTTGTGCTCTAACTTCAGGACTTGGGATATCGCAACCGCTATACCTTTTTCTCCCTATAGACTTCAATGGAAAGCGTAATAGAAGAAAACAAAACATTTATCCCTGGCACTCTAACCCGACACAGGGCTAGATTACAAGTGAGGTGCAAACCGTTTTGTGCTACTGGAATCGTGTTTTTGCAAGCCATTTTCATTTCCCCTGGTAGTACAAGTGGAGCAAAATCGTGATTGTGCTAGAGTAATCGCCCTTTACGCTTCAATCCTTACCGCAATCTCAGAGCTGGGATTAACTGTTTTTAGAAACAAAAAAGGTGCACAAAATACTTCAAAAATACATTACAAAGTACAGTTACACTCATATTAACACTGTCACAAAAATATTGCACAAAAAAGTTATAAGTTATAAAAAGCTCAAAGATATGAGATCTCGGTGTTAGAAAAAAAAGGCTGCAAAGGGTTTTAACATTGAGACACATACATATACGTCTCTAAAGATGTATTTGTATATATATATATATATATATATATATATATATATATATATATGTATATTTATATATGTGTACATATATATTAATGTATTTAAATGTGTATATATGTATTTACTGTCATATACACACATACAAAAACATTAATATAAATGTACACATATATAATCATATATATATAAGTGCATTATATCCCTTTGTCATTAAGCAGATGAAAACATGATAAAACATTTATGCTATCTTCAAATTTAATAAAGATTTTAACTATGTATTTCACATTTTATAATGCGAATATGCTATGTTGTTTGCGCGATGGGTATTTGTTTTGTTTTTTCAACTAATTTTTTTCTCCATTGACCTCTATGTTGAATGCGAAAATGCAATGGCGTTTGCACGATCTCGAGGGGGGGGGGGGTGGTTCCCACTTTTTTTCTCCATTGATTTCTATAGGGGAATACATGCATGTGCACGTGAAAAACTGAGTTCGTTTTTTCACGCTATTCGGGTTAACGCTTGTGCAAAATAAGTTTTTTAGGAACGTGTAATATGAACACAACCTGACAAGCTCAAAAATGAAAATCATGGCGGAGTTTTCGCGATTGCGAAAAAAATACTGCACCACTTGTAATCTAGCTCACAGTTAGTTAGAATTATTTCTATTTATTTATGCACATTTAAGTCCGACAGGAGTACACTGATTCTTCATGTGCGCTAACCAGACATGTTAAGGTACGTTAGGTATTTATTAAATATAAAATATTGAGAAAAATTAATAATTAATGTAAATAATTATTATAGATGAAATAAGAAAAAAAGAACCCAGCACATAGAGGTAGGATCCAAATGATGAATAAAAGTTCCAATGAAAAAAGGATAATAAAACGTAGCCTTTATTCAAGTCAGTAAGACTTATACATAAAACCTGCAAAAACACATCTGACTGGTTTCGGCGTGGATAGCCGTAATCCTAGATGTACAATTAGTCACACCTGAGCACCTTTTTATGCACAGGAGTACCTCCCTTTGGGAGTGGTTAAAAACAGCAGAAACAGAAGCAGGTGTAAAAAAATTTACATATGCATACATATAGCCAGAATAATAGTGTAGCCAATGAGTACGGTTGCAAAAACAGTTAAACCTTAATACTATTTGGCTGACTAAACTATGTATGTATAAACTTTGAAACAGATCTAGATAAACCATGAATTAAAAAATATGTATTAAACAACTATGAACAGCTATATTCTTATTAATTATAGCTGAGCAATGGATTCAATAAATATATAAATATGAATATAAAGTGAGCAAATTAATGGCAGGCTAGGAGTAATGCATAGCAGACTGAGGGTATATATACATATTCTCAAAATTTGGCTGCTAAAAAGATATACTAAAATATTTGAAAAAATATATCCTAAAATATAAAAGGCCAGGTATGTTTGTCCGAAGCTGTCATGCACAGTAGAGACTGCTCAAGGACAAACATACCTGGCCGTTAGGATCAGACAGCAGAGAAGGTGGGTGGAAGCAGCCATGACGGGGGCATGGCCAGACTGGAGCAGCGTGATGGGGGCCTGACCGGG
This sequence comes from Bombina bombina, assembly GCF_027579735.1. Lineage (NCBI taxonomy): Eukaryota > Metazoa > Chordata > Amphibia > Anura > Bombinatoridae > Bombina > Bombina bombina. The sequence goes on from NC_069499.1 coordinate 1,001,191,084, forward strand.
CAGTAGCGCCGTGGTGATGGGGCGTGGCCGGGAGGGAGCACCGTGATGGGGGCATGGCCGGTTGGGAGTTAGCGTGGCCATGAGAGAAATCACAAAAGAGGGGGGAGAGAGAGCTAAAGAGAGGGGGGAGAGAGCAAAAGAGAGGGGAGGAGAGCAAAAGAGGGGGGAGAGAGAGCAAAAGAGAGGGGGAGAGAGAGCAAAAGAGAGGGGGAGAGAGAGCAAAAGAGAGGGGGAGAGAGAGCAAAATAGAGGGGGAGAGAGAGAGCAAAAGAGAGGGGGGAGAGAGAGAAAAAGAGAGGGGGAGAAAGAGCAAATAGAGGGAGGAGAGAGAGCAAAAAAGAGGGGGAAGAGAGAGAGAGCAAAAGAGAGGGGGCAGAGAGAGAGTGCAAAAGAGAGGGGGGATAGAGCACAAAATAGAGGCGGGAGAGAGAGAGCAAAAGAGAGGAGGAGAGAGAGAGTAAAAGAGAGAGGGGAGAGAGAGCAATAGAAAAGGGGGGAGAGAGAGATAGAGCAAAATAGAGAGGGAGAGAGAGCAAAATAGAGGGGAGAGAGAGCAAAAGAGAGGGGGAGAGAGAGCAAAAGAGAGTAGGGAGAGAGAGCAAAAGATAGGGGGAGAGAGAGAGTGCAAAAGAGAGGGGGAGAGAGCGCAAAAGAGAGGGGGGAGAGAGAGAGAGAGCGCAAAAGACAGGGGGAGAGAGCAAAAGACAGGGGGAGAGAGTAAAAGAGAGGGGGGAGATAGAGAGAGGGGGGAGAGAGCAAAAGAGAGGGGTGAGAGAGAGCAAAAGAGATGGGGGAGAGAGAGAGAGAGCAAAAGAGATGGGGGAGAGAGAGAGAGAGAGAGCAACAGAGAGGGGGAGAGAGAGAGAAAAAGAGAGGGGGGAGAAAAGAGAGGGGGAGAGAGAGCAAAAGAGAGGGGGAGAGAGAGCAAAAGAGAGGGGGGAGAGAGAGCAAAAGAGAGGGGGAGAAAGTGCAAAAGAGAGGGGGAGAGAGAGAGATCAAAAGAGAGGAGGGAGAGAGAGAGAGTAAAAGAGAGGGGGAGAGAGAGAGCAAAAGAGAATGGAGAGAGAGAGCAAAAGAGGGGGGAGAGAGAGAGAGCAAAAGAGAGGGGAGAGAGAGAGAGCAAAAGAGAGGGGAGAGAGAGAGCAAAAGAGAGGGGGAGAGAGAGAGCAAAATAGAGGGGGAGAGAAAGAGCAAAAAAGGGGGGAGAGAGAGAGAGCAAATAAGAGAGGGGAGAGAGAGCAAAAGAGAGGGGGATAGAGAGCAAAAGATAGGGGGAGAAAGTAAGGGAAAAAGAGAGGGGGGAGAGAGAGCAAAAGAGAGGTGGGGAGAGAGAGCAAAAGAGAGGGGGGAGAGAGCAAAAGAGAGGGGGGAGAGAGAGAGAGCAAGGGGTGGGACCACTGTAATGCAAAAAATGGCCCGTGTACACAGGCTTTAGGACTAATAGAATATATTTGTGTATTTTACAGAGAGGGGGAGAGAGAGCAAAAGAGAGGGGGAGAAATATTTTCATCAATATTTCATATTTAATATTTCAGTAACTAATTCTGCATGTGCACTAACCTGACACCACGTTAGACCTAAAACATGAAACCCAAAGAATGTTAGGCATATTTTACAATCCTATGTTCATTACATAGAATTTATTTTAAAGGATTATTATCAAATATAAATCTATATATATCTATATATATATATATATATATATATATATATATATATATATATATATATATATATATATATATACATATATATACTGTATATATATATTTATATGATAATATTAATGTAAAATATATATCTATAGTATACATATATCTATAGAAATCGTTATACAGGTATAGATGTATATAGAAATATGTATTTAAAATAAAAATAACATTTTCCTGTATGTGAAAAACATTTGAATGTGAAATAAATATACATATTATATCCCTTTGCAGTAAATTACATGGCCATATAATATATACATTTGAACTCTTTATTTTATCCCTAACCCTTTATACAAGGGGGCATATGCCCCGTGTTTCTGGTGAGCCTGCAGGCTTGCCAGAAACAGCAGTTATGAAGCAGCGGTCACAAAGACCGCTGCTCCATAACCTGTCCTCCTGCTCTGAGCAGGCGGACGGACATCGCCGGAATTCAACCCGATCGAGTACGATCGGGTTGATTGACACCCCCCTGCTGGCGGCCCATTGGCCGCGAGTCTGCAGGGGGCGGCGTTGCACCAGCAGCTCGTGTGAGCTGCTGGTGCAATGCTGAATACGGCGAGCGTATTGCTCACCGTATTCAGCGAGGTCTGTCGGACCTGATCCGCACTGTCGGATCAGTTCCGACAGACCTTGATAACTAGAGGCCTATGACAGGTTATAGAGCAGTGGTCTTTATGACCGCTGCTTCATAACTGCTGTTTCTGGCGAGCCTGCAGGCTCGCCAGAAACACGGGGCATCAAGCTCCATTCGGAGCTTGATACATATGCCCCTATGTCTTCAGTTGCGCTAACCTGACGCGTTAAATTCAACTGCGCTCAGGCGAACGTGTTTACTTTCAACTTGTAATACATGCGCAAAATAATGTGCCCACAATATCGTTCATGAGCAAACGTTAACGTGCCACTTGTAATCTAGCCCTTAACTGGGTATGTACAGAGCTCAGTAGGTTTCCTTATAGGATGGTGCTCTCACTCTTTTATCCCACTTGTGCCCTTCACAGAACAGAACTTTTCTTAAATATATCAGCCTGATTTCATGCATTAGGATTGTCCAGCCCTGGAATTCCAGGGGTTGTATAGTTAAAGGGATAGGAAAGTCAAAATTAAACTTGCATGATTCTGATAGAGCATGCAATTGTAAGACACTTAAATTAACTTCTATTTGCAAATGTGCTTCGTTCTCTTGCTGTCCCTTGTTGAAAACGAATACGCACATATCATACACTAGTGGGATCCAGCTGCTGATTGGTGTGTTTCTTGTGATTGGCTATCTAGATGGGTTCAGCTAGCAGTAGAGCAATGCTGCTCCTTCAGCAAAAGATAACAAAAGAATGAAGCATATTTGAAAATAGAAGTCAATTTGAAAGTTGTTTAAAATCGTATGTTCTATCCAAATCATGAAAGAAAATGTTGGGGTTTCCTGTCCTTTTAACTCCAAATGAGCGTTTGGCCTAAATGGGCCTCATTATTGGGTGTAGCTATAATTCTCTAAAGCACAGTGAGCTAGGGTTGCACCTTTCAACCACTTAAAATTGGGACCATATTGTAATTTGATTGCAGCCAAATGGTTAACACTGTATATAATCCCCACATAGCACCGATTGTATAATTGTATAAAATGTGTACATTTAGAATTTATTCATTGTTTAAAAAATGCAGATTTCAGCCAAATGTGGACAGTGTATGTAATCCAAACATATCCGCTATTGCATATTTGTTTAAAATGTATTAAACACGTCCTTTTTAATTGGACTATATGGATGGTTTAAAAAAATGCAGGAACATGATGGATTTTTTGCCAGGGCCCAATGAGTCATGTAGATACAAAGTGCATTGAGTCCTCTGTATATACTGGGCTATAAATACACTTCTATATCTGCAGTTCAGATAAAGAAAGGATTTCTATGTTTCAAAGAGAGATGGATTTCTAACAAGCTGTTATAAGGTGTCATAGCTTCTCATGGATGTCGAGTCATTTTTAATAGGGGCATATTCTCATTATCCTGGAGAAGCAGAACCCTTTAAACTATTTCCCTGAAAAGACAGAATTCAGATTATTACCTATTCAATGGCCAACAATTCAGTAATGACGTTCCTTATTTTAATTAAAATTCACAGAGACAACTATAGAAACTCTCAATTTAGAGTTTACTGTAGCCTCAAAGAGATAGCAACATAAATAATAGCAACATTATAGAATAGTCAGTCACTCACCTTTTGAGAGGAAAGTTTTTACTACATTTTGCCTCCCAAAACTTCAACCGCATCACAGGGTTGTTGACAAATCTCAACCTGCTTGATGGCACTGTTGATTTTGCTGTAGATAAAACAGCTGGTGGCACACTACAGCAAAGTGGGATTGTGCTACAGCAGACTGAATGGCGCCATCAAGCAGGTAGAATAGCAACAGTAGCAGGAAAACTTAAGATATATTTTCTATGTGTGTGTATATATATATATATATATAATAGAGAGAGAGAGAGAGAGAGAGAGAGAGAGAGAGAGACACAGGGGTGGGAAAATAAAAAAATATCACTATAGTTTATTAGTCAGGCAAGAAAGTTACTAGTCCAGAGGGAAAAATATTGGAAGATATATTATTGTTAGTTACCTGGATTACTCAACTAGAGGAACTAAACCTGTATAGTTACAACTTTGTGATCACAAATATACCCTGCTCACTATATACCCTGACACATCACCAACAGCTTCAATTATCTCATTGTCCCAGCTGCACAAGAGCTTGCACCTTGCTAAGGGGCAGATATCTATTTCATCTACAAGGACAGACAGACTGGATCAGGCGGTAAATACACTGCGGTGTGCTTACATAGTAACATAGCAACAAATAGATGAGGATGAAAGAAGACAAAAGTCCATCTATTTCAACCTATACAGACCCTACTTGATTTAAATAAAGTAGCTTCAATTGAGCTTAAATTAATTCCATTGAAAGGTGACCCATTTGACACAAGCACTTATAGTCATGCATTATTTTTCTAGCTAGAAATCTATATGAGTCCTTTTTAAATGTATCTAATGTATAATTTGAATATTACATTTAATTAATTCATTAGAAATACTATTACAAATATATAAATTCAAATTTTTCGAATTAGAATATTGCATAATTCGAATACATGAAACGAATGTTAGAATGTTGTACAAACATTCAAAATTCGATACGAATAAATGTGCTAAAATTCATTTAATTTTTTGAATGTTGCCAAACATTCGCACATCCCTACTGACAACCACCACAAAGCTTTGCAAACTAAGAGACAGTGCAAGACAAAGTATCCTATTATAATAGGCTACTATCATTATTTCTACAACTTGTGAGAGACACTAGGAAAAGTGAGAAGGACAAAAAGAGTTCTTACAACCTTTATTTATTGCAAAAGTCAGTCAACAGGTTGGTTCAGTCAAATCAGCAAGCATCATATACATAACAAAGTGAACTTTGCCACCAGTTATCTAGAAAATTAGCTCTGACTAACATTTCCATATGAATTATGGCTGAAAGCTTTAGTGTCATTATATTCCTAGGTGGATTTCCCTAGTGAGATTCTGATACAAAGGGCACCCAGTATATGCTGATCTTAAAGGTCTGTTTCATTGTTGTAATGAAATAAGCAATAAGCAGTTGTTCCACTTCCTTGTAAAAGCCGGATGCTCATGGCGAAACTTACGTCGGACTTTGGAACTACGACAGTGCCACTACTCTCTCACGGACTACTAAGTTACCAGGACAGGTATTGAGTGGTTTCCACTAATAGGATTTTGTCTGGTATAAACCGCTGGGCAAGTAATCCATATAGAAGTGGTACAGATACCCGAGTGACTACCTCTGATTGAATACTTTTGGTGGCTTTTAAATATCTTTTTATGTATTTTAATAAAAATATATTTTATTGAAGCAGCGGCCTGCGTTTGGAGTTAAACTGGAAGCCTGGCAGTATAAAACCGGGTGTGCGTCTAATCCCAGAGCCTGGTTGGCTCATTTAAGTGTGAATAGCCCCTTGGAGGGACCACCGGTGTGAATTTTATTCCTGATATCAAAATTTATTGCACCATATTTTGTTTCTTTTTGTTTTTGAGGTTTGGAGTTAACCCTCGACTTACCTCAAGTAATGGAATATTTCGCCAGCATCAGCAACCATTGTGATATATAGTAAAACGCCCCTCTGCGATGCTGCCTTTAAAGAGTAATGTCGGCACTTTTGAATATTTTAAGGACATTCTCGACATTGCATTGGATCCCTTTTGAATATATTGCAGCACTTACGATCATTGGGCCTAAATAACAGGGAGTAAGATTTGCTCATGCCCATAACGGAATCATCTGCTCTTATCACACTGGGGGGCAGGGATACACTGAGAATTTATTAGTGCTAATTTTGCAAGAAAACAAGTAAGTAATGTTCTGTTTTTTAAACAATCTTTTTCTTTTCATATTTACTTTGATTTAACATATTTGTTTTTACCAAAGGAGCACTGTTTAATTTCCCTGTAACAAAAGCTTATGTTGTGCCAAAGTTATGCTTTAAGGGTTTGGCCTTGTGCCATCCTAAACACATGTGAACCCTTTAAAAAGGATCCTTAAAGAGACATTATACACTAGATTTTTCTTTGCATAAATGTTTTGTAGATTATCCATTTATATCGCCCATACAGGGTTTTCTTTCTTTAGGTTTTTTTAATACAGGGAGTGCAGAATTATTAGGCAAGTTGTATTTTTGAGGATTAATTTTATTATTGAACAACAACCATGTTCTCAATGAACCCAAAAAACTCATTAATATCAAAGCTGAATATTTTTGGAAGTAGTTTTTAGTTTGTTTTTAGTTTTAGCTATTTTAGGGGGATATCTGTGTGTGCAGGTGACTATTACTGTGCATAATTATTAGGCAACTTAACAAAAAACAAATATATACCCATTTCAATTATTTATTTTTACCAGTGAAACCAATATAACATCTCAACATTCACAAATATACATTTCTGACATTCAAAAACAAAACAAAAACAAATCAGTGACCAATATAGCCACCTTTCTTTGCAAGGACACTCAAAAGCCTGCCATCCATGGATTCTGTCAGTGTTTTGATCTGTTCACCATCAACATTGCGTGCAGCAGCAACCACAGCCTCCCAGACACTGTTCAGAGAGGTGTACTGTTTTCCCTCCTTGTAAATCTCACATTTGATGATGGACCACAGGTTCTCAATGGGGTTCAGATCAGGTGAACAAGGTGGCCATGTCATTAGATTTTCTTCTTTTATACCCTTTCTTGCCAGCCACGCTGTGGAGTACTTGGACGCGTGTGATGGAGCATTGTCCTGCATGAAAATCATGTTTTTCTTGAAGGATGCAGACTTCTTCCTGTACCACTGCTTGAAGAAGGTGTCTTCCAGAAACTGGCAGTAGGACTGGGAGTTGAGCTTGACTCCATCCTCAACCCGAAAAGGCCCCACAAGCTCATCTTTGATGATACCAGCCCAAACCAGTACTCCACCTCCACCTTGCTGGCGTCTGAGTCGGACTGGAGCTCTCTGCCCTTTACCAATCCAGCCACGGGCCCATCCATCTGGCCCATCAAGACTCACTCTCATTTCATCAGTCCATAAAACCTTAGAAAAATCAGTCTTGGGATATTTCTTGGCCCAGTCTTGACGTTTCAGCTTGTGTGTCTTGTTCAGTGGTGGTCGTCTTTCAGCCTTTCTTACATTGGCCATGTCTCTGTGTATTGCACACCTTGTGCTTTTGGGCACTCCAGTGATGTTGCAGCTCTGAAATATGGCCAAACTGGTGGCAAGTGGCATCTTGGCAGCTGCACGCTTGACTTTTCGTTATTTTGCGCCTTGGTTTTTCCACACGCTTCTTGCGACCCTGTTGACTATTTTGAATGAAACGCTTGATTGTTCGATGATCACGCTTCAGAAGCTTTGCAATTTTAAGAGTGCTGCATCCCTCTGCAAGATATCTCACTATTTTTGACTTTTCTGAGCCTGTCAAGTCCTTCTTTTGAACCATTTTGCCAAAGGAAAGGAAGTTGCCTAATAATTATGCACACCTGATATAGGGTGTTGATGTCATTAGACCACACCCCTTCTCATTACAGAGATGCACATCACCTAATATGCTTAATTGGTAGTAGGCTTTCGAGCCTATACAGCTTGGAGTAAGACAACATGCATAAAGAGGATGATGTGGTCAAAATACTCATTTGCCTAATAATTCTGCACTCCCTGTAGTTTTGCTTATTTTTAAATAACATTGCTCTGATTTTCAGACTCTTAACCAAGCCCCAAAGTTTTCGGAGAATGCTGAAGTATACCTACTCCAGCTTGCTCCTGTTTGTGTAAAGAGTCTCTTCATATGCAGAGGAAGGAGGAGGGGGTAGTATATGCTATTTCCCACTTGCAGTGGGTGTTCCAGCTACCTTTTTAACTGAGCTAAACTGGGAGTTTCTAAGATTTTAAACAGTTTTATACTGGATTTTTAGCTCAGTATCTGTGCATATTATTCTGTATAGTAGTGTCTATTACATGCAGTTATATGAAAATTGGCGTATACTGTCCCTTTGAGAGAACATTCTTGAAAGAGAGTTGTACTGGTGGAATATTCTCTCTCTGCTCCTATTTACTATCATTGTTCACCAGTCTCCCATCTGAACTCCCATTCAAGACCTCCGACGCGGAACATCCTCCTCGGCCGACGGACTAACGACGAATGAAGGTTCCTTTAAATGACGTCATCCAAGATGGCATCCCTCGAATTCCGATTGGCTGATAGGATTCTATCAACCAATCGTAATTAAGGTAGGAAAAATCTGATTGACTGATTCAATCAGCCGGATGTAGGACCTCTTCTGCCCCGCTTGGATGAAGACTTCTGCCGGATGGAGGACCTCTTCTGCCCTGCTTGGATGAAGACTTCTGCCTGATGGAGGACCACATCGCCCGGATTGGATGAAGAATTCAGCTCGGCTGGGTGAAGACGGCTCAAAGTAGGGTGATCTTCAGGGGGTTAGTCTTAGGTTTTTTAAGGGGGGAGTTGGTGGGTTTTAGGGGGGTATTGTATTTTTTTTTTTTACAAGTAAAAGAGCTAATTACTTTGGGGCAATGCCCCGCAAAAAGCCCTTTTAAGGGCTGGTAAAAGAGCTGATTACTTTTGTAATTTAGTATAGGGTAGGGAATTTTCTTATTTTGGGGGGCTTTTTTATTTTATTAGGGGGATTAGATTAGGTGTAATTAGTTTAAAAAAATTGTAATTTCTTTTTTATTTTCTGTAATTTAGTGGGTTTTTTTTCCGTAATTTAGTTTATTTAATTTACGTGTAAATAGTTTAATTTAATTTAGTTAATTTATTTATTTATAGAGTAGTGTTAGGTGTAATTGTAACTTAGGTTAGGGTTTATTTTACAGGTAATTTTGTATTTATTTTAGCTAGGTAGTTATTAAATAGTAAATAACTATTTAATAACTATTGTACCTAGTTAAAATAAATACAAAGTTGCCTGTAAAATAAAAATAAATACTAAAATAGCTAAAATGTAACTATTAGTTATATTGTAGCTATATTAGGGTTTATTTTATAGGTAAGTATTTAGTTTTAAATAGGATTCATTTATTTAATTATAGTAATTTTATTTAGATTTATTTAAATTATATATAACTTAGGGGGGTGTTAGGGTTAGGGTTAGACTTAGGTTTAGGGGTTAATAACTTTATTATAGTAGCAGCGACATTGGGGGCGGCAGATTAGGGGTTAATAATTGTAGGTAGGTGGCGGCAATGTTAGGGACGGCAGATTAGGGGTTAATAAAAAAATTTATAGTGTTTGCGAGGCAGGAGTGCGGCGGTTTAGGGTTTAATACATTTATTATAGTGGCGGCGATGTCCGGTCGGCAGATTAGGGGTTAAGAAGTGTAGGTAGGAGGTCAGCACATGTTTGGTGTATTACTTATCTTGTCCTTTACAGTTCGTGGGAAGGGTATCTCACAGTGCGCCAATAGGTTGTTATTTAGATTTCTCTTATGGTGATGTGGCTATGTATTTTGAGAGGATATAGTTAATTGTACAGTTTATGTATCCTTATGCATCTAGGTCTAGGCACTGACTTATTTGTAACTGCAGCACTGACAGTCTGTTTTTAGCAATGTATTAGATATATGGAGCACACAGGCAGTATCATACCAGGGCTCCCTAAAACTCTACATAGCGCCTGCCCTGTGCGTACGCATAAATGACAGCCCTACTGTTTAGAAATATTGCCATACTTATGTCTATGATTAACATGTAAATAGAGGCTATTACATGATGTAGTTATCTATGTATATTCTCTAAGGCTTACTCTCCTAATCTATATTGGTTTAGAGAATAATTTGCTATTATTTCCTGAAAAGTGTGTACTTCTCATTTTTCTTCTTGCTGTTTAATCTAACAAATGTGATGTGAGTGTTTGCTCTGGTCTAGTTAGCTATAAAACATTTAGGATATCTACATGTGAATGATTTAATTTGATAATGGTGTCTATTCTACTATGCCTCTCAGCTATCTAATTGATTCACTCTTATCCTAACATCCATTACACAGCTCTATTTAGTAAAACTCACTCACTCCTACCTAGAGTTTATTCCTCCCTGTTAAGCCTCTCTCCTCCCTTTCCCGCCGGTGCTTACTGCCTGCGGGTCATATCCCTACTCCTTTTCCCGCATCGTCAATAGGTGACACTCCCTTAGGAGAGAGGCTCATCTAGAAACTCCCCCTAAGCTCCAAACATTCTAATGTCCCCCTCTCCACATAATACTACAGAGTGACTGTTGATGCCCAATATTTCCCATATTTAAGTCCTAGATCTCTCTAAGCTGCATATTTCACGCATTTACTATGAGACTCCTCTCCCATCTATCTGTTCTCATGATCCTAATATACCTTTCACACTACAGCATATACACAGGCAGGGAGAAGTGTAGTTGACTTTTCCGAAATAGGAATCTAATAACCCTAGTATCAGTATTTATCTAACAGACGAGGAAGCCAACCCATACTTAATTATATTATAAGCTCCACCGCATTGATTGGAAGGCTCCGCCCCTCCATCTCCCCCCCTTTATTTGAGCGGCTCTTGCCCCGCTGATCTTTCCTCCCTCCCTATATACTTCGGCCCAAGAGTGGCCGACCCATATGCTATTTCTCCACAAGTTGTTACCTTGATCCAGATATTTTTAGGAGTGTTTTCTACTATATTGTGGAGATCATCTGTCAGTAATATAACACAAAATGAAGTTTTATTCCATTTCACCTAAGCTTTTGTCTATCACCTTGTTAAAATCTGATGTGTAATTCTCTTTGTACATGTGCATTTTGTTTCGTTCCCAATATTGCTTATAGACAATGTAATTTGATGTAATTTGGCTTCAAAGGTGAATTTTGTTTGTTAAACTTTACTTCAACTTCAATAAAAAAAGATATTTAAAAAAAAAAAAGAAGTGTAGGTAGGTTGCAGCGACATTGAGGTAGGCAGATTAGGGGTTAATAAATATAATGTAGGTGTCGGCGATGTTAGGGGCAGCAGATTAGGGGTTCATAAGTATAACGTAGGTGGCAGCGATGTCCGGTCGGCAGATTAGGGGTTAAAAATTTATAATATAGTGTTTGCGATGTGGGGGGGCCTCGGTTTAGGGGTTAATAGGTAGTTTATGGGTGTTAGTGTACTTTATAGCACTTTAGTTAAGAGCTTTATGTTCTGGCGTTAGCCCATAAAACTCAACTACTGAATTTTAAACGAGGTAGGAGTCTTGGAGGTAGAGGCTGTACCGCTCACTTTCTCCAAGACTTGTAATACCAGCGTTAGGCAAATCCCATTAAAAAGATAGGATACGCAATTGACGTAAGGGGATTTGCGGTATGGAAAAGTCGCGGAAAAAATTGAGCGGTACACCTGTACCTACCTGACTCGTAATACCAGCAGGCGTTAAAAAGCAGCGTTAGGACCCCTTAACGCTGCTTTTTAAGGCTAACGCCAAACTCGTAATCTAGCAGTTAAAGAATGCAATTTACATTTGTTTCAGGAAATGTTATGTTAAATGGGTCGACATAATATCTTCAGAGAGCAAAGCAGCATTGGACACATGATTTTTATATTAAACTCAATAAATTCCTTGGTCATGTCTTATTTTCATTTTGTCTGGGGAGAACAGAACGTTGTGCCCTATTAATCCTGCTGATGAAGCCTTGATTAAGAGCATTTGTAAGAGACAAACCACAACTCTTGTCTGAGAATTTTGCTGGACCTGCTAAAACACCATCATATGGTTCAAACAGCATTTGAAAAATAAAATGCCAGATCATGTCATACAGGCTAACATCAAAATTCAACTAAAATAGACATTCAGGCTTGGGGCCTATTTATCATTGCGTCAATCTCAACGCATTCGCTGGAGTCAATACGCCCGCCAGACATCGCTGCCGCAAATCTACATACGACGCCCTTATTTATTGAAAAGTACGTCAAAAACATGCCTGTCAAGTACGGAGCGATGAGCATCGGACTGTTAATAAATAAGAGTCATCAATGTGGCGGATATTCTGTTTTTTCCCACTTTATTAATACCATTTCATTACTGTCCACGAACAAGCACATTTCTCTAAAGGTAATCTTTTATTTTTTATCTGTTAATGAAATAGCTAGATTTATACCTGAACAAACAATAATATCTCATAGAAAGTTATTTTTTTTTTTGTATTTGTTATGCCAAAAACTGATACATGATATTTCCACATAAATTAAAGTGTATTTGTATTTCTATAAATCATGATATGCCTAGCTCATGTTTTGTTTTTTGTTTTTAAATGATTATTAATGCTAGAATGTGTACATATATCTTTGCACATACTTTAATATTTATATGTGTTATGTCAGAAGTTTTCTGCAAACATATTTACATGTCCCTAAATTCCTTTTTTTGTTCTAAACAATGTGGTCTTTCATATTTCTGTGCTTATTTATACCACTATATGTATATAGTGTAAATTTATTATTATTCTGAGCATGAATAATTGCAAATATAACATGTAATTAGAAACTTTATAAAAAATTGTATACCCTTTCTAAATCAAACAATATTATTGCTCCAAATTTGGTGCGAATTATTGCTTCAAATTTGGTGCACTAGTAGATATAGGTATAAGAATGCAATAAATACATTACTACTTAAGGATTATGTTACATCTTTGTCTCTCATTACAAAGCAAGGGGACAATATTATTGCTCCAAACTTGGTGCAAAGTATTGCTCCAAATTTGGTGCACTAGTAGATATAGAGATAGAAATGAAATACATAACATAATGGGGGATATTTATTAAGCCGTCAACCGAAAATACGCTGGAATTCCACAGCGTAATTGTGGCGAGCTTGATTCGACCTAGTTATCAAAGCCTACAGACCGGCAAAATTTGAAATCTGTGATGTAACATACTATCTGCCGGTCTCAATCCGACACAGATCAATGCTTACGTCATTACAGATGTTCCGAATACACATTCAGCACTATTTGACACTTTTTCAAAGATATCAAATAGTTAACATGTACACTCGCGGCTATTCCCGGCCCAGCGGATCTAGTTTTCAATCCGCCATCCTGGAGGCCGTGGATGCCAGATATCCCTTGATTTATATGGTAGAAAACCAGTTACGTTTACACCTAACACCCTAACATAAACCCTGAGTCTAAACACCCCTAATCTTCCGCCCGACATCGCCCCAACCTAAATAAAATGATTAACCCCTATTCTGCCGCTCCTGGACCCCGCCTCCACCTAAATAAAAGTATTAACCCCTATTATGCCTCTCCTGGACCCCGCCACCACCTAAATAAATGTATTAACCCCTAAACCTCTGGCCTCCCACATCACTACCATTAACTAAACCTATTGACCCCTAAACCGCCAGCCCCCACATCGCCATAAATGAAATTAAGCTATTAACCCATAAACCTAGCAACCAGCTAACTTTACATTAAAATTACAACATCCCTATCTTAAAATAAATTAAAACTTACCTTTAAAATTAAAATAAACTATATTAAACTATTAATTAACCTACCATAACTATTATACTACAATTACATTAAACTAGCAATTCAATTAACTATATTACATATTAAAGAACCCTAACCCTATTCAAATTATTTAAATCTACTATTAAAAATGACTAAATTACAAAAGAAACAAACACTAAATTACAAAAAAAAAAAAACCCCAGTACCAAAAATAAAACCGAATTACACCTAATCTAATAGCCCTATCAAAATAAAAAGGCCCCCCAAAATAAAAAAAAACCCTAGCCCACAATAAACTACCAATGGCCCTTAAAAGGGGCTTTTGGGGGCATTGCCCCAAAGAAATAAGCTCTTTTACCTGTAAAAAAAAAATACAAACACCCCCCAATAGTAAAACCCACCACCCACCCAACCAACCCCCCCAATAAAAAAGCCTATCTAAAAAACCTAAGCTCCCCATTACCCTGAAAAGGGCATTTGTATGGGCGTTGCCCTTAAAAGGGCATTTAGCTCTTTTACCTGCCCCGACCCTACTCTAAAAATAAAACCCACCCAAAAAAAACTTAAATAAACCTAATACTAACCCCTGACGATCCACTTACAGTTTTTGAAGTTCCGCTTGAAGGATCCATCCAGCCAGCAAGAAGTCTTCATCCGGGCAGCAAGTGTTCAATATGGTCACCGCTGTAAACTGGAACTTGAATGCAAGTGACATCATCCAAGATGGCGTCCCTTGCATTCCTATTGGATGAAATATTCCAATTAGCCAATAGGATTAGAGCTGCTAAAATCCTATTGGCTGATCAAATCAGCCAATAGGATTTGAGCAACTCTCATCCTATTGGCTGTTCTAATCATCCAACAGGATTAAGCTCTCATCCGAAAAGTGTTGCGTCAAATTTGGTGCGAAGTGGAGAGTGGGACTTGTATAACATGCCTTAAACAAAGTGCAAATAGATTTATAAAAAATAAAAAAAAAATATGGACGTTAGCTATATTATGTTATGTATTTCATTTTTATCTCTATATCTACTAGTGCACCAAGTTTGGAGCAATACTTCGCACCAGGTTTGGAGCAATATTTTTGACCAAATTTGAAGCAATAATATTGTCCCCTTAATGAGAGACAAAGATGTAACATAATCCATAAAGTAGTAATGTATTTCATTTTTATTCCTATATCTACAAATTTGGAGCAGTAATATTGTTTGATTTAGAAAGAGTATACAATTTTAATAAAGTTTTTAATTTATTTTTATTATCTAATATGCTTCATTGTCTTGCAGCATCGAACATAACCTTTCTATGTTTTCAGACTCCCATTGATTTCTACGGCATTCACGGCTTACAGGTGGCACTTTGAACGATAGGTACGCTGCGTCGGAATTGACGCAAGCGTACCTGTTGAATGTTTCATAAATTGGGAAGAGGGTCAAATAGAAACAAATGTGAATTTGAAATATTTGGAATGACACAAGCATTGATCTGCGTCGGATTGAGATTGTGAGAGCATATATTAAAATTACTAAAAAAAGAAAGTTTTTACATATCTTATATGTTTAAATCAATGTGGAAATGATAATGGGCTCCTTTTAACTATTATTTTGGTATTCTCAACGAAAAGTTATTACATATTATATTTATATATATATATATATATATATATATATATATATATATATATATATATATATATATACATGGAGTGCAGAATTATTAGGCAAATGAGTATTTTGACCACATCATCCTCTTTATGCATGTTGTCTTACTCCAAGCTGTATAGGCTCGAAAGCCTACTACCAATTAAGCATATTAGGTGATGTGCATCTCTGTAATGAGAAGGGGTGTGGTCTAATGACATCAACACCCTATATCAGGTGTGCATAATTATTAGGCAACTTCCTTTCCTTTGGCAAAATGGGTCAAAAGAAGGACTTGACAGGCTCAGAAAAGTAAAAAAATAGTGAGATATCTTGCAGAGGGATGCAGCACTCTTAAAATTGCAAAGCTTCTGAAGCGTGATCATCGAACAATCAAGCGTTTCATTCAAAATAGTCAACAGGGTCACAAGAAGCGTGTGGAAAAACCAAGGCGGAAAATAACTGCCCATGAACTGAGAAAAGTCAAGCGTGCAGCTGCCAAGATGCCACTTGCCACCAGTTTGGCCATATTTCAGAGCTGCAACATCACTGGAGTGCCCAAAAGCACAAGGTGTGCAATACTCAGAGACATGGCCAAGGTAAGAAAGGCTGAAAGACGACCACCACTGAACAAGACACACAAGCTGAAACGTCAAGACTGGGCCAAGAAATATCTCAAGACTGATTTTTCTAAGGTTTTATGGACTGATGAAATGAGGGTGAGTCTTGATGGGCCAGATGGATGGGCCTGTGGCTGGATTGGTAAAGGGCAGAGAGCTCCAGTCCGACTCAGACGCCAGCAAGGTGGAGGTGGAGTACTGGTTTGGGCTGGTATCATCAAAGATGAGCTTGTGGAGCCTTTTCGGGTTGAGGATGGAGTCAAGCTCAACTCCCAGTCCTACTGCCAGTTTCTGGAAGACACCTTCTTCAAGCAGTGGTACAGGAAGAAGTCTGCATCCTTCAAGAAAAACATGATTTTCATGCAGGACAATGCTCCATCACACGCGTCCAAGTACTCCACAGCATGGCTGGCAAGAAAGGGTATAAAAGAAGAAAATCTAATGACATGGCCTCCTTGTTCACCTGATCTGAACCCCATTGAGAACCTGTGGTCCATCATCAAATGTGAGATTTACAAGGAGGGAAAACAGTACACCTCTCTGAACAGTGTCTGGGAGGCTGTGGTTGCTGCTGCACGCAATGTTGATGGTGAACAGATCAAAACACTGACAGAATCCATGGATGGCAGGCTTTTGAGTGTCCTTGCAAAGAAAGGTGGCTATATTGGTCACTGATTTGTTTTTGTTTTGTTTTTGAATGTCAGAAATGTATATTTGTGAATGTTGAGATGTTATATTGGTTTCACTGGTAAAAATAAATAATTGAAATGGGTATATATTTGTTTTTTGTTAAGTTGCCTAATAATTATGCACAGTAATAGTCACCTGCACACACAGATATCCCCCTAAAATAGCTAAAACTAAAAACAAACTAAAAACTACGTTTTTTGGGTTCATTGAGAACATGGTTGTTGTTCAATAATAAAATTAATCCTCAAAAATACAACTTGCATAATAATTCTGCACTCCCTGTATATATATATATATATATATATATATATATATATATATATATATATATATATATATATATATATATATATATATATATATATATATCCTTAAATGGCTCTATGAGCCATATTTTATCCACAATAAGTAAACTGTAGTGGATATTCTGGATATCTCCTACCTTAAAAATAAGTAATCAGGGGGTGGACTGTTTGACAACTCTGGAGAAACATTACCATAGAGAGGGATTTGTTCTCCTACGTGATGATTATTTACCCTATATGGATGAGGTATAAAAAGGTGGGCATGTTTCTTTACTGATAATTGGATACCAGTTAATTGAAAATACACTACACTATGAGCTCCGCTAACAGGCGGGCAGACAGCTTCTCAACTTCGGAAGTTGTCTGCCCGCCTTCACTACATAAGGGCAGTGGATCCGTTTATCTGCTGGCCCGTATATATCATTACACACGCATCGCAGTGTGTAATGCCCGCCCCTTCATGAAGGGGCTGTCAATCACTGAAAGTGAGCGAGCTCTCTGTGATTTTCTCTCGCCACCTCAGAGGTGGCGTAGGGTGTAAGAAGCAGCAGTCTAATGACCGATGCTTCTTACATTGCGGGAAGCAGGCTCGCATATGTGAACTTGCCCTGCAAGGGCTCCGGAGCAGCACTCGCTGCTTCGTACAAGGAGCCCTAGGAGTCAATTTTTTGTCTACCTCACTTTCCTCTTGTTTTGTTCCCTTTAATGCTTTCTCCTTTTTCTGCTCAGATTCTACAACCAGAAATTTTTTATGGTTTTTTTTCTGAGGATAAGCTGCCAAAAACAGAGGATTAGGAGAGTTTTTTGCCTTTCTTCCTTTTGAACTTTATAACTGTATTTAAAATCTCTGCAGCGTTGGTACAATCACCTGTTGTATATATGTGTATGTGTATATATATATATATATATATATATATATATATATATATATATATATATATATATATATATACTGTATATATATTTATATATATTTTATATATATACACATACATACACACACACGCACACAGTGTATCTACAGTGTATCTATTTATCTATCTATCTATCTATCTATCTATATATATATATAAATAGTTCTGTTACTGGGTGACTTATTGGAGGGCACGGGGGCAGGAGCTTCCTGTAACTTACTGTAAGCAATGACTTTGGTTTGTAGCCGATTCTATGTAAGTTTTAAGAGACATTTTGAACTGCTCCAAATGATTATCAGTGACTGTCATCCGTCTTTGAGCCACCAAGATATGCTGGAAAAAAAAGGCAAAAAGAAAAATAATTTAAGTTAGAAGAAGAACATTTAACAATTAAAAGAACGTTTAAAATAATGTAGAAGAAACGAGAAAAAGAGCTGAAAGTGTGTGGGAAGGGAGAGAAAAGCAAAATGAGAGCGAGAAATAATGAGAGAGCGAAAATGAAAGTGAAAGATACAAATTGGTAAAAGAATGAGATTGACAAAAGGAGCGATAATGATAATGTTATAAAGAGCTGTAATGAGAAAGCCTTGATAATGAGAGGAAGGTGGAGATGGTGAACAGATAATGAGAGCAGCAACAAAAGGGAGCGGTAATGATAACGCAGAGAGAGAGCAGTAATGAGAGACAGAAGCGCTAAGCTAAATAACAAATAATATGAGGTCAGTTGATAATAGGAGGGAAGATGAGAGTGAGCGTTCACACTTCTGTAAAGGGGCACAATCAAAGCTGAAGACAGGCGCTGACTCAGTCACCCTCATGTGTCTGTATTACTGTAAGGCTTCCTGAGGTCCATCACAATACTTTTAAAAAAGAAAAAACCTTATCCAATGATTTATTTACACTAATAGATTTTAATGGTGAATTTTATAGAAAAATAAACTTTTGTAAATAATTGTGTTTGGTTCCTATAATGGGCTAGATTACGAGTGACGCTTTTACTGTTTATGTGTTTATATGTGTAAATATGTATGTGCATATATACTTACATATAAACACATATATACAGACATACAGAATATAACACTTTTGAGCTATTACCAGTCAAATACCTTGAAATTTGCTATATCATTCCTATGTTCGTCAATTAGAAATGTTCTTTTTATTTTTAAATAGATATATATAGCTATATCTGTATATATATTCATATTGATATATAAATAGATACAAAAAAACGAACGCCTAGATTTAGAGTTCTGCGTTAGCCGTCCAAACCAGCGTTAGGGGATCCTAACGCTGGTTTTGGCCGCCCGCTGGTATTTAGAGTCAGTCAGGAAAGGGTCTAACGCTCACTTTCCAGCCGCGACTTTTCCATACCGCAGATCCCCTTATGTCAATTGCGTATCCTATCTTTTCAATGGGATCTTTCTAACGCCGGTATTTAGAGTCTTGGCTGAAGTGAGTGTTAGAACTCTAACGACAAAACTCCAGCCGCAGAAAAAAGTCAGGAGTTAAGAGCTTTATGGGCTAACGCCGGTTCATAAAGCTCTTAACTACTGTGCTCTGAAGTACACTAACACACATAAACTACCTATGTACCCCTAAACCGAGGTCCCCCCACATCGCCGCCACTATAATTAAATTTTTTAACCCCTAATCTGCCGACCGTACACCGCTGCAACCTACATTATCCCTATGTACCCCTAATCTGCTGCCCCTAACATCGCCGACACCTACATAATATTTTTTAACCCCTAATCTGCCCCCCCCAAACGTCGCCGCTACCTACCTACACTTATTAACCCCTAATCTGCCGACCGGACCTCGCCGCCACTATAACAAATTTATTAACCCCTAAACTGCCTCACTCCCGCCTCAAAAACCCTATAATAAATAGTATTAACCCCTAATCTGCCCTCCCTAACATCGCTGACACCTAACTTCAATTATTAACCCCTAATCTGCCGACCGGACCTCACCGCTACTATAATAAATGTATTAACCCCTAAAGCTAAGTCTAACCCTAACACCCCCCTAAGTTAAATATAATTTAAATCTAACGAAATAAAATAAATCTTATTAAATAAATTATTCCTATTTAAAGCAAAATACTTAAAATAAACCCTAATATAGCTACAATATAAATAATAATTACATTGTAGCTATTTTAGGATTAATATTTATTTTACAGGCAACTTTGTATTTATTTTAACTAGGTACAATAGCTATTAAATAGTTAATAACTATTTAATAGCTACCTAGTTCAAATAATTACAAAATCACCAGTAAAATAAATCCTAACCTAAGTTACAATTAAACTTAACACTACACTATCAATAAATTAATTAAATAAACTACCTACAATTATCTACAATTAAATCAACTAAACTAAATTACAAAAACAAACAAACACTAAATTACAAAAAATAAAAAAAGATTACAAGAATTTTAAACTAATTACACCTACTCTAAGCCCCCTAAAAAAATAACAAAGCCCCCCCCCCAAAAAAAAAAAAAGCCCTATTCTAAAATAAAAAGATTACAGCTCTTTTACCTTACCAGCCCTTAAAAGGGCCTTTTTGCGGGGCATGCCCCAAAGAAAACAGCTCTTTTGCCTGTAAAAAAACACACAATACCCCCCCCCAACATTACAACCCACCACCCAAATACCCCTAATCTAACCCAAACCCCCCTTAAAAAACCTAACACAAACCCCTGAAGATCTCCCTACCTTATCTTCACCATGCCGGGTATCACCGATCCATCCAGAAGAGGCTCCGAAGTCTTCATCCTATCCGGCAAGATGAGGTCCAGAAGAGGCTCCAAAGTCTTCATCCTATCCGGCAAGAAGAGGACATCCGGACCGGCAAACATCTTCATCCAAGCGGCATCTTCTATCTTCATCCATCCGACGAGGAGCGGCTCCATCTTCAAGACCTCCGGCGCGGGACATCCTCTTCTCCCGACGACTAGACGATGAATGAAGGTTCCTTTAAGGGACATCATCCAAGATGGTGTCCCTCTAATTCCGATTGGCTGATTGGATTCTATCAGCCAATCGGAATTAAGGTAGGAAAAATCTGACTGGCTGATTGAATCAGCCAATCAGATTCAAGTTCAATCCGATTGGCTGATTGGATCAGCCTATCAGATTGAGCTCGCATTCTATTGGCTGATCGGAACTGTCAATAGAATGCGAGCTCAATCTGATTGGCTGATTGGATCAGCCAATCAGATTGAACTTGAATCTGATTGGCTGATTCAATCAGCCAATCAGATTTTTCCTACCTTAATTCCGATTGGCTGATAGAATCCTATCAGCCAATCGGAATTCGAGGGACGCCATCTTGGATGACGTCCCTTAACCTTCATTCGTCGTCTAGTCGTCGGGAGAAGAGGTTGTTCCGCGCCGGAGGTCTTGAAGATGGAGCCGCTCCTCGTCGGATGGATGAAGATAGAAGATGCCGCTTGGATGAAGATGTTTGCCGGTCTGGATGTCCTCTTCTTGCCGGATAGGATGAAGACTTCGGAGCCTCTTCTGGACCTCTTCTTGCCGGATAGGATGAAGACTTCGGAGCCTCTTCTGGACGGATTGGTGATACCCGGCATGGTGAAGATAAGGTAGGGAGATCTTCAGGGGCTTAGTGTTAGGTTTTTTTAAGGGGGGGTTGGGTTAGATTAGGGGTATGTGGGTGGTGGGTTGTAATGTTGGGGGGGTATTGTGTGTTTTTTTACAGGCAAAAGAGCTGTTTTCTTTGGGGCATTCCCCGCAAAAGGCCCTTTTAAGGGCTGGTAAGGTAAAAGAGCTGTAAACTTTTTAATTTAGAATAGGGTAGGGCATTTTTTTATTTTGGGGGGATTTGTTATTTTTTTAGGGGGCTTAGAGTAGGTGTAATTAGTTTAAAATTCTTGTAATCTTTTTTTATTTTTGTAATTTAGTGTTTTGTTTTTTTTGTTATTTAGTGTTTGTTTGTTTTTTGTAATTTAGTTCAGTTGATTTAATTGTAGATAATTGTAGGTAGTTTATTTAATTTCTTTATTGATAGTGTAGTGTTAGGTTTAATTGTAACTTAGGTTAGGATTTATTTTACTGGTAATTTTGTAATTATTTTAACTAGGTAGCTATTAAATAGTTATTAACTATTTAATAGCTATTGTACCTGGTTAAAATAAATACAAAGTTGCCTGTAAAATAAATATTAATCCTAAAATAGCTACAATGTAATTATTATTTATATTGTTGCTATATTAGGGTTTATTTTACAGGTAAGTATTTAGCTTTAAATAGGAATAATTTATTTAATAAGATTTATTTTATTTCGTTAGATTTAAATTATATTTAACTTAGGGGGGTGTTAGGGTTAGGGTTAGACTTAGCTTTAGGGGTTAATACATTTATTATAGTAGCGGTGAGGTCCAATCAGCAGATTAGGGGTTAATACTTGAAGTTAGGTTTCAGCGATGTTAGGGAGGGCAGATTAGGGGTTAATACTATTTATTATAGGGTTTTTGAGGCGGGAGTGAGGCGGTTTAGGGGTTAATACATTTATTATAGTGGCGGCGAGGTCCGGTCGGCAGATTACGGGTTAATAAGTGTAGGTAGGTAGCGGCGACGTTGGGGGGGCAGATTAGGGGTTAATAAATATAATATAGGTGTCGGCGATGTTAGGGGCAGCAGATTAGGGGTACATAGCTATAATGTAGGTTGCGGCGGTTTCCGGAGCGGAAGATTAGGGGTTAAAAGTGTAATGCAGGGGTCAGCGATAGCGGGGGCGGCAGATTAGGGGTTAATAAGTGTAAGGTTAAGGGTGTTTAGACTCGGGGTACGTTAGGGTGTTAGGTGCAGACTTAGGAAGTGTTTCCCCATAGGAAACAATGAGGCTGCGTTAGGAGCTAAACGCTGCTTTTTTGCAGGTGTTAGGTTTTTTTTCAGCTCAAACTGCCCCATTTTTTCCTATGGGGGAATCGTGCACGAGCACGTTTTTGAAGCTGGCCGCGTCCATAAGCAGCGCTGGTATTGAGGGTTGAAGTGGTGGTAAATATGCCTGTACGCTCCCTTTTTGGAGCCTAACGCAGCCCTTCAGAGAACTCTTAATACCAGCGTTGTTTAAAAGGTGCGGAGGAAAAAAACCACGCTTAGCTAACGCACCCCTTCTAACGCAAAACTCTAAATCTAGGTGTAAATTTTTGCTTACCTGATAAATGTCTTTCTTTCCTGATATGGAATGTCATTCCAATTACTAGTGGGAATATCACTCCTGGCCAGCAGGAGGAGGCAAAAACACCACAGCAAAGCTGTTGTGTCTCTCCCCTACCCATAATCCCCAGTCATTCGACCGAAGGCAAATGGAAAAAGGAATAACACAAAGGTGTAGAGGTGCCTGAGGTTCAGTCAAAAATAACTGTCTTAATTAAGGGTGGGGTAAGCATACATTTTGTATTCTTTCCTAAGATATGGAGAGTCCACGGCGTCATTTCAATTACTAGTGGGAACGAATACCCAAGTTAGAGGACACGGAATGAATAGGGAGGGAGAACCAGACAGGCAGACCTAAACAGAAGGCACCACTGCTTGAAGAACCTTTCTCCTAAAAGAGGCCTTAGCTGAGGCAAAAGTATAAAATCTGGAGAATTTGGAAAAAGTATGCAGAGAGGACCAAGTTGCAGCCTTGCAAATCTGTTCCACAGAAGCTTCATTTTTGAAAGCCCAAGAAGTGGAGACAGCCCTAGTGGAATGAGCTGTAATTCTCTCAGGAGGCTGCTGACCAGCAGTCTCATAAGCAAAACAAATTATTCTTCTCAACCAGAGGGAAAGAGAAGTAGCAGTAGCTTTCTGACCCTTACGCTTTCCAGAGAAACAAACAAACAGGGCAAAAATCCTTAGTCACCTGAAGGTAGAATTTTAGAGCACGCACCACATCCAAGTTGAGCAACAGACGTTCCTCATGAGAAGGATTAGGACAGAGAGAAGGAACAACAATTTCCTGATTAATATTTCTATCCGAAAACCACTTTAGGAAGAAAATCCAATTTAGTATGAAGAACGGCCTTATCTGTATGAAAGATAAGGCGAATCACACTACAAAGCTAAGAATTCCAAAACCCTCCGAGCAAAAGAGATAGCAATAAGAAACTAAACCTTCCAAGATAACAACTTAATATCTATAGAATGCATAGTCTCAAACGGTGCCTGCTCCAAAACTTTAAGGACAAGGTTAAGGCTCCAAGGAGGAGCAACAGGTTTAAACACAGGCCTGATTCTGATAAGGGCCTGACAAAAAGATTGAACATCTGGCACATCTGCAAGACGCTTATGTAAAAGAATAGATAAAGCAGAAATCTGACCTTTCAGAGAACTGACTGACAAACCCTTCTCCCGACCTTCCTAGAGAAAGGACAGAATCCTAGGAATCCTGACCCTACTCCAAGAGTAGCCTTTGGATTTGCAACAATAAAGGTATTTACGCCATACCTTATGGTAAATTTTACGAGTAACAGGCTTGCGAGCCTGTAGCATGGTCTCAATGACCGACTCAGAAAACCCATGCTTAGCCAGAACTAAGCGTTCAATCTTCAAGCAGTCAGCTTTAGAGAAACAAGATTTGGATGGAGGAATGGACCCTGAGTTAGAAGGTCCTTCCTCAGAGGCAACCTCCAAGGTGGCAGAGATGACATCTTCACTAGGTCTGCATACCACCAGATCCTGCAAGGCCATGCAGGAGCTATAAGAATTACCAACGCTCTTGTTTGTTTCATACGAGCAATGACTTATGGAAGGAGCGCAAACGGAGAAAAGATATATGCTAGAATGAAATCCCAAGGAACCGCCAGAGCATTTATCAGAGTGGCCTGCGGATCTCTTGACCCGTACCTTGGAAGCTTGGCATTCTGCCGAGACACCATCAGATCCAACTCCGGCACTCTCCACTTGAGGGTTAACCAGGAGAACACCTCCAGATGGAGAGCTCACTCGAACACCTCCGGATGGAGAGCCCACTCCCTGGGATGAAATGTTTGTCTGCTCAGGAAATTTGCTTCCCAGTTGTCCACTCCTGGAATGTGGATGGCAGATAGACAACAACTGTGAGCTTCTGCCCACTGAATAATCCGTGCTACCTCCATCATGGCTAAGGAACTCTGAGTTCCTCCCTAGTGGTTGATGTAAGCCACTCAGGTGACGTTGTCGGATTGGAACCTGATAAACCGGGCTAAAGACAATTGAGGCCAAGCCATCAGAGCATAGTAAATCGCTTTCAACTCCAAGATGTTTATGAGGAGAGAAGACTCCTCCTGAGTCCATAGTCCCTGCGCCTTTAACAAGTCCCAGACTGCTCCCCAGCCTAGCAGGCTGACATCCGTGGTCACAATCACCCAGGAAGGTCTCAAGAAGCATGTGCTCTGAGACAGATGGTCCTGAGAAAACCACCACGGGAGAGAGTCTCTTGATGACTGGTCTAGATCTATCCTCTGAGACAGATCCAAATGGTCTTCCGTTCCATTGTCTGAGCATGCATGATTGCAGAGCTCTCAAATGGAATTGAACAAAGAGAAACGGAGGCCATGCAGGAGCTATAAGAATTACCAACGCTCTCTCCTGTTTGATACGAGCAATGACTCATAGAAGGAGCACAAACTGAGAAAACAGATATGCTAGACTGAAATCCCAAAGAACCGCCAGAGCATCTATCAGAGCGGCCTGGGGATCTCTTGACCTTGAATCATACTTTAGAAGCTTAGCATTCTGCAGAGACGCCATCAGATCCAACTCTGGCACCCCCCACTTGAAGGTTAACCTGGAGAACACCTCCGGATGGAGAGCCCACTCCCCGGGATGAAAAGTCTGTCTGCTCAGGAAATTTGCTTCCCAGTTGTAAACTCCTGGAATGTGGATGGCAGATAGACAACAATTGTTAGCTTCCGCCCACTGAATAATCCGTGCTACCTCCATCATGGCTAAGGAACTCCGAGTTACTCCCTGGTGGTTGATGTAAGTCACTGAGGTGACGTTGTCGGATTGGAACCTGATAAACCAGGCTAAAGACAACTGAGGCTAAGCCATCAGAGCATAGTAAATTGTTCTCAACTCCAAGATGTTTATGGGGAGAGAAGACTCCTCCTGAGTCCATAGTCCCTGCATCTTTAACAAGTCCCAGACTGCTCCCCAGCCTAGCAGGCTGACATTCGTGGTCACAATCACCCAGGAAGGTCTCAAGGAGCATCTGCCCTGAGACAGATGGTCCTGAGAAAACCACCACGGGAGAGAGTCTCTTGATGACTGGTCTAGATCTATCCTCTGACACAGATCCGAATGGTCTCCGTTCCATTGTCTGAGCATGAATAATTGCAGAGCTCTCAAATGGAATCGAACAAAGAGAATGATGTCCATGGAAGCGACCATCAGACCAATTACCTCCATGCATTGAGCCACTGATGGCCGAACAGTAGAATATAGAGAGAGACAAGAGGAGACAATTTTGCATTTTATAAACACCAGGAAGAGCCACAAACTGAAAGTGTTTGTCTAGAAAGGCAAATATCAGGAGCTTGTGATGATCCCTGTGGATGTGAACATGAAGATACGCATCCTTCAGTTCTATGGTCATCATGAACTGACCCTCCTGAACCAATGGAAAAATGGAACAAATGGTTTCCATTTTGAAGGATGGTACCCTGAGAAACTTGTTGAGACACTTTAGGTCTAAAATGGGTTGAAAAGTTCCCTCTTTTTTGGGAACCGCGAACAGATTTGAATAGAATCCTAGACCCTGTTCCCTGAGAAACTCGTTGAGACACTTTAGGTCTAAAATGGGTTGAAAAGTTCCCTCTTTTTTGGGAACCACGAACAGATTTGAATAGAATCCTAGACCCTGTTCCCTTACTAGAACTGGAACAATCACTCCCAAGGAGGAAAGGTCCTGATTGCAGTTCAAGAATGCCTCTCTTTTTACCTAGTCTGCAGATAATCTTGAGAGATGGAATCTGCCCCTGGGAGGAAAAGTTTTGAATTCTATTTTGTAACCCTGAGATGCTATGTCCACAGCCCAAGGATCTGGGACATCTTGTATCCATGCTTGGCAAAACAGGGAAAGTCTGCCCCCCACTTGATCCGATCCCGGACCGGGGTCTGACCCTTCATGCTGACAGACTCAGCTGAGGGTTTCTTTGATTGCTTCCACTTGTTCCAAGACTGATTGGGCTTCCAAGAGGACTTGGGCTGCTACTACTTGGAAGAGGGAGAGGAAGACTTTTGACCTTTGAAGTTACAAAAGGAACGAAAATGACTATGACGTCCTTTAGGTCTGTTCTTATCTTGTGGTAGAAAAGACCCTTTTCCATCCGTAATATCAGAAATGATTTCTGCCAGACCAGGTCCAAACGTTTTACCCTTGTAAGGAAGCACCAGAAGCTTGGACTTGGAGGTAACGTCAGCTGACCAATATTTTAGCCACAATGCCCTGTGGGCTAAGACAGTGAAGTCAGACACCTTGGCTCCCAGTCTAATAATTTGCATGTTAACATCAGAAATAAAGGAATTGGCTAGTTTGAGAGCCTTAATCCTATCTAGGATCTCCTCTAACAAAGTCTCTACTAAAATTGATTCAGACAAGGCATCACACCAATAAGATTCAGCACTTGCTACTGTGTCAATACAGACTGCAGGTTGCCATTGAAGACCCTGATGAACATACATCTTTTCAAATAAGCCTCTATCTTCTTGTCCATGGGATCCTTAAAAGAGCAGCTATCCTCTATAGGAATAGTAGTTCTCTTAGCCAGAGTAGAAATAGCCCCTTATACTTTAGGCACCTTGCGCCATGAATCTTTAATGGAGTCAGCAACAAGAAACATCTTTTTAAAAACGGGAGACGGGGAGAAAGGTATCCCTGGCTTCTCCCATTCCAGTGAAATAATCTCTGTCACACGGTCTGGAACAGAAAACATTTCCACAGAGGAAGGAACATCATAGTATTTGTTAAGTTTACTAGATTTTTTAGGGTTGACGACAGAAGAGTCAGAGTCGTCCAAAGTAGCCAATACCTCCTTTAACAGTACAAAAAGGTGTTCAAGCTTAAATCTGAAGTTTACTTCTTTAGTATCAGATGAAGGAATTATACTGTCTGAATCTGAGATTTCACCCTCAGAGGCTACCGACGTATCCTCCTCATCAGACTTATGAGGGAGGGCAACTTATGAGGGAGCGGCCCATCGCTAGAGAGGAGTTACGGATGCGGTAGTGCACTGCACAGTAGAGGGTGCGCACAAGGGGGTGGGGGGTGCGCGCGAGGGGGTGCACATGCCCATTAATGTATATGATGGAGGGAGAGGGAGGGGGAATAAGTGTTGGGGAAAGGGATCTGGGATCTGGGGGTAAGAGAGGGTATTGAGGGGGCAGCTACACTACAGAAAGAGAAAAAAAAATGTATCAAAAAAGCACATTTTGTAGCAAACTGGGTACTGGTAGACAGCTACCAGTACTCAAGATGGAGGCAAATAAGTAGAAGGGGGAGGGTTAGAGAGCTGTTTGGGGGGATCAGTGAGGTTGGGGGCTTAGTGGGGATCCTACACTGCAGAATATATATATATATATATATATATATATATATATATATATATATATATATTAAAAAAAAAGCCTTTTATTTTAGTACTGGCAGACTTTCTGCCAGTACTTAAGATAGCGGTGACAATTGTGGGGTGGGGGAGGGAAGGGAGCTGTTTGAGAGGGATCAGGGAGGGATCAGGGGTGGGATGTGTCAGGTGGGAGGCTGATCTCTACACTAAAGCTAAAATTAACCCTACAAGCTACCTAATTAACCCCTTCAATGCTTGGCATAATACAAATGTGGTGCGCAGCAGCATTTTGTGACCTTCTAATTACCAAAAACTAATGCCAAAGCCATATATGTCTGCTATTTCTGACCAAAGGGGATCCCAGAGAAGCATTTACAACCATTTGTGTCATAATTGCACAAGCTGTTTGTAAATAATTTCAGTGAGAAACCTAAAGTTTGTGAAAAAGTGAACAATTTTTTTTATTTAACAAAAGATGGAAAGAGGGCGCCCTCTTTCCATCTTTTGTTTTCTAACAGCTTTCCCTCACTCTCCGGGACCAAGAGGAGCTGCCTGTTTATCTACATATCTTATCCAAGAAGAACATTATCAACATCTTTCTGCACAGACACTGATTGTTACTAGTGATGTTGCGAACTTAAAATTTTCCGTTTGCGAACGGCGAACGCGAACTTCCGCAAATGTCCGCGGACGGGCGAACCGCCATTGACTTCAATAGGCAGGCGAATTTTAAAACCCACGGGGACTCTTTCTGGCCACAATAGTGATGGAAAAGTTGTTTCAAGGGTACTAACACCTGGACTGTGGCATGCCGGAGGGGGATCCATGGCAAAACTCCCACGTAAAATTACATAGTTGATGCAGAGTCTGGTTTTAATCCATAAAGGGCATAAATCACCTAACATTCCTAATTTGTTTGGAATAACGTGCTTTAAAACATCAGGTATGATGTTGTATCGATCAGGTAGTGTAAGGGTTACGCCCGCTTCACAGTGACAGACCAAACTCCCCGTTTAATGCACTGCAAACAACCGCAAACAGTCCATTTGCACAACCGCAAACTCCCCATTTGTACATGGCTGGATACCAAGCTAGCCATGTCCCGTTCCTTGTCCTCACTGATGTCGTTGAAGGTCTCTTCCTCCACCCAGCCACGTACAACACCAAGGGTCCCCGAAAGGTGACAACAAGCCCCTGGGATGCCTGCTGTGTTTGGTCTTCCACCTCCTCAAAGCCACCTTCCTCCTCTAACTCCTCTTCTTCAGACTCCTCTCTCTGCGTTGCCTCTCTCTGAGTTATTATAAGGTGTATTAAGTAGTACTATTCCTATCAGTTTAATCCCTGTTACGTCCCCTATCAGGGGACGTGTATATGGCATTGATTTTAGGAACCGGGAGATGGAAAAAGATGCTTGGTCGGTCCTCCTACTTCAAATTTGGGGCACTGCGCGTGCAATCGTGGCCAGACTTTTAGCCGACGGACATTTGGCCGACGGACATTTGGCCGAAACACAAGTGGCTGTCAGATAACATTCCGGCCATGAGATAAATAGATTTGATAGATAGATAGATAGATACATAGATTAGATAGATAGATCAATAGATGCAATAGATTCATTTGATAGATACGATAGATAGATAGATAGATAGATAGATGATAGATTTTATAGATAAATAGATAGATTTGATAGATAGATAATTTCCCAGACAGAGAATTACAAGACGTGCGGTCTGGGACCCATGGTAAGGTTCCCAGAGGCACTTGCTGCGCCAGGGGACGTGTATATGGCATGGATTTTAGGAACCGGGAGATGGAAAAAGATGCTTGGTCGGTCCTCCTACTTCAAATTTGGGGCACTGCTCGTGCAATCTACTGTGCCACCAGATATGAGTGGTGTATTAAGTAGTACTATTCTTATCAGTTTAATCCCTGTTACGTCCCCTATCAGAGGACGTGTATATGGCATCGATTTTAGGAACCGGGAGATGGAAAAAGATGCTTGGTCGGTCCTCCCACTTCAAATTTGGGGCACTGCGCATGCAATCTACTATGCCACCAGATATGAGTGGTGTGTTAAGTAGTACTATTCTTATCAGTTTAATCCCTGTTACGTCCCCAATCAGGGGACGTGTATATGGCATGGATTTTAGGAACCGGGAGATGGAAAAAGAAGCTTGGTCGGTCCTCCTACTTCAAATTTGGGGCACTGCGCATGCAATCGTGGCCGGACTTTTAGCCGATGGACATTTGGCCGATGGACATTTGGCCGACGGACATTTGGCTGAAACACAAGTGGCTATCAGAAAACAGTCCGGCCACGAGATAGATAGATTTGATAGATAGATAGATACATAGATTAGATAGATAGATCAATAGATGCAATAGATACATTTGATAGATACGATAGATAGATAGATAGATAGATAGATAGATAGATAGATTTGATAGATAAATAGATAGATTTGATAGATAGATAATTTCCCAGACAGAGAATTACAAGACGTGCGGTCTGTGACCCATGGTAAGGTTCCCAGAGGCAGTTGCGGCGCCAGGGGACGTGTATATGGCATGGATTTTAGGAACCGGGAGATGGAAAAAGATGCTTGGTCAGTCCTCCTACTTCAAATTTGGGGCACTACGCGTCCAATCGTGGCCGGACTTTTAGCTGACAGACATTTGGCAGATGGACATTTGGCCGACGGACATTTGGCCAAAACACAAGTCGCTGTCAGATAACAGTCCGGCCACGAGATAGATTTGATAGATAGATACATAGATTAGATATATAGATCAATAGATGCAATAGATACATTTGATAGATACGATAGATAGATAGATTTGATAGATAAATAGATAGATTTGATAGATAGATAGATAATTTCCCAGACAGAGAATTACAAGACGTGCGGTCTGTGACCCATGGTAAGGTTCCCAGAGGCAGTTGTGGCGCCAGGGGACGTGTATATGGCATGGATTTTAGGAACCAGGAGATGGAAAAAGATGCTTGGTCGGTCCTCCTACTTCAAATTTGGGGCACTGCTTGTGCAATCTAATGTGCCACCAGATAGGAGTGGTGTGTTAAGTAGCACTATTCCTATCAGTTTAATCCCTGTTACGTGCCTTTTTTTGGTTTGGTTTTTGAAGCCACAGTGCAGCACCAGAGGCCAGAAAAATTTGGCATGTACACATGCCTGAAAAATTAGGTATTGTTGCAGCCACTGCTGTAGCAGCGGCCAGAAAAATTGATGTTTGTTTCCCAAGCAGAAAGTGCCCTAAAACATTGCGGCTTGAACCCTAGTTGGTGGTGGATAAGTCACGCAAGTTATCTGGCATTCAAAGATAAAATACAGCAGCTTGTGGACCATTTTTAGCCCAATTCAGCTCATCTCATCAGGCCTTTTTTACTCAAATGTATCGCCCAATGTCAGTCCCTTCGGGATCCATCCCTCATTCATCTTAATAAAGGTGAGGTAATCTAGACTTTTTTGACCTAGGCGACTTCTCTTCTCAGTGACAATACCTCCTGCTGCACTAAAGGTCCTTTCTGACAGGACACTTGAAGCGGGGCAGGCCAGAAGTTCTATCGCAAATTGGGATAGCTCAGGCCACAGGTCAAGCCTGCACACCCAGTAGTCAAGGGGTTCATCGCTCCTCAGAGTGTCGAGATCTGCAGTTAAGGCGAGGTAGTCTGCTACCTGTCGGTCGAGTCGTTCTCTGAGGGTGGACCCCGAAGGGCTGTGGCGATGCATAGGACTTAAAAAGCTCTGCATGTCCTCCATCAACAACACGTCTGTAAAGCGTCCTGTCCTTGCCGGCGTGGTCGTGGGAGGAGGAGGATTACTTTCACCTCTTCCCCTGTTAGATTCCCGTTGTGCTGTGACATCACCCTTATACGCTGTGTAAAGCATACTTTTAAATTCATTTTGGAACTGCTGCATCCTTTCCAACTTGCGGTAATTCGGTAACATTTCAGGCACTTTATGCTTATACCGGGGGTCTAGTAGCGTGGACACCCAGTACAGGTCGTTCTCCTTCAGCTTTTTTATACAAGGGTCCCTCAACAGGCACGACAGCATGAAAGACCCCATTTGCACAAGGTTGGATGCCGAGCTACTCATGTCCCATTCCTCATCCTCAGTGATCTCACTGAAGGTATTTTCTTCCCCCCAGCCACGTACAACACCACGGGTACCAGATAGGTGACAACGAGCACCCTGGGATGCCTGTTGTGGTTGGTCTTCCTCCTCCTCCTCAAAGCCACATTCCTCCTCTGACTCCTCTTCCTCACAATCCTCTTCCAGCGTTGCCGCTGGTCCAGCAAGCAATGCTGATAAGGCTGTTTCTGGTGGTGATGGTGACCACAACTCTTCCTGTTCACGCTCATCTACGGCCTGATCCAGCACTCTTCGCAGGGCACGCTCCAGGAAGAAAAAAAATGGTCTGATGTCACTGATGGTGCCTTCGGTGCGACTGACTAGGTTTGTCACCTCCTCAAAAAGACGCATGAGCCTACAGGCATTGCGCATGAACGTCCAGTAACGTGGCAAAAAATTCCCAGCTCCGCAGAGGCTGTCCTAGAACCCCGGTCATACAAATACTCGTTAACGGCTTTTTCTTGTTGGAGCAGGCGGTCAAACATTAGGAGTGTTGAATTCCAACGTGTCAGGCTGTCGCAAATCAAGCGCCTCACTGGCATGTTGTTTGGCCGCTGGATATCTGAAAAGTGCGCCATGGCCGTGTAGGAATGCCTGAAATGGCCACACACCTTCCTGGCCTGCTTCAGGATGTCCTGTAAGCCTGGGTACTTATGCACAAAGCATTGTACGATCAGATTACACACATGTGCCATGCACGGCACATGTGTCAACTTGCCCAATTTCAATGCCGCCACTAAATTACTTCCGTTGTCAGAAACCACTTTGCCGATCTCCAGTTGGTGTGGAGTCAGCCACTGATCCACCTGTGCGTTCAGGGCGGACAGGAGTGCTGGTCCGGTGTGACTCTCTGCTTTCAGGCAAGTCAACCCCAAGATGGCGTGACACTGCCATATCCGGTAAGTGGAACAGTACATGGGGAGCTGGGGGGGTGCCGTTGATGTGGAGCAAGACGCAGCAGCAGAAGAGGACTCAGCCGAGGAGGTTATGGAAGAGGATGGAGTAGGAAGAGTAGAGGAGGTGGCAGCAGGCCTGCCTGTAAGTCATGGCGGTGTCACCAACTCCTCTGCAGAGCCACGCATTCCATGCTTGGCAGCCGTCAGCAGGTTTACCCAATGCGCAGTGTAGGTGATATACCTGCCCTGACCATGTTTTGCAGACCAGCTATCAGTGGTCAGATGGACCCTTGCCCCAACACTGTGTGCCAGACATGCCATTACTTCCTTTCACACAATCGAGTACAGGTTGGGGATTGCCTTTTGTGCAAAGAAATTTCAGCCGGGTACCTTTCACTGCGGTGTCCCAATAGCTACAAATTTTTTGAATGCCTCAGACTCCACCAGCTTGTATGGTAAAAGCTGGCGGGCTAAGAGTTCAGACAAGCCAGCTGTCAGACTCCGGGCAAGGGGGTGACTTTGTGACATTGGCTTCTTACGCTCAAACATGTCCTTGACAGACACTTGACTGTGGGCAGATGAGCAGGAACTGCTCCAGAAGAGAGACGGCGTGGCGGATGGTTGAGAGGGGGCAAGGAGGACAGCAGTGGTTGATGTGGCTGAAGATGCTGGACCAGGAGGAGGATGACGGCTTTGAGTTTGTGTGCTGCTTCTACTTATGTGTTGATCCCATAGGCCTTTGTGATGTGCGATCATGTGCCTTAGCAAAGCAGTTGTACCTAGGTGGGTGTTGGACTTCCCACGACTCAGTTTCTTTTGGCACAGGTTGCAAATGGCATCACTGTTGTCAGAGGCAGACACACAAAAATAATGCCACACTGCTGAGCTCTGCGATGACGGCATTCTGGTGGTGGCAACAGAATGCGTTGATTGGCGTGCTGTCTGGCTGACCCCGGG
This sequence comes from Bombina bombina, assembly GCF_027579735.1. NCBI lineage: Eukaryota > Metazoa > Chordata > Amphibia > Anura > Bombinatoridae > Bombina > Bombina bombina. The sequence goes on from NC_069499.1 coordinate 1,001,225,609, forward strand.
TGCCGATGCATGCTGTCTGACTGTGCCACTAGCTCCTTGCGATGACCTCCCCCTGCTTCCAACTCGTCTCCTCCTCCTCCTCTCTGTCTCCCCATCTGAACTTTCCCCCTGTTCTTCTTCTCTTCTAGCGGGCACCCACGTGACATCCACGGACGCATCGTCATCATCAACCGCTTCACTTGTATCTGACAAATCAACAAAGGAAGCAGCAGCGGGTACAACATCATCATCATCACACCGTACGTCCATGTCTGTATTGCTGCCTGACTGAGACATATCACTGTTATCTATATCCTCTGTCAATGATGGTTGCGCATAACTCATTTCTTCCAACTGATGTGTAAATAACTCCTCTGACAGATCAAGTGAAGCGGCTGTGGTGCTAGTGTTGGTGGTGGTGGCAGGCGGGCGAGTGGTAACTTGAGAGGTGTCCGAAGATAAGCTGGATCCTGACACAAAAAAGCAGACTGATGTTTCACAGTCCAAAAAGTTTTTATTTTTTTTAAATGTACACTTACACTACTATTAAACAAGATATGAGTAGTGGCACTGGGCAAGTGGGCCCAGTATAAGCTGTGAGCCTGACACAAAAAAGCAGACTGATGTTTCACAGTCCAAAAAGGTTTTTTTTGTTTTTAAATGTACACTTACACTACTATTAAACAAGATATGAGTGGTGGCACTGGGCAAGTGGGCACAGTATACGCTGTGAGCCTGACACAAAAAAGCAGACTGATGTTTCACAGTCCAGAAAGTTTTTTATTATTTTTTAAATGTACACTTACACTACTATTAAACAAGGTATGAGTGGTGGCACTGGGCAAGTGGGCCCAGTATAAGCTGTGAGCCTGACACAAAAAAGCAGACTGATGTTTCACAGTCCAAAAAGTTTTTATTTTTTTAAATGTACACTTACACTACTATTAAACAAGATATGAGTGGTGGCACTGGGCAAGTGGGCCCAGTATAAGCTGTGAGCCTGAAACAAAAAAGCAGACTGATGTTTCACAGTCCAAAAAGTTTTTTTGTTTTTAAATGTACACTTACACTACTATTAAACAAGATATGAGTGGTGGCACTGGGCAAGTGGGCACAGTATACGCTGTGAGCCTGACACAAAAAAGCAGACTGATGTTTCACAGTCCAAAAACGTTTTATTTTTTTAAATGTACACTTACACTACTATTAAACAAGATATGAGTGGTGGCACTTGGCAAGTGGGCACAGTATACGCCGTGAACCTGACACAAAAAAGCAGACTGATGTTTCACAGTCCAAAAAGTTTTTATTTTTTTAAATGTACACTTACACTACTATTAAACAAGATATGAGTGGTGGCACTTGGCAAGTGGGCACAGTATACGCCGTGAGCCAGACACAAAAAAGCAGACTGATGTTTCACAGTCCAAAAAGTTTTTTGTTTGTTTTTAAATGTACACTTACACTACTATTAAAGAAGATATGAGTGGTGGCACTGGGTAAGTGGGCACAGTATACGCTGTGAGCCTGACACAAAAAAGCAGACTGATGTTTCACAGTCCAAAAACTTTTTATTTTTTTAAATGTACACTTACACTACTATTAAACAAGATATGAGTGGTGGCACTGGGCAAGTGGGCCCAGTATAAGCTGTGAGCCTGAAACAAAAAAAGCAGACTGATGTTTCACAGTCCAAAAAAGTTTTTTTTTGTTTTTAAATGTACACTTACACTACTATTAAACAAGATATGAGTGGTGGCACTGGGCAAGTGGGCACAGTATACGCTGTGAGCCTGAAACAAAAAAGAAGACTGATGTTTCACAGTCCAAAAAGTTTTTATTTTTTTAAATGTACACTTACACTACTATTAAACAAGATATGAGTGGTGGCACTGGGCAAGTGGGCACAGTATACGCTGTGAGCCTGACACAAAAAAGCAGACTGATGTTTCACAGTCCAAAAAGTTTTTTTTTTTTTAAATGTACACTTACACTATTATTAAACAAGATATGAGTGGTCGCACTGGGCAAGTGGGCTCAGTATAAGCTGTGAGCCTGAAACAAAAAAAAACAGACTGATGTTTCACAGTCCAAAAGGGTTTTTTTGTTTTTAAATGTACACTTACACTACTATTAAACAAGATATGAGTGGTGGCACTGGGCAAGTGGGCACAGTATATACGCTGTGAGCCTGACACAAAAAAGCAGATTGCTGTTTCACAGTCCAAAAAGTTTTTATTTTTTTAAATGTACATTTACACTACTATTAAACAAGATATGAGTGGTGGCACTTGGCAAGTGGGCACAGTATACGCTGTGAGTCTGACACAAAAAAGCAGACTGATGTTTCACAGTCCAAAATGTTTTTATTTTTTTTAAATGTACACTTACACTACTATTAAACAAGATATGAGTGGTGGCACTGGGCAAGTGGGCACAGCATACGCTGTAAGCCTGACACAAAAAAGCAGACTGATGTTTCACAGTCCAAAAAGTTTTTATTTTTTTAAATGTACACTTACACTACTATTAAACAAGATATGAGTAGTGGCACTGGGCAAGTGGGCACAGTATAAGCTGTGAGCCTGACACAAAAAAGCAGACTGATGTTTCACAGTCCAAAAAGTTTTTATTTTTTTAAATGTAAACTTACACTACTATTAAACAAGATATGAGTGGTGGCACTGGCTAAGTGGGCACAGTATACGCTGTGAGCCTGACACAAAAAAGCAGACTGATGTTTCACAGTCCAAAAAGTTTTTATTTTTTTAAATGTACACTTACACTACTATTAAACAAGATATGAGTGGTGGCACTAGGCAAGTGGGCCCAGTATAAGCTGTGAGACTGACACAAAAAAGCAGACTGCTGTTTCACAGTTCAAAAAGTTTTTATTTTTTTAAATGTACACTTACACTACTATTAAACAAGATATGAGTGGTGGCACTGGGCAAGTGGGCACAGTATACGCTGTGAGCCTGAAACAAAAAAGAAGACTGATGTTTCACAGTCCAAAAAGTTTTTATTTTTTTAAATGTACACTTACACTAGTATTAAACAAGATATGAGTGGTGGCACTGGGCAAGTGGGCACAGTATACGCTGTGAGCCTGACGCAAAAAAGCAGACTGATGTTTCACAGTCCAAAAAGTTTTTTTTTTTTAAATGTACACTTACACTACTATTAAACAAGATATGAGTGGTGGCACTGGGCAAGTGGGCTCAGTATAAGCTGTGAGCCTGAAACAAAAAAAAACAGACTGATGTTTCACAGTCCAAAAAGTTTTTTTTGTTTTTAAATGTACACTTACACTACTATTAAACAAGATATGAGTGGTGGCACTGGGCAAGTGGGCACAGTATACGCTGTGAGCCTGACACAAAAAAGCAGACTGATGTTTCACAGTCCAAAAAGTTTTTATTTTTTTAAATGTACACTTACACTACTATTAAACAAGATATGAGTGGTGGCACTGGGCAAGTGGGCACAGTATACGCTGTGAGTCTGACACAAAAAAGCAGACTGCTGTTTCATAGTCCAAAATGTTTTTATTTTTTTAAATGTACACTTACACTACTATTAAACAAGATATGAGTGGTGGCACTGGGCAAGTGGGCACAGTATACGCTTTAAGCCTGACACAAAAAAGCAGACTGATGTTTCACAGTCCAAAAAGTTTTTATTTTTTTAAATGTACACTTACACTACTATTAAACAAGATATGAGTAGTGGCACTGGGCAAGTGGGCCCAGTATAAGCTGTGAGCCTGACACAAAAAAGCAGACTGATGTTTCACAGTCCAAAAAGGTTTTTTTTGTTTTTAAATGTACACTTACACTACTATTAAACAAGATATGAGTGGTGGCACTGGGCAAGTGGGCACAGTATACGCTGTGAGCCTGACACAAAAAAGGCAGACTGAATTTTCACAGTACAAAAAGTTTTTATTTTTTTAAATGTACACTTACACTACTATTAAACAAGATATGAGTGGTGGCACTGGGCAAGTGGGCACAGTATACACTGTGAGCCTGGCACACACGCTGGCAGGCAGGCAACTGCAATTAGATTACACAAGCAGACTGATGTTTCACAGTCCAAAAAGTTTTTTTTTTTTAAATTTACACTACTGTTACACCAGATATGAGTGGTGGCACTGGGCAAGTGGGTACAGTATACGCTGTGAGCCTGGCACACACGCTGGCAGGCAGGCAACTGCAATTAGATTACACAAGCAGACTGATGTTTCACAGTCCAAAAAGTTGTTTTTTTTTAAATTTACACTACTGTTACACCAGATATGAGTGGTGGCACTGGGCAAGTGGGCACAGTATACGCTGTGAGCCTGGCACACATGCTGGCAGGCAGGCAACTGCAATTAGATTACACTAGCAGACTGATGTTTCACAGTCCAAAAAGTTTTTTTTTTTAAATTTACACTACTGTTACACCAGATATGAGTGGTGGCACTGGGCAAGTGGGTACAGTATACGCTGTGAGCCTGGCACACACGCTGGCAGGCAGGCAACTGCAATTAGATTACACAAGCAGACTGATGTTTCACAGTCCAAAAAGTTTTTTTTTTTTAAATTTACACTACTGTTACACCAGATATGAGTGGTGGCACTGGGCAAGTGGGCACAGTATACGCTGTGAGCCTGGCACACATGCTGGCAGGCAGGCAACTGCAATTAGATTACACTAGCAGACTGATGTTTCACAGTCGAAAAAGTTTTTTTTTTTAAATTTACACTACTGTTACACCAGATATGAGTGGTGGCACTGGGCAAGTTGGCCTGGCACACATGCTGGCAGGCAGGCAACTGCAATTAGATTACACAAGCAGACTGATGTTTCACAGTCAAAAAAGTTTTTTTTTTTTTAAATTTACACTACTGTTACACCAGATATGAGTGGTGGCACTGGGCAAGGGGGCCTGGCACACACGCTGGCAGGCAGGCAACTGCAATTAGATTACACAAGCAGACTGATGTTTCACAGTCCAAAAAGTTTTTTTGTTTTTTAATTTCACTACTGTTACACCAGATATGAGTGGTGGCACTGGGCAAGTGGGCCTGGCACACACGCTGGCAGGCAGGCAACTGCAATTAGATTACACTAGCAGACTGATGTTTCACAGTAAAAAAAGTTTTTTTTTTTTTTTTTAATTTACACTACTGTTAAACCAGATATGAGTGGTGGCACTGGGCAAGTGCCTTGGCAGGCAGGCAACTGCAATTAGATTACACAGGAAAAATAAAAAATAGACTGATATTCTAGCCCTAAAAAGGGCTTTTTGGGGTGCTGTCCTTACAGCAGAGATCAGATGAGTCCTTCAGGACTGTAGTGGACACTGAATACACTAGCCTAGCTATCAATTTGCATCTTCCGAATGAATCTAAAATGGCTGCTGTCCAGGAGCTGGGAGGGTCTGGGAGGGATGGTTTGCTGCTGATTGGCTGGAATGTGTCTGCAGACTGTGAGATACAGGGTCAAAGTTTACTCAATGATGATGAATAGGGGCGGATCGAACATTGCATATGTTCGCCTGCAGTTGCGAACGCGAACAAGCAATGTTGCCGGGAACTATTCGCCGGCTAACTATTCGCGACATCACTAATTGTTACGGCTATATCCAGAAGCCGGTTACGGTAGATCCATTTCTTGACTCATTTTAAAGTCAGACATTTGACATTTAATTGTTTTTACTCAGCGCGCTTTTTATATCCCCTTCTGGGTAATTATTTGATTTTTTTTATTTGATCGCATTTGTCGGTGAAATGGTGGCATGAAATATACTAAAATAGGCCTAGATCAATACTTTGGGTTGTCTACTAAAACAAAAATATATACATGTCAAGGGATATTCAGGGATTCCTGTCAGATATCAGTGTTACAATGTAACTATCGCTAATTTGGGGGGGGGATGAATGGTTTGGAAATAGATAAGTGCTACTTGTACTTATTGCCCTATAACTTGAAAAAAAGCAAAGAACATGTAAACATTGGGTATTTCTAAACTCACTACAAAATTTTGAAACTAATTAGCATGGGTGTTTTTTGGTGGTTGTAGATGTGTAACATTTTTTGAGGGTCAAAGTTAGAAAAAGTATGTAGATACTAGTCCTAAAGCCCGGGGATAGGGGCCAATTTTTTTTAAGTACCGCGCTCCCACCCCTTGCTTTCTCACTCCCCCTATTTGTTGCGCTCTCTCTCTCCCCTCTCTCTTTTGCGCTCTCTCTCCCCCTCTTTTGATCTCTTTCTCTCTCTCCCCTCTCTTTCTCTCTCCCCCTCTATTTTGCTCTTTTTCTCTCCCCCCTCTCTTTTTCTCTCTCTCCCCTCTTTTGTGCTCTCTCTCCACTCTTTTTTTGCTCTCTCTCCCCTCTTTTTTGCTCTCTCTCTCCCCCTTCTGTTGCTCTCTCTCCCCCTCTTTTACTCTCTCCCCCCCTCTTTTGCTCTCTCTCTCCCACTCTTTTGCTCTCTCTCTCTCTCCCTCTCTTTTACTCTCTCTCTCCCTCTCTTTTGCTCTCTCTCTTCTCTCTTTTGCTCTTTCTCCCCCTCTCTTTTGCTCTCTCTCCCCCTCTCTTTTGCTCCGTCTCCCCGTCTCTTTTGCTGTCTCGTCCCTCTCTTTTGCTCTCTCGTCCCTCTCCTTTGCTCTCTCTCCCCTCTCTTTTGCTCTCTCTCTCCTCTCTTTTTTGCTCTCTCTCTATCCCCCTCTCCTTTGCTCTCTCTCTTCCCCCTCTCTTTTGCTCTCTCTCCCCCTTCTCTTTTGCTCTCTCTTTCCCCGTCTCTTTTGCTCTCTCTCTCCCCTCTCTTTTGCTCTCTCTCTCTCTCTCTCTCCCTCCTCTATTTTGCTCTCTCTCTCCCCCTCTTTTGCTCTCTCCCCCTCTCTTTTGCTCTCTCTCTCCCCCTCTCTTTTGCTCTCTTTCTTCTCTCTTTTGCTCTCTATCGCCCTTTTTTGCTCTCTCTCTCCCCCTCTCTTTTGCTCTCTCTCCCCCTCTCTTTTGCTCTCTCTCTCCCCCTCTCTTTTGCTCTCTCTCTCTCCTCCCTCTCTTTTGCTCTCTCTCTCTTTCCCCCTTCTCTATTGCTCTCTCTTACCCCCTCTTTTTATCTCTCTCTCCCTCCTCTCTTTTGCTCTCACTCTCCCCCACCTCTTTTGCTCTCTCTCTCCCCCCTCTTTTGCTATCTCTCTCCCCCTCTCATTTGCGCTCTCTCTCTCTTTCCCTCTCTTTTGCTCTCTCTCTTCCCCGCTCTCTTTTGCTCTCTCTCACCCCTCTCTTTTGCTCTCTCTCTTTCCCCATCTCTTTTGCTCTCTCTCCCCCTCTCTTTTGCTCTCTCTCTTTCCCCCTCTCTTTTGCCCTCTCTCTCCCCCCCCCTCTCTTTTGCTCTCTTTCTTCTCTCTTTTGCTCTCTATCTCCCTCTTTTGCTCTCTCTCCCCCCCCTCTCTTTTGCTCTCTCCCTCCTATTTAGCATGGGTGTTTTTTGGTGGTTGTAGATGTGGGGGTCAAAGTTAGAAAAAGTGTGTTTTTTTCAATTTATTCATCATATTTTATATGTTTTTTTTTATAGTAAATTATAAGATACTAGTCCTAAAGCCTGTGTACATGGGCCAATTTTTTTTAGTACCACGGTCCCACCCCTTGCTCTCTCTTTCCTCCTCTTATTTGTGCTCTCTCTCTCCCTCTCTTTTGCGCTCTCTCTCCCCCTCTTTTGCTCTCTCTATCCCCCTCTCTTTTGCCCCTCTCTTTTGCTCTCTTTCTCTCTCTCCCTCTATTTTGCTCACTCTCCCCTCTCTTTTGCTCTCTCTCCCCCCTCTTTTGCTCTCTCTCTCCCCCTTCTTTTGCTCTCTCTCTCTCCCCCTCTTTTGCTCTCTCTCTCTCTCCCTCTTTTGCTCTCTCTCTCCGTCTCTTTTGCTCTCTCGTCCCTCTCTTTTGCTCTCTCGTCCCTCTCCTTTGCTCTCTCTCCCCTCTCTTTTGCTCTCTCTCTCCTCTCTTTTTTGCTCTCTCTATTCCCCTCTCTTTTGCTCTCTCTCTTCCCCCTCTCTTTTGCTCTCTCTCCCCCTTCTCTTTTGCTCTCTCTTTCCCCGTCTCTTTTGCTCTCTCTCTCCCCTCTCTTTTGCTCTCTCTCTCTCCCTCCTCTATTTTGCTCTCTCTCTCCCCCTCTTTTGCTCTCTCCCCCCTCTCTTTTGCTCTCTCTCCCCCTCTCTTTTGCTCTCTTTCTTCTCTCTTTTGCTCTCTATCTCCCTCTTTTGCTCTCTCTCCCCCCCCTCTCTTTTGCTCTCTCCTTCCTATTTAGCATGGGTGTTTTTTGGTGGTTGTAGATGTGGGGGTCAAAGTTAGAAAAAGTGTGTTTTTTTCAATTTATTCATCATATTTTATATGTTTTTTTTATAGTAAATTATAAGATACTAGTCCTAAAGCCCGTGTACACGGGCCAATTTTTTTAAGTACCACGGTCCCACCCCTTGCTCTCTCTTTCCTCCTCTTATTTGTGCTCTCTCTCTCTCCCTCTCTTTTGCGCTCTCTCTCCCCCTCTTTTGCTCTCTCTATCCCCCTCTCTTTTGCCCCTCTCTTTTGCTCTCTTTCTCTCTCTCCCTCTATTTTGCTCACTCTCCCCTCTCTTTTGCTCTCTCTCCCCCCTCTTTTGCTCTCTCTCTCCCCCTTCTTTTGCTCTCTCTCTCTCCCCCTCTTTTGCTCTCTCTCTCTCTCTCCCTCTTTTGCTCTCTCTCTCCGTCTCTTTTGCTCTCTCGTCCCTCTCTTTTGCTCTCTCGTCCCTCTCCTTTGCTCTCTCTCCCCTCTCTTTTGCTCTCTCTCTCCTCTCTTTTTTTATCTCTCTATCCCCCTCTCTTTTGCTCTCTCTCTTCCCCCTCTCTTTTGCTCTCTCTCCCCCTTCTCTTTTGCTCTCTCTTTCCCCGTCTCTTTTGCTCTCTCTCTCCCCTCTCTTTTGCTCTCTCTCTCTCTCTCTCTCCCTCCTCTATTTTGCTCTCTCTCTCCCCCTCTTTTGCTCTCTCCCCCCCTCTCTTTTGCTCTCTCTCCCCCTCTCTTTTGCTCTCTTTCTTCTCTCTTTTGCTCTCTATTGCCCTTTTTTGCTCTCTCTCTCCCCCTCTCTTTTGCTCGCTCTCCCCCTCTCTTTTGCTCTCTCTCCCCCTCTCTTTTGCTCTCTCTCTCTCTCTCTTCTCCCTCTCTTTTGCTCTCTCTCTCTTTCCCCCTTCTCTATTGCTCTCTCTTACCCCCTCTTTTTATCTCTCTCTCCCTCCTCTCTTTTGCTCTCACTCTTCCCCCCTCTCTTTTGCTCTCTCTCTCTCCCCCCCTCTTTTGCTATCTCTCTCCCCCTCTCATTTGCGCTCTGTCTCTCTCTTTCCCTCTCTTTTGCTCTCTCTCTTCCCCGCTCTCTTTTGCTCTCTCTCCCCCTTCTCTTTTGCTCTCCTCTATCTCTTTCCCCATCTCTTTTGCTCTCTCTCCCCCTCTCTTTTGCTCTCTCTCCCCCCCCCCTCTCTTTTGCTCTCTTTCTTCTCTCTTTTGCTCTCTCTCTCCCTCTTTTGCTCTCTCTCTCCCCCTCTCTTTTGCTCTCTCTCTCCCCCTCTCTTTTGCTCTCTCCCCTCTCTTTTGCTCTCTCTCTCCCTTTTCTTTTGCTCTCTCTTCCCCCCCTCTCTTTTGATCTCTCTTTCCCCCTCTTTTTATCTCTCTCTCCCTTCTCTCTTTTGCTCTATCTCTCCCCCCTCTCTTTTGCTCTCTCTCTTCTCTCTTTTGCTCTCTATTGCCCTTTTTTGCTCTCTCTCTCCCCCTCTCTTTTGCTCGCTCTCCCCCTCTCTTTTGCTCTCTCTCCCCCTCTCTTTTGCTCTCTCTCTCTTCTCCCTCTCTTTTGCTCTCTCTCTCTCTTTCCCCCTTCTCTATTGCTCTCTCTTACCCCCTCTTTTTATCTCTCTCTCCCTCCTCTCTTTTGCTCTCACTCTTCCCCCCTCTCTTTTGCTCTCTCTCTCTCCCCCCCTCTTTTGCTATCTCTCTCCCCCTCTCATTTGTGCTCTGTCTCTCTCTTTCCCTCTCTTTTGCTCTCTCTCTTCCCCGCTCTCTTTTGCTCTCTCTCCCCCTTCTCTTTTGCTCTCCTCTCTCTCTTTCCCCATCTCTTTTGCTCTCTCTCCCCCTCTCTTTTGCTCTCTCTCCCCCCCCCCCCCTCTCTTTTGCTCTCTTTCTTCTCTCTTTTGCTCTCTCTCTCCCTCTTTTGCTCTCTCTCTCCCCCTCTCTTTTGCTCTCTCTCTCCCCCTCTCTTTTGCTCTCTCCCCTCTCTTTTGCTCTCTCTCTACCTTTTCTTTTGCTCTCTCTTCCCCCCCTCTCTTTTGATCTCTCTTTCCCCCTCTTTTTATCTCTCTCTCCCTTCTCTCTTTTGCTCTATCTCTCCCCCCTCTCTTTTGCTCTCTCTCTCTCCCCCTCTCTTTTGCGCTCTCTCTCTCTCTTTCCCCCTCTCTTTTGCTCTCTCTCTCCTCTCTCTTTTGCTCTCTCTCTCTCTCTCTCTGTCTCTCTCTCTCTCTCCCTCCTCTATTTTGCTCTCTCTCTCCCCCTCTTTTGCTCTCTCCCCCTCTCTTTTGCTCTCTCTCTCCCCCTCTCTTTTGCTCTCTTTCTTCTCTCTTTTGCTCTCTATCGCCCTTTTTTGCTCTCTCTCTCCCCCTCTCTTTTGCTCTCTCTCCCCCTCTCTTTTGCTCTCTCTCTCCCCCTCTCTTTTGCTCTCTCTCTCTCTCCTCCCTCTCTTTTGCTCTCTCTCTCTTTCCCCCTTCTCTATTGCTCTCTCTTACCCCCTCTTTTTATCTCTCTCTCCCTCCTCTCTTTTGCTCTCACTCTCCCCCCTCTCTTTTGCTCTCTCTCTCCCCCCTCTTTTGCTATCTCTCTCCCCCTCTCATTTGCACTCTCTCTTTCCCTCTCTTTTGCTCTCTCTCTTCCCCGCTCTCTTTTGCTCTCTCTCACCCCTCTCTTTTGCTCTCTCTCTTTCCCCATCTCTTTTGCTCTCTCTCCCCCTCTCTTTTGCTCTCTCTCTTTCCCCCTCTCTTTTGCCCTCTCTCTCCCCCCTCTCTTTTGCTCTCTTTCTTCTCTCTTTTGCTCTCTATCTCCCTCTTTTGCTCTCTCTCCCCCCCCTCTCTTTTGCTCTCTCCCTCCTATTTAGCATGGGTGTTTTTTGGTGGTTGTAGATGTGGGGGTCAAAGTTAGAAAAAGTGTGTTTTTTTCAATTTATTCATCATATTTTATATGTTTTTTTTATAGTAAATTATAAGATACTAGTCCTAAAGCCTGTGTACATGGGCCAATTTTTTTTAGTACCACGGTCCCACCCCTTGCTCTCTCTTTCCTCCTCTTATTTGTGCTCTCTCTCTCTCCCTCTCTTTTGCGCTCTCTCTCCCCCTCTTTTGCTCTCTCTATCCCCCTCTCTTTTGCCCCTCTCTTTTGCTCTCTTTCTCTCTCTCCCTCTATTTTGCTCACTCTCCCCTCTCTTTTGCTCTCTCTCCCCCCTCTTTTGCTCTCTCTCTCCCCCTTCTTTTGCTCTCTCTCTCTCCCCCTCTTTTGCTCTCTCTCTCTCTCCCTCTTTTGCTCTCTCTCTCCGTCTCTTTTGCTCTCTTGTCCCTCTCTTTTGCTCTCTCGTCCCTCTCCTTTGCTCTCTCTCCCCTCTCTTTTGCTCTCTCTCTCCTCTCTTTTTTGCTCTCTCTATCCCCCTCTCTTTTGCTCTCTCTCTTCCCCCTCTCTTTTGCTCTCTCTCCCCCTTCTCTTTTGCTCTCTCTTTCCCCGTCTCTTTTGCTCTCTCTCTCCCCTCTCTTTTGCTCTCTCTCTCTCTCTCTCCCTCCTCTATTTTGCTCTCTCTCTCCCCCTCTTTTGCTCTCATCCCCCCCTCTCTTTTGCTCTCTCTCCCCCTCTCTTTTGCTCTCTTTCTTCTCTCTTTTGCTCTCTATCTCCCTCTTTTGCTCTCTCTCCCCCCCTCTCTTTTGCTCTCTCCTTCCTATTTAGCATGGGTGTTTTTTGGTGGTTGTAGATGTGGGGGTCAAAGTTAGAAAAAGTGTGTTTTTTTCAATTTATTCATCATATTTTATATGTTTTTTTTATAGTAAATTATAAGATACTAGTCCTAAAGCCCGTGTACACGGGCCAATTTTTTTAAGTACCACGGTCCCACCCCTTGCTCTCTCTTTCCTCCTCTTATTTGTGCTCTCTCTCTCTCCCTCTCTTTTGCGCTCTCTCTCCCCCTCTTTTGCTCTCTCTATCCCCCTCTCTTTTGCCCCTCTCTTTTGCTCTCTTTCTCTCTCTCCCTCTATTTTGCTCACTCTCCCCTCTATTTTGCTCTCTCTCCCCCCTCTTTTGCTCTCTCTCTCCCCCTTCTTTTGCTCTCTCTCTCTCCCCCTCTTTTGCTCTCTCTCTCTCTCCCTCTTTTGCTCTCTCTCTCCGTCTCTTTTGCTCTCTCGTCCCTCTCTTTTGCTCTCTCGTCCCTCTCCTTTGCTCTCTCTCCCCTCTCTTTTGCTCTCTCTCTCCTCTCTTTTTTTATCTCTCTATCCCCCTCTCTTTTGCTCTCTCTCTATCCCCCTCTCTTTTGCTCTCTCTCCCCCTTCTCTTTTGCTCTCTCTTTCCCCGTCTCTTTTGCTCTCTCTCTCCCCTCTCTTTTGCTCTCTCTCTCTCTCTCTCTCTCCCTCCTCTATTTTGCTCTCTCTCTCCCCCTCTTTTGCTCTCTCCCCCCCTCTCTTTTGCTCTCTCTCCCCCTCTCTTTTGCTCTCTTTCTTCTCTCTTTTGCTCTCTATTGCCCTTTTTTGCTCTCTCTCTCCCCCTCTCTTTTGCTCGCTCTCCCCCTCTCTTTTGCTCTCTCTCCCCCTCTCTTTTGCTCTCTCTCTCTCTCTCTCTTCTCCCTCTCTTTTGCTCTCTCTCTCTCTTTCCCCCTTCTCTATTGCTCTCTCTTACCCCCTCTTTTTATCTCTCTCTCCCTCCTCTCTTTTGCTCTCACTCTTCCCCCCTCTCTTTTGCTCTCTCTCTCTCCCCCCCTCTTTTGCTATCTCTCTCCCCCTCTCATTTGCGCTCTGTCTCTCTCTTTCCCTCTCTTTTGCTCTCTCTCTTCCCCGCTCTCTTTTGCTCTCTCTCCCCCTTCTCTTTTGCTCTCCTCTCTCTCTTTCCCAATCTCTTTTGCTCTCTCTCCCCCTCTCTTTTGCTCTCTCTCTTCCCCCTCTCTTTTGCTCTCTTTCTTCTCTCTTTTGCTCTCTCTCTCCCTCTTTTGCTCTCTCTCTCCCCCTCTCTTTTGCTCTCTCTCTCCCCCTCTCTTTTGCTCTCTCCCCTCTCTTTTGCTCTCTCTCTCCCTTTTCTTTTGCTCTCTCTTCCCCCCCTCTATTTTGATCTCTCTTTCCCCCTCTTTTTATCTCTCTCTCCCTTCTCTCTTTTGCTCTATCTCTCCCCCCTCTCTTTTGCTCTCTCTCCCCCTCTCTTTTGCGCTCTCTCTCTTTCCCCCTCTCTTTTGCTCTCTCTCCTCTCTCTTTTGCTCTCTCTCTCTCTCCCTCCTCTATTTTGCTCTCTCTCTCCCCCTCTTTTGCTCTCTCCCCCTCTCTTTTGCTCTCTCTCTCCCCCTCTCTTTTGCTCTCTTTCTTCTCTCTTTTGCTCTCTATCGCCCTTTTTTGCTCTCTCTCTCCCCCTCTCTTTTGCTCTCTCTCCCCCTCTCTTTTGCTCTCTCTCTCCCCCTCTCTTTTGCTCTCTCTCTCTCTCCTCCCTCTCTTTTGCTCTCTCTCTCTTTCCCCCTTCTCTATTGCTCTCTCTTACCCCCTCTTTTTATCTCTCTCTCCCTCCTCTCTTTTGCTCTCACTCTCCCCCCTCTCTTTTGCTCTCTCTCTCCCCCCTCTTTTGCTATCTCTCTCCCCCTCTCATTTGCACTCTCTCTCTCTTTCCCTCTCTTTTGCTCTCTCTCTTCCCCGCTCTCTTTTGCTCTCTCTCACCCCTCTCTTTTGCTCTCTCTCTTTCCCCATCTCTTTTGCTCTCTCTCCCCCTCTCTTTTGCTCTCTCTCTTTCCCCCTCTCTTTTGCCCTCTCTCTCCCCCCCCTCTCTTTTGCTCTCTTTCTTCTCTCTTTTGCTCTCTATCTCCCTCTTTTGCTCTCTCTCCCCCCCTCTCTTTTGCTCTCTCCCTCCTATTTAGCATGGGTGTTTTTTGGTGGTTGTAGATGTGGGGGTCAAAGTTAGAAAAAGTGTGTTTTTTTTCAATTTATTCATCATATTTTATATGTTTTTTTTATAGTAAATTATAAGATACTAGTCCTAAAGCCCGTGTACACGGGCCAATTTTTTTTAATTACCACGGTCCCACCCCTTGCTCTCTCTTTCCTCCTCTTATTTGTGCTCTCTCTCCCTCTCTTTTGCGCTCTCTCTCCCCCTCTTTTGCTCTCTCTATCCCCCTCTCTTTTGCCCCTCTCTTTTGCTCTCTTTCTCTCTCTCCCTCTATTTTGCTCACTCTCCCCTCTCTTTTGCTCTCTCTCCCCCCTCTTTCGCTCTCTCTCTCCCCCTTCTTTTGCTCTCTCTGTCTCCCCCTCTTTTGCTCTCTCTCTCTCTCCCTCTTTTGCTCTCTCTCTCCGTCTCTTTTGCTCTCTCGTCCCTCTCTTTTGCTCTCTCGTCCCTCTCCTTTGCTCTCTCTCCCCTCTCTTTTGCTCTCTCTCTCCTCTCTTTTTTGCTCTCTCTATCCCCCTCTCTTTTGCTCTCTCTCTTCCCCCTCTCTTTTGCTCTCTCTCCCCCTTCTCTTTTGCTCTCTCTTTCCCTCTCTTTTGCTCACTCTCCCCCCTCTCTTTTGCTCTCTCTCTCTTTCTCTCCCCTTCTTTTGCTCTCTCTCTCCCTCTCTTTTGCTCACTCTCTCTCTCTCTTTTGCTCTCTCTCTTTCCCCGTCTCTTTTGCTCTCTCTCTCTCCCCTCTCTTTTGTGCTCTCTCTCTCCCTCCTCTGTTTTGCTCTCTCTCTCCCCCACTTTTGCTCTCTCTCTCCCCCTCTCTTTTGCTCTCTCTCTCCCCTCTCTTTTGCTCTCTCTCCCATCTATTTTGCTCTCTCTCTCTCCTACCTCTCTTTTGCTCTCTCTCTCACTTTCCCCCCTCTTTATTGCTCTCTCTTTCCCCCTCTTTTTATCTCTCTCTCCCTCCTCTCTTTTGCTCTCACTCTCCCCCTCTTTTTTGCTCTCACTCTCCCCCTCTCTTTTGCTCTCTCTCTCTCCTCTCTCTTTTGCTATCTCTCTCCCCCTCTCTATCGCTCTATCTTCCCCCTCTCTTTTGCTCTCTCTCTCTCTCTCTCTCTCTCTCTCTCTCTTTCTCCCTCTCTTTTGCTCTCTCTCTCCCTCCTCTATTTTGCTCTATCTTCCCCCTCTCTTTTGCTCTCTCTCTCTCTTTCGCTCTCTCTTTCCCCCCTCTTTTGCTCTCTCTCTCCCCCCTCTCTTCTGCTCTCTCTCCCTCCTATTTGCTCTATCTTCCCCCTCTCTTTTGCGCTCTCTCTCTCTCTTTCCCCCTCTCTTTTGCTCTCTCTCTCCTCTCTCTTTTGCTCTCTCTCTCTCTCCCTCCTCTATTTTGCTCTCTCTCTCCCCCTCTTTTGCTCTCTCTCTCCCCCTCTCTTTTGCTCTCTTTCTTCTCTCTTTTGCTCTCTATCGCCCTTTTTTGCTCTCTCTCTCCCCCTCTCTTTTGCTCTCTCTCCCCCTCTCTTTTGCTCTCTCTCTCCCCCTCTCTTTTGCTCTCTCTCTCCTCCCTCTCTTTTGCTCTCTCTCTCTTTCCCCCTTCTCTATTGCTCTCTCTTACCCCCTCTTTTTATCTCTCTCTCCCTCCTCTCTTTTGCTCTCACTCTCCCCCCTCTCTTTTGCTCTCTCTCTCTCCCCCCTCTTTTGCTATCTCTCTCCCCCTCTCATTTGCACTCTCTCTCTCTTTCCCTCTCTTTTGCTCTCTCTCTTCCCCGCTCTCTTTTGCTCTCTCTAACCCCTCTCTTTTGCTCTCTCTCTTTCCCCATCTCTTTTGCTCTCTCTCCCCCTCTCTTTTGCTCTCTCTCTTTCCCCCTCTCTTTTGCCCTCTCTCTCCCCCCGCTCTCTTTTGCTCTCTTTCTTCTCTCTTTTGCTCTCTATCTCCCTCTTTTGCTCTCTCTCCCCCCCTCTCTTTTGCTCTCTCCCTCCTATTTAGCATGGGTGTTTTTTGGTGGTTGTAGATGTGGGGGTCAAAGTTAGAAAAAGTGTGTTTTTTTCAATTTATTCATCATATTTTATATGTTTTTTTTATAGTAAATTATAAGATACTAGTCCTAAAGCCCGTGTACACGGGCCAATTTTTTTAAGTACCACGGTCCCACCCCTTGCTCTCTCTTTCCTCCTCTTATTTGTGCTCTCTCTCTCTCCCTCTCTTTTGCGCTCTCTCTCCCCCTCTTTTGCTCTCTCTATCCCCCTCTCTTTTGCCCCTCTCTTTTGCTCTCTTTCTCTCTCTCCCTCTATTTTGCTCACTCTCCCCTCTCTTTTGCTCTCTCTCCCCCCTCTTTTGCTCTCTCTCTCCCCCTCTCTTTTGCTCTCTCTCTCTCCCCCTCTTTTGCTCTCTCTCTCTCTCTCCCTCTTTTGCTCTCTCTCTCCGTCTCTTTTGCTCTCTCGTCCCTCTCTTTTGCTCTCTCGTCCCTCTCCTTTGCTCTCTCTCCCCTCTCTTTTGCTCTCTCTCTCCTCTCTTTTTTTATCTCTCTATCCCCCTCTCTTTTGCTCTCTCTCTTCCCCCTCTCTTTTGCTCTCTCTCCCCCTTCTCTTTTGCTCTCTCTTTCCCCGTCTCTTTTGCTCTCTCTCTCCCCTCTCTTTTGCTCTCTCTCTCTCCCTCCTCTATTTTGCTCTCTCTCTCCCCCTCTTTTGCTCTCTCCCCCCTCTCTTTTGCTCTCTCTCCCCCTCTCTTTTGCTCTCTTTCTTCTCTCTTTTGCTCTCTATCTCCCTCTTTTGCTCTCTCTCCCCCCCTCTCTTTTGCTCTCTCCTTCCTATTTAGCATGGGTGTTTTTTGGTGGTTGTAGATGTGGGGGTCAAAGTTAGAAAAAGTGTGTTTTTTTCAATTTATTCATCATATTTTATATGTTTTTTTTATAGTAAATTATAAGATACTAGTCCCAAAGCCCGTGTACACGGGCCAATTTTTTTAAGTACCACGGTCCCACCCCTTGCTCTCTCTTTCCTCCTCTTATTTGTGCTCTCTCTCCCTCTCTTTTGCGCTCTCTCTCCCCCTCTTTTGCTCTCTCTATCCCCCTCTCTTTTGCCCCTCTCTTTTGCTCTCTTTCTCTCTCTCCCTCTATTTTGCTCACTCTCCCCTCTCTTTTGCTCTCTCTCCCCCCTCTTTTGCTCTCTCTCTCCCCCTTCTTTTGCTCTCTCTCTCTCCCCCTCTTTTGCTCTCTCTCTCTCTCCCTCTTTTGCTCTCTCTCTCCGTCTCTTTTGCTCTCTCGTCCCTCTCTTTTGCTCTCTCGTCCCTCTCCTTTGCTCTCTCTCCCCTCTCTTTTGCTCTCTCTCTCCTCTCTTTTTTGCTCTCTCTATCCCCCTCTCTTTTGCTCTCTCTCTTCCCCCTCTCTTTTGCTCTCTCTCCCCCTTCTCTTTTGCTCTCTCTTTCCCTCTCTTTTGCTCACTCTCCCCCCTCTCTTTTGCTCTCTCTCTTTCTCTCCCCTTCTTTTGCTCTCTCTCTCCCTCTCTTTTGCTCACTCTCTCTCTCTCTTTTGCTCTCTCTCTTTCCCCGTCTCTTTTGCTCTCTCTCTCTCCCCTCTCTTTTGTGCTCTCTCTCTCCCTCCTCTGTTTTGCTCTCTCTCTCCCCCACTTTTGCTCTCTCTCCCCCTCTCTTTTGCTCTCTCTCTCCCCTCTCTTTTGCTCTCTCTCCCCTCTATTTTGCTCTCTCTCTCTCCTACCTCTCTTTTGCTCTCTCTCTCACTTTCCCCCCTCTTTATTGCTCTCTCTTTCCCCCTCTTTTTATCTCTCTCTCCCTCCTCTCTTTTGCTCTCACTCTCCCCCTCTCTTTTGCTCTCACTCTCCCCCTCTCTTTTGCTCTCTCTCTCTCCCCTCTCTTTTGCTATCTCTCTCCCCCTCTCTATCACTCTATCTTCCCCCTCTCTTTTGCTCTCTCTCTCTCTCTCTTTCTCCCTCTCTTTTGCTCTCTCTCTCCCTCCTCTATTTTGCTCTATCTTCCCCCTCTCTTTTGCTCTCTCTCTTTCGCTCTCTCTTTCCCCCCTCTTTTGCTCTCTCTCTCCCCCCTCTCTTCTGCTCTCTCTCCCTCCTATTTGCTCTATCTTCCCCCTCTCTTTTGCGCTCTCTCTCTCTCTTTCCCCCTCTCTTTTGCTCTCTCTCTCCTCTCTCTTTTGCTCTCTCTCTCTCTCCCTCCTCTATTTTGCTCTCTCTCTCCCCCTCTTTTGCTCTCTCCCCCTCTCTTTTGCTCTCTCTCTCCCCCTCTCTTTTGCTCTCTTTCTTCTCTCTTTTGCTCTCTATCGCCCTTTTTTGCTCTCTCTCTCCCCCTCTCTTTTGCTCTCTCTCCCCCTCTCTTTTGCTCTCTCTCTCCCCCTCTCTTTTGCTCTCTCTCTCTCTCCTCCCTCTCTTTTGCTCTCTCTCTCTTTCCCCCTTCTCTATTGCTCTCTCTTACCCCCTCTTTTTATCTCTCTCTCCCTCCTCTCTTTTGCTCTCACTCTCCCCCCTCTCTTTTGCTCTCTCTCTCCCCCCTCTTTTGCTATCTCTCTCCCCCTCTCATTTGCACTCTCTCTCTCTTTCCCTCTCTTTTGCTCTCTCTCTTCCCCGCTCTCTTTTGCTCTCTCTCATCCCTCTCTTTTGCTCTCTCTCTTTCCCCATCTCTTTTGCTCTCTCTCCCCCTCTCTTTTGCTCTCTCTCTTTCCCCCTCTCTTTTGCCCTCTCTCTCCCCCCCCCTCTCTTTTGCTCTCTTTCTTCTCTCTTTTGCTCTCTATCTCCCTCTTTTGCTCTCTCTCCCCCCCTCTCTTTTGCTCTCTCCCTCCTATTTAGCATGGGTGTTTTTTGGTGGTTGTAGATGTGGGGGTCAAAGTTAGAAAAAGTGTGTTTTTTTCAATTTATTCATCATATTTTATATGTTTTTTTTATAGTAAATTATAAGATACTAGTCCTAAAGCCCGTGTACACGGGCCAATTTTTTTAAGTACCACGGTCCCACCCCTTGCTCTCTCTTTCCTCCTCTTATTTGTGCTCTCTCTCCCTCTCTTTTGCGCTCTCTCTCCCCCTCTTTTGCTCTCTCTATCCCCCTCTCTTTTGCCCCTCTCTTTTGCTCTCTTTCTCTCTCTCCCTCTATTTTGCTCACTCTCCCCTCTCTTTTGCTCTCTCTCCCCCCTCTTTTGCTCTCTCTCTCCCCCTTCTTTTGCTCTCTCTCTCTCCCCCTCTTTTGCTCTCTCTCTCTCTCCCTCTTTTGCTCTCTCTCTCCGTCTCTTTTGCTCTCTCGTCCCTCTCTTTTGCTCTCTCGTCCCTCTCCTTTGCTCTCTCTCCCCTCTCTTTTGCTCTCTCTCTCCTCTCTTTTTTGCTCTCTCTATCCCCCTCTCTTTTGCTCTCTCTCTTCCCCCTCTCTTTTGCTCTCTCTCCCCCTTCTCTTTTGCTCTCTCTTTCCCTCTCTTTTGCTCACTCTCCCCCTCTCTTTTGCTCTCTCTCTTTCTCTCCCCTTCTTTTGCTCTCTCTCTCCCTCTCTTTTGCTCACTCTCTCTCTCTCTTTTGCTCTCTCTCTTTCCCCGTCTCTTTTGCTCTCTCTCTCTCCCCTCTCTTTTGTGCTCTCTCTCTCCCTCCTCTGTTTTGCTCTCTCTCTCCCCCACTTTTGCTCTCTCTCTCCCCCTCTCTTTTGCTCTCTCTCTCCCCTCTCTTTTGCTCTCTCTCCCCTCTATTTTGCTCTCTCTCTCTCCTACCTCTCTTTTGCTCTCTCTCTCACTTTCCCCCCTCTTTATTGCTCTCTCTTTCCCCCTCTTTTTATCTCTCTCCCCCTCCTCTCTTTTGCTCTCACTCTCCCCCTCTCTTTTGCTCTCACTCTCCCCCTCTCTTTTGCTCTCTCTCTCTCCCCTCTCTTTTGCTATCTCTCTCCCCCTCTCTATCGCTCTATCTTCCCCCTCTCTTTTGCTCTCTCTCTCTCTTTCTCCCTCTCTTTTGCTCTCTCTCTCCCTCCTCTATTTTGCTCTATCTTCCCCCTCTCTTTTGCTCTCTCTCTCTCTTTCGCTCTCTCTTTCCCCCCTCTTTTGCTCTCTCTCTCCCCCCTCTCTTCTGCTCTCTCTCCCTCCTATTTAGCATGGGTGTTTTTTGGTGGTTGTAACAGATTTTGGGGGTCAAAGTTAGAAAAAGTGTGTTTTTTCAATTTTTTCATCATATTTTATATATTTTTTATAGTAAATTATAAGATACTAGTCCTAAAGCAAATGTACACGGGCCACTTTTTTTAAGTACCGCGGTCCCACCCCTTGCTCTCTCTCTCCTCCTCTTATTTGCGCTCTCTCCCCCCTCTCTTTTGCGCTCTCTCTCCCCCTCTTTTGCTCTTTCTCTCCCCCTCTCTTTTGCTCTCTTTCTCTCTCCCCCTCTATTTTACTCTCTCTCTCCACCCTCTTTTGCTCTCTCTCCCCTCTCTTTTGCTCGCTCTCTCTTTCTCTTTTACTCACTCTCTCCCTCCTCTATTTTGCTCTATCTTCCCCCTCTCTTTTGCTCTCTCTCTCCCCCTCTCTTTTGCTCTCTCTCCCTTCTCTTTTGCTCTCTCTCCCCTCTCTTTTGCTCTCTCTCCCCTCTTTTGCTCTCTCTCCCCCCTCTTTTGCTCTCTCTCTCCCCCTCTTTTGCTCTCTCTCTCCCCATCTTTTGCCCTCTCTCTCCCTCCTCTCTTTTGCTATCTCTCTCCCCCTCTCTTTTGCGCTCTCTCTCTCTTTACCCCTCTCTTTTGCTCTCTCTCTTTCCCCCCTCTCTTTTGCTCTCTCTTTCCCCCCTATTTTGCTCGCTCTATCCCCCCTCTCTTCTGCTCTCTCCCTCCTATTAAGGATGGGTGTTTTTTTGTGGTTGTAGATGTGTAACAGATTTTGGGGGTCAAAGTTGGAACAAGTGTGTTTTTTTCAAATTTTTTCAACATATTTTATATATTTTTTATAGTAAATTATAAGATACTAGTCCTAAAGTCCGTGTACACGGGCCAATTTTTTTAAGTACCGCGGTCCCACCCCTTGCTCTCTCTCTCCTCCTCTTATTTGTGTTCTCTCTCTCCCCCCCTCTCTTTTGCGGTGTCTCTCCCCCTCTTTTGCTCTCTCTCTCCCCCTCTCTTTTGCCCCTCTCTTTTGCTCTCTTTCTCTCTCCCCCTCTATTTTGCTCTCTCTTTCCTCTTTTTTGCTCTCTCTCCCCCCCTCTTTTGCTCTCTTTCTCCCATTCTTTTGCTCTCTCTCACCCCCTCTTTTGCTCTCTCTCTCCCCCTCTTTTACTCTCTCTCTCTCTCCCCCCCTCTTTTGTTCACTCTCTACCTCTCTTTTGCTCACTCTCTCCCTCTCTTTTGCTCACTCTCTCCCTCCTCTATTTTGCTCTATCTTCCCCCTCTCTTTTGCTCTCTCTCCCCCTCTCTTTTGCTCTCTATCCCCTCTCTTGCTCTATCTCCCCTCTCTTTTGCTCTCTCTCTCCCCTCTTTTGCTCACTCTCCCCTCTTTTGCTCTCTCTCTCCCATCTTTTGCTCTCTCTCTTCCCTCTTTTGCTCTCTCTCTCCCCCTCTTTTGCTCTCTCTCTCTCTCCCTCTTTTGCTGTCTCTCTCTCCCGCTCTTTTGCTCACTCTCTCCCTCTCTTTTGCTCTCTCTCCCCCTCTCTTTTGCTTTCTCTCCCCCTCTCTTTTGCTCTCTCGTCCCTCTCTTTTGCTCTCTCATCCCTCTCTTTTGCTCTCTCATCCCTCTCTTTTGCTCTCTCTCCCCTCTCTTTTGCTCTCTCTATCCCCACTTTTGTTCTCTCTCTCCCCCCTCTTTTGCTTTCTTACCCCTCTTTTGCTCTCTCTCTCCTCTCTTTTTTGCTCTCTCTATCACCATCTCTTTTGCTCTCTCTCTTCCCCCACTCTTTTGCTCTCTCTCCCTCTTCTCTTTTGCTCTCTTCCCCATCTATTTTGCTATCTCTCTTTCCCCGTCTCTTTTGCTCTCTCTTGCCCCTCTCTTTTGCTTTCTTTATCTCTCCCCCTCTATTTTGCTCTCTCTCTCCCCCCTCTTTTGCTCTCTCTCTCCCCCCTCTTTTGCTCTCTCTCTCTCCCTCTCTTTTGCTCACTCTCTCCCCCTTTTTTTGCTCACTCTCTCCCTCTCTTTTGCTCACTCTCTCCCTCCTCTCTTTTGCTCTATCTTCCCCCTCTCTTTTGCTCTCTCTCCCTCTCTCTTTTGCTCTCTCTCCCCTCTCTTTTGCTCTCTCTCTCCCCTCTCTTGCTCTCTCTCTCCCCTCTTTTGCTCTCTCTCCCCTCTTTTGCTCTCTCTCTCCCCTCTTTTGCTCTCTCTCTCCCCTCTCTTGCTCTCTCTCTCCCCTCTTTTGCTCTCTCTCTCCCCTCTTTTGCTCTCTCTCTCACTCTCTTTTGCTCTCTCTCCCCCTCTCTTTTGCTCTCTCTCCCCCCCTCTCTTTTGCTCTCTCTTCCCTCTCTTTTTTTTTTTTTTTTTTTTTTTTTTTTTTTTCCAAACAAGCTTTATTGAAGAATAAAAAAGTTACAATACAAATGAGCAAAGAAACACTCAGTTCAAGGTATATAAGGACAAATAAATGATATATAGTACAGGCGGTATTCAGGTGTGACTTATCATAAATCCATCATAGTCAAGTTCTCAGTGTCTCTTTGGAGTTTTTTTTTTTTTTTTTTTCTTTTCAAGCTTGCGGGATTTTCTTCTGTTAATTCTTAACAAAACTTCTAACTTTAATAACATATAAACTTACAAACGTTACTACACATTGTCTGAATCTGCAAGTGTTGTTTCAAATACTAATTTCTATGCATATTGTCTTTTAAGGTGGCTGGGCATGAGGGTATCTCTAGCTCAATGATTTCTGCGTTTGCCAGAAGTTTTGTGTTAATTCAGTTATTTCCAGATGTATTTCTTAGGGGTTTGGGATTGTTAAAGGCCATAAGAGATCAGATGCCTAGGAACTACTCTTTTTTTTTTTTTTTTTTTTTTTTTTTTTTTTTTTTTTTGTAGCTATATAGATTGTGTCCAGATGCTTTGGAGTAGTATGTGTGGTGGAACAAAACCCCAGAGGTGTTAGTGGTGTTAGGTAAAAGCAGAGATAGATAGGGCAAGGGATGTTTAAATGCGACTTGGGGGAATGTAGTGACCTATAGTTTCTTGATGTTTCGGTTGATTGAGTTATATGTTGGTGTCTATATGGGATTGTTAACCAGGGGTGGTTGCTGTATCAGTGTGAATGTATGCTTCCCAGTATAGGGACATTGCACAATAGAAGTCCATTCTTTCTGTTTTGAGGTAGTGATACCTCTCCAGAGACAGGAGAAATGTGACGTTTTGGGACCAATCCTGTTTGGATGGGATCCTACTCTGTTTCCAGAGTCTTGGGATTAGTTGTTTTGCACTACTGAGCATGATGTATAATAGAGTGGCTTTATATTTGCATTTAATCTTTGGAGGATTGTTAAATAACAACGTTAAAGGGTCGAAAGGAATTGTCTGTGAAAGGATTTTCTGAATTTCCCCATGTATTTCCTGCCAATATGGCAGGATTATGGGGCACTCCCACCAAATGTGATATAGTGTTCCTGTCTGTTTGCAATTTCTCCAACAGAGGGGGTCGGAGTGTTGAAAAATTTTTGCTAATCTGCTTGGGTATAAGTACCATCTCCCTAGCAACTTCATGTTTGTCTCAGTGATTCCCATTGATGAGGGTGCCTTGCCCATCTGTTGGAAGATGGTGTTCCATGTACCTGGGGGTATCGTGGTATTCATCTCCGCCTCCCAAACCCTGGTGTATGATGGCAGGTTTTTCGAATGCATGGTTGTTAAAATTTTATATGTCATGGATAGTGAACCTCTCGTTACTTGCGGTGAATGGCATAGTTGCTCGAAGGGGTTAAGGTTTCGAGTAAGGTTAGGCTTATCTTTGTGGTGTGCAAGGAAGTGTGATAGTTGGAGATATTCAAACCATCTATTAAAGTATGTTATATTTTTTCCTTCTAAAGATGTTTTTGTTAAAATAGACCCCTGGTCTAGCACTGTGCATATAGGTAGGCCTGCTGTGATAGAGTATGAGCCCTTCGCCCACAGGTGCTTAAGTGGAGGGTAGTTACTGTTGTGGCATAAGGGAGTCAAGGGCGAGGGGATTGTGGATATATTTTTCTGAGATCTGGTGAGACTGTCCCATGTAGTTAGTGTATCAAGCACCAGTGGGGAAGCGAATACAAGGCTATCTCTATGTTGTCTATGTGTCCAGCACATGGCCCCCAGGCTTCGTGAGCCCGCTAGGTTGTGCTCCAGTTTAACCCATTCCTTGTTCGGTGCGTTCTTGCACCAGTCAATCACTCTGATGAGTTGGGCCGCTTGCTGATATAGTAAGAGGTTGGGTACCCCGAGGCCTCCGTTATCTCTGTTTCTATAAAGAACCGTTTTTGCTATTCTTGGGCGTTTATGTGCCCAAATGAAGGCGTTAACTATTTTTTGTACGGTATTAATGTAATGTGGTGGAGGTTGGATGGGGACAGTCTGAAACAGGTACAAGAGCTTTGGTAGCGTACTCATTTTAAAGGCTTGTATCTTTCCCAACCATGAAAGACTTTTACCCTGCCAAGACTTTAACTCCGATCTAATAGAATCTAGAAGGTGGAAGTGATTTAGTTGGTATAAGGAATCTCTGGATTTCGTTATGTGTATCCCCAAATACTTGATCGAGATGTTTTTAGATGTGAATTGAAATTGTGACGTGATCTGGGTGTTTGCTTGGTCTTTGATCCCTATGCCTAGAAACTCGGATTTTGACATGTTTATTTTAAAGTTGGAATATGTACTATATGTCTCAATCTCCGGGAGTAGCGACGAGAGAGACTGTAGAGGGGATGTGAGCGAGAATAGGATATCATCAGCGTATAGTGTTAATTTGTATTCTGTGTTGTTTATCTGAATCCCTTGTATATCTTTATTTTCCCTAACTTTTGAGGCTAGGACCTCCATGGCTAGAATAAATAATAAGGGGGATAGGGGGCAGCCCTGTCTTGTTCCATTTGAAATCCGGAAGGGGTCTGACAGAGAATCATTTAACTTAATACGGGCAGTTGGCGTTTGATATAGAGTAAAGATTTTCTCTATAAGCTTTTCCCCCAAACCAAACCTGGCAAGAACAAGTTTAAGGAACGTCCAATCTAGTCTGTCGAACGCCTTTTCGGCGTCGACGGCCAGAAAGACTGTTGGGATATTAAGGGTTTGTGTGTATTCTAATAAATTGAGAACCTTAATGGTGTTGTCTCTCGCTTCCCTTTGGGGTACAAAGCCCACCTGGTTCAAGTGAATTAGTTGGGGAAGGAATCTATTTAACCTGATGGCTATTAGTTTCGCAAATAGTTTCACGTCCACATTCAGTAATGAAATGGGACGGAAGTTTGAAGGGGTATCCGGTGATTTCCCGGGTTTGGGGATTACTGTGACATGTGCCTCCAACATTGAGGGTAGAAATGGGTGTGTCTGGTCGACTGCATTGTAAATGGAGCACAAATGTGGTAATAAGATATGTGCATACTTTTTATAATATGAGACGGTGAAGCCGTCTGGTCCTGGGCTTTTGCCAGTGGGGAGCTGTTTAAGAGCTAAAAGTATTTCGGGTGCAGAAAAGGGGATTTCCAGTTCTGCTGCCTGTGTTTCTGTCAGTTGGGGCAATAGGGAGTCTGCTAAGTACGTGTTGATCGATTGTGGCGTGTCTACGGGATGATTGTTTTTCTTTGGGAGGTTGTAAAGTTGAGAATAATATGTTAGGAACTGGGACAGGATTTCTGGCGTGGTGTGGACTTTCACGTTTGAGGGAGTTTTTACTTCATGTATGAAGGTTTTGAGTTTTTTTAGTTTGAGGGAGCGTGCAAGGAGCTTTCCCGCTCTATTGCTTTCAAAGTAGAACTTTTGTTTAGTTTTTAAAGCCAAAGTGTTAGCCTCCTTTATTAATTGGTCGTGTACTACCTTCCTAGCTTGTACAAGTTTTGCGAGGATTTGTGGGGATGTGGGGTTCCGTTTATGTTCGTATTCTAACTTGGATAAGAGATCTGTGGATGATTTGTATAGCATTCGTGTTTTCTGTTTAATGTGTGCTTGATATTTTATGAGTTCCCCTCTTATAAAACACTTGTGGGCTTCCCAGACTATCAATGGGTCTGTTTCAGGGAGTGAGTTAAATTGAAAGTATTCTGGAAGCACTTTCTCAATTTTACTATTGAGGTCGGGGCTCTTTAATAAATTATCCTCTAGTTTCCATTGATATGTGCTTTGTGGTGCAGATGGCCAATCGAGCCTAGTAAGTACTGCGGAGTGGTCAGACCAGACAGTGTGTGAGAGCTTTGAAGATAAGACGTTAGTGAGTCCCTTTTGATTAGTAAGTTGATAGTCGATTCTGCTATATGTACGGTGTGGGGAAGAGAAGAAGGAGTAGTCCCTCTTTTCGGGGTGTTTGAATCTCCAAATGTCGAACAGAGTTTGTTCATACATCAGTCTCCATAATTGTTTAGTTACTTGTTTAGGTGTTGTGGGCTTGGGGTTAGTGGTATCTAAGTTTGGTTGAATAGGGATATTGAAGTCCCCACCCATATAGAGTGCTCCTATTGTGAGGTCTAGTACCTGTGTGAAAACCTTTCTGAAAAAGGGGAGCTGTTTAGTATTGGGAGCATATAAGTTGACCAGCGTCACCGGGGTACCAAATAACAGGCCTGTGACACAAAGAAACCTGCCCTCTGTGTCTGTGTGTGTTTTTATGGGAGTGAAAGAAATGTTCTTGCCTATCAAGATGCTTACGCCATTGCGCTTATGGTCATAGGAGCTATGGAAGCATTGTGTGTATTGTCTTCCAAAATATCTAGGTTCTTTTGATTTTAGAAAGTGGGTCTCCTGTAAAAATAGGATATCACCCCCCTTCCTGTGGAGGTCTTTCATGGCTAAGGAACGCTTTTGTGCTGAATTTAGACCTCTGGTGTTTTGACTAATTAATGTGATTGTTCTATTTTTAATGGCCATGGCTAGCCTGGAAAAAGATATCTATTAGAGCAGTTATGAGTATGAAAGTAATTTCTGGCATTATAGTTTCTGTTTATGCATGGTGTTCCAGGCAAGTCCGCACACCCTCGCCTACAATGTGTAGCAATAACATACAAAATACAAAACAGTATGAGAAAAAAAATAAACAAGTAGCATAGATCAAATCTTAATAAAGAATATCTTAGATTACAAAATGTCATGTGACCTTTCAGGTTCTTGAGGGGCTATGAACCAGCTCCTTGTAACAAATATATAATTTATTGTAGAAGGATCTAAAACGTGTCTGAAATGAACTAACCCTGTCAACTGAGCGCATGGCATTATATTATAATGGGGATAGATTTAGCTCTTATTGCCACGGTGTCTCAGGTTTTTTTTATCTCTTTTTTTTTTTTTTTTTTTTTTTTTTTCCTAGATAAATGAATAAGGGTTTAGTTTCTAGGGGGTAGTATAGTTAACTTTTTTGTATAACTAGAAACTCTATAAAACAACATATTGAAAATATTATTAATGCAGTTGTTCACAAAAAAAAAAGTCAATAAGCACCATATGCTATACTTTACCAGGGCACAGTTCACTAATGTTGTTCACAGAGTATGTAGTAGGGCCTGGATGCAGTTTCTGAGGTAGTCCAGCATGTGAACAGTTATCCTTAGGCCATAGGCTGGGATAGGGTGCTCCGGGTCTTAGTCGGTGTTTGGGTCCTGGATCTGGGGGCAACCTTTTGCCATTCTCCAGGGGCCGCTCTCGATACTTTTTTCCTGGGGGGTTCTGAATGATCATCGGTCGATAGGCCCTCTGGCGGGTCTATTTCCAATGCAGAGCAAAAATCACTGACATCTTCATGGGATCTGCAGTTCAGTTTCCTGTTGCCATGCAGAACGTATAGATGGAAAGGGAATCCCCATCTGTAAAGAATCTTCTTTTGGCGGAGAAGTGTCGTCAGTGGGGCTAAGTCCCGTCTCCTTTGGAGTGTCCGTTGCGACAGGTCCTGGTAGAATTGGAGTACAGTACCTCTGAATTTTACTGGTTGATGTTTACGAGAAAGGTTTAGCAGCTCCTCTTTCACCCCAAAGTCCTTAAACTTCATGATAATGTCTCTTGGAGGTGCTGTGTCTGGGGGTTTAGGCCTGAGGGCTCTATGCGCTCTAACCCAAGGGATATCTGTGGAAGGAGGAGTATTCTTGAGATGAGCAAAAAGTGCTGGGAGGTATGTTGGGAAATCTTTGGGTAATACAGACTCAGGGACCCCACGGATTCTAAGGTTTTTCCGTCTGCTACGGTTCTCAAGGTCCTCTATTTTGTCATATAGATCAGCTATAATTTTAGTGTGATTGGTAGTAGTGTCATGAACTTCATTAATTTCTTCCTGTAAGTGGTCAGAGAACTCCTCCAATGCCTCCACTCTGTTGTTCATGGAGTGCAGATCTTGTTTGATTTCGGCAATTTCTTCGCGAATGCATGAGCGTATAATATCGGCTATGTCTTGTTTGGACGCCAACGTGGAGAGAATATTGTTTGGTACTGAGGTACTTTCTTCTGGTTCCTCCATGTTTTTTTGTGGTGTCAATTGCTTTTGTGAAAGCGATTTTCTGTGCTCTTCGCTTGCTGAGGCCTTAGAGCTTGTGGGGGAGAAAAATTGTTCTACCAGGTTGTCTTTATGATTAGATGATTTTAACAGTTTGTGGGGTTTTGAAGAGCGTTTGGCGTACATGTTGTCTTAGTGGCCTCTGGCAGCTCTCAATTGCCTCCTCAGTAGCCCCACTGTGAGCAGTAGGGCAGTGCCCTTGTGTTAGGTTGTTGCTATATATAAAATGTCTGGCTCTGCTGCATAAAGTATCTTCTATTAGGTATATTACAGGCCGCAGCCAACTTTTCTGATATAGATAAACTGTGATACCCTGTTGTCTAGGTTGAGCTTGTTCCACTATATTGCTGCTTGTAGGGTGAGGATCAGTCTTTCACAGAGTTGTGTATAGTGGCTAGCAGAGTATGTTTAGTGGGGCTGTTCTTGAGCACGGCGTGCCTAAGCTCCAATCGCCGTGGCTTTTTGCTGTAGCCTTTTGTTTCAATTAGGAAGGCCCTATAGTGAGTCTGTGAGTAAGGTCGTTATCGGCTTGCGTGTGGATTTGACCTGCGAGTGTCAGAGCTGTTATGTCTAGTCTGCGTGGCCTGCTCGTTTTGTCACCGGGACTGTCTGCCCTGTAGAGTGACAGCTCGCTATTTATGGCGTGACATGTACCGCTCCCGCGGGTAAGTGAAAAGGTCTGTGTCTATATAAAGTTCAGGCACATAATCTCACCGCTCTCCGGTTGCTGATGGCGCGCTGACTTTCACTTTTTTCTACTGATCTCGGCTCCGGGTATATGCAGCGTGCGTCTGAGGCCTCAGTATTAGACGTAGTTAGTGGCTGTATCGGTATTTGCGCAGCGATGTCAGATCTGCTTAGTTCCCTCTGTTCCCCAGATACAGGACATCTTTTGCCTCTATGTACTTATCATTAATCTGTAGTTAGTAGGGTCTTTTCAGACAGATTAGTGGAGCTAGTTTGCAGAGCTAAGGTGTTACGCAGCCATCTTTGCTGCGGCCAGCTCCGCCCCCCTCTTCCCTCTCTTTTGCTCTATCTCTCTCTCCCTCTTTTGCTGTCTCTCTCCCCCTCTTTTGCTCTCTCTCTCCCTCTCTTTTGCTCTCTCTCTCCCTCTCTTTTGCTCTCTCTCCCCCTCTCTTTTGCTCTCTCGTCCCTCTCTTTTGCTCTCTCTTCCCTCTTTTTTGCTCTCTGTCCCCTCTCTTTTGCTCTCTCTCTCTCCCGTCTTTTGTTCTCTCTCTCCCCCCTCTTTTGCTCTCTTACCCCTCTTTTGCTCTCTCTCCTCTCTTTTTTGCTCTCTCTATCCCACTCTCTTTTGCTCTCTCTCTTCCCCCTCTCTTTTACTCTCTCTCCCTCCTCTCTTTTGCTCTCTTCCCCTTCTCTTTTGCTCTCTCTCTTCCCCCGTCTCTTTTGCTCTCTCTCCTTCCTCTCTTTTGCTCTCTCTCTACCCTCTCTTTTGCTCTCTCTCACTCCCTCCTCTCTTTTGCTCTATCTTCCCCCTCTCTTTTGCTCTCTCTCCCCCTCTCTTTTGCTCTGTCTTGCTCTCTCTCCCCTCTCTTTTGCTCTCTCTCTCCCCTCTTTTGCTCTCTCTCCCCTTTTGCTGTCTCTCTCCCCTCTTTTGCTGTCTCTCTCCCCCTCTTTTGCTCTCTCTCTCCCTCTCTTTTGCTCTCTCTCTCCCCCTCTCTTTTGCTCTCTCTCCCCCTCTCTTTTGCTCTCTCTCCCCCTCTCTTTTGCTCTCTCTCCCCCTCTCTTTTGCTCTTTCTCTCCCCTCTTTTGCTCTCTCTCTCCCCTCTTTTGCTCTCTCTCCCCCCCTCTTGTGCTCTCTTACCCCTCTTTTGCTCTCTCTCCTCTCTCTTTTGCTCTCTCTATCCCCTCTCTTTTGCTCTCTCTCTTTCCCCCTCTCTTTTGCTCTCTCCCCTCTCTTTTGCTCTCTTTCTTTCCCCATCTCTTTTGCTCTCCCTCCTCTCTTTTGCTCTATCTTCCCCCTCTCTTTTGCTCTCTCTCTCCCCCTCTCTTTTGCTCTCTCCCCTCACTTTTGCTCTCTCTTGCTCTATCTCCCCTCTCTTTTGCTCTCTCTCTCCCCTCTTTTGCTCCCTCTCCCCTCTTTTGCTCTCTCTCTCCCCTCTTTTGCTCTCTCTCTTCCCTCTTTTGCTCTCTCTCTCCCCCTCTTTTGCTCTCTCTCTACCCCTCTTTTGCTCTCTCTCTCCAGCTTTTTTGCTCACTCTCTCCCGCTCTTTTGCTCTCTCTCCCCCTCTCTTTTGCTCTCTCTCCCCCTCTCTTTTGCTCTCTCGTCCCTCTCTTTTGCTCTCTCATCCCTCTCTTTTGCTCTCTCTCCCCTCTCTTTTGCTCTCTCTCTCCCCTCTTTGTTCTCTCTCTCCCCCGTCTTTTGCTCTCTTACCCCTCTTTTGCTCTCTCTCTCCTCTCTTTTTTGTTCTCTCTATCCCCCTCTCTTTTGCTCTCTATCTTCCCCCTCTCTTTTGCTCTCTCTCCCTCCTCTCTTTTGCTCTCTTCCCCCTCTCTTTTGCTCTCTCTCTTCCCCATCTCTTTTGCTCTCTCTCCCTCCTCTCTTTTGCTCTCTCTCTCCCCTCTCTCTCCCTTCTCTATTTTGCTCTCTATCCCCCCTCTCTTTTGCTCTCTCTCTCCCCCCTCTCTTTTGCTCTCTATCCCCCTCTTTTGGGTACTAGTCCTAAAGCCCATGTACACGGGCCAATTTTTTTAGTACCGTGGTCCCTCCCCTTGCTATCTCTCTCCTCCTCTTATTTGCGCTCTCTCCCACTCTCTTTTGCGCTCTCTCTCCCCCTCTTTTGCTCTTTTTCTCCCCCTCTCTTTTGCTCTCTTTCTCTCTCGCACCTATCTTTTGCTCTCTTTATCTCTCCCCCTCTATTTTGCTCTCTCTCCCCCATCTTTTGCTCTCTCTCTCACCCTCTTTTGCTCTCTCTCTCCCTCTCTTTTGCTCTTTCTCTCCCCTCTTTTGCTCTCTCTCTCCCCTCTTTTGCTCTCTCTCCCCCCCTCTTGTGCTCTCTTACCCCTCTTTTGCTCTCTCTCTCCTCTCTCTTTTGCTCTCTCTATCCCCTCTCTTTTGCTCTCTCTCTTTCCCCCTCTCTTTTGCTCTCTCCCCTCTCTTTTGCTCTCTTTCTTTCCCCATCTCTTTTGCTCTCCCTCCTCTCTTTTGCTCTATCTTCCCCCTCTCTTTTGCTCTCTCTCTCCCCCTCTCTTTTGCTCTCTCCCCTCACTTTTGCTCTCTCTTGCTCTATCTCCCCTCTCTTTTGCTCTCTCTCTCCCCTCTTTTGCTCCCTCTCCCCTCTTTTGCTCTCTCTCTCCCCTCTTTTGCTCTCTCTCTTCCCTCTTTTGCTCTCTCTCTCCCCCTCTTTTGCTCTCTCTCTCTACCCCTCTTTTGCTCTCTCTCTCCAGCTTTTTTGCTCACTCTCTCCCGCTCTTTTGCTCTCTCTCCCCCTCTCTTTTGCTCACTCTCCCCCTCTCTTTTGCTCTCTCGTCCCTCTCTTTTGCTCTCTCATCCCTCTCTTTTGCTCTCTCTCCCCTCTCTTTTGCTCTCTCTCTCCCCTCTTTGTTCTCTCTCTCTCCCCCGTCTTTTGCTCTCTTACCCCTCTTTTGCTCTCTCTCCTCTCTTTTTTGTTCTCTCTATCCCCCTCTCTTTTGCTCTCTATCTTCCCCCTCTCTTTTGCTCTCTCCCCCTCCTCTCTTTTGCTCTCTTCCCCCTCTCTTTTGCTCTCTCTCTTTCCCCATCTCTTTTGCTCTCTCTCCCTCCTCTCTTTTGCTCTCTCTCTCCCCTCTCTCTCCCTTCTCTATTTTGCTCTCTATCCCCCCTCTCTTTTGCTCTCTCTCTCCCCCCTCTCTTTTGCTCTCTATCCCCCTCTTTTGGGTACTAGTCCTAAAGCCCATGTACACGGGCCATTTTTTTTAGTACCGTGGTCCCTCCCCTTGCTATCTCTCTCCTCCTCTTATTTGCGCTCTCTCCCACTCTCTTTTGCGCTCCCTCTCCCCCTCTTTTGCTCTTTTTCTCCCCCTCTCTTTTGCTCTCTTTCTCTCTCGCACCTATCTTTTGCTCTCTTTATCTCTCCCCCTCTATTTTGCTCTCTCTCTCCCCCATCTTTTGCTCTCTCTCTCACCCTCTTTTGCTCTCTCTCTCCCTCTCTTTTGCTCACTCTCTCCCCATCTTTTGCTCACTCTCTCCCCCTCTTTTGCTCACTCTCTCCCCCTCTTTTGCTCACTCTCTCCCTCCTCTCTTTTGCTCTATCTTCCTCCTCTCTTTTGCTCTCTCTCCCCCTCTCTTTTGCTCTGTCTTGCTCTCTCTCCCCTCTCTTTTGCTCTCTCTCTTCCCTCTTTTGCTCTCTCTCTCCCCTCTTTTACTCTCTCTCTCCCCTCTTTTGCTCTCACTCTCCCTCTTTTGCTCTCTCTCTCCCCCTCTTTTGCTGTTTCTCTCCCCCTCTTTTGCTGTCTCTCTCCCTCTCTTTTACTCTCTCTCCCTCTCTATTGCTCTCTTTCCCCCTCTCTTTTGCTCTCTCTCCCCCTCTCTTTTGTTCTCTCTCCCCCTCTCTTTTGCTCTGTCATCCCTTTCTTTTGCTCTCTCGTCCCTCTCTTTTGCTCTCTCTCCCCTCTCTTTTGCTCACTCTCTCCCCTCTTTTGCTCTCTTACCCCTCTTTTGCTCTCTCTCTTCTCTTTTTTGCTCTCTCTATCCCCCTCTCTTTTGCTCTCTCTCTTCCCCCTCTCTTTTGCTCTCTCTCTTCCCCCTCTCTTTTGCTCTCTCTCCCTCCTCTCTTTTGCTCTCTTCCCACCCTCTCTTTTGCTCTCTCTCTTTCCCCGTCTCTTTTGCTCTCTCTCCCTCCTCTCTTTTGTTCTCTCTCCCCCTCTCTTTTGCTCTGTCATCCCTTTCTTTTGCTCTCTCATCCCTCTCTTTTGCTCTCTCTCCCCTCTCTTTTGCTCACTCTCTCCCCTCTTTTGCTCTCTTACCCCTCTTTTGCTCTCTCTCTTCTCTTTTTTGCTCTCTCTATCCCCCTCTCTTTTGCTCTCTCTCTTCCCCCTCTCTTTTGCTCTCTCTCTTCCCCCTCTCTTTTGCTCTCTCTCCCTCCTCTCTTTTGCTCTCTTCCCACCCTCTCTTTTGCTCTCTCTCTTTCCCCGTCTCTTTTGCTCTCTCTCCCTCCTCTCTTTTGCTCTCTCTCTCCCCTCTCTTTTGCTCTCTCTCTCCCTTCTCTCTTTTGCTCTATCTTCCCCCTCTCTTTTGCTCTCTCTCCCCCTCTCTTTTGCTCTCTCTTGCTCACTCTCTCCCTCTCTTTTGCTCACTCTCTCCCTCCTCTATTTTGCTCTATCTTCCCCCTCTCTTTTGCTCTCTCTCCCCCTCTCTTTTGCTCTCTATCCCCTCTCTTGCTCTATCTCCCCTCTCTTTTGCTCTCTCTCTCCCCTCTTTTGCTCTCTCTCTCCCCTCTTTTGCTCTCTCTCTCTCCCATCTTTTGCTCTCTCTCTTCCCTCTTTTGCTCTCTCTCTCCCCCTCTTTTGCTCTCTCTCTCTCTCCCTCTTTTGCTGTCTCTCTCTCCCGCTCTTTTGCTCACTCTCTCCCGCTCTTTTGCTCACTCTCTCCCTCTCTTTTGCTCTCTCTCCCCCTCTCTTTTGCTTTCTCTCCCCCTCTCTTTTGCTCTCTCGTCCCTCTCTTTTGCTCTCTCATCCCTCTCTTTTGCTCTCTCTCCCCTCTCTTTTGCTCTCTCTATCCCCACTTTTGTTCTCTCTCTCCCCCCTCTTTTGCTCTCTTACCCCTCTTTTGCTCTCTCTCTCCTCTCTTTTTTGCTCTCTCTATCACCATCTCTTTTGCTCTCTCTCTTCCCCCACTCTTTTGCTCTCTCTCCCTCCTCTCTTTTGCTCTCTTCCCCATCTATTTTGCTTTCTCTCTTTCCCCGTCTCTTTTGCTCTCTCTTGCCCCTCTCTTTTGCTTTCTTTATCTCTCCCCCTCTATTTTGCTCTCTCTCTCCCCCCTCTTTTGCTCTCTCTCTCCCCCTTTTTTTGCTCACTCTCTCCCTCTCTTTTGCTCACTCTCTCCCTCCTCTCTTTTGCTCTATCTTCCCCCTCTCTTTTGCTCTCTCTCCCTCTCTCTTTTGCTCTCTCTCCCCTCTCTTTTGCTCTCTCTCTCCCCTCTCTTGCTCTCTCTCTCCCCTCTTTTGCTCTCTCTCTCTCCCTCTTTTGCTGTCTCTCTCCCCCTCTTTTGCTCTCTCTCTCCCTCTCTTTTGCTCTCTCTCTCCCTCTCTTTTGCTCCCTCTCCCCCTCTCTTTTGCTCTCTCGTCCCTCTCTTTTGCTCTCTCTTCCCTCTTTTTTGCTCTCTGTCCCCTCTCTTTTGCTCTCTCTCTCCCGTCTTTTGTTCTCTCTCTCCCCCCTCTTTTGCTCTCTTACCCCTCTTTTGCTCTCTCTCCTCTCTTTTTTGCTCTCTCTATCCCACTCTCTTTTGCTCTCTCTCTTCCCCCTCTCTTTTACTCTCTCTCCCTCCTCTCTTTTGGTCTCTTCCCCTTCTCTTTTGCTCTCTCTCTTCCCCCGTCTCTTTTGCTCTCTCTCCTTCCTCTCTTTTGCTCTCTCTCTACCCTCTCTTTTGCTCTCTCTCTCTCCCTCCTCTCTTTTGCTCTATCTTCCCCCTCTCTTTTGCTCTCTCTCCCCCTCTCTTTTGCTCTGTCTTGCTCTCTCTCCCCTCTCTTTTGCTCTCTCTCTCCCCTCTTTTGCTCTCTCTCCCCTTTTGCTGTCTCTCTCCCCTCTTTTGCTGTCTCTCTCCCCCTCTTTTGCTCTCTCTCTCCCTCTCTTTTGCTCTCTCTCTCCCCCTCTCTTTTGCTCTCTCTCCCCCTCTCTTTTGCTCTCTCTCCCCCTCTCTTTTGCTCTCTCTCCCCCTCTCTTTTGCTCTTTCTCTCCCCATCTTTTGCTCTCTCTCTCCCCTCTTTTGCTCTCTCTCCCCCCCTCTTGTGCTCTCTTACCCCTCTTTTGTTCTCTCTCCTCTCTCTTTTGCTCTCTCTATCCCCTCTCTTTTGCTCTCTCTCTTTCCCCCTCTCTTTTGCTCTCTCCCCTCTCTTTTGCTCTCTTTCTTTCCCCATCTCTTTTGCTCTCCCTCCTCTCTTTTGCTCTATCTTCCCCCTCTCTTTTGCTCTCTCTCTCCCCCTCTCTTTTGCTCTATCTCCCCTCTCTTTTGCTCTCTCTCTCCCCTCTTTTGCTCCCTCTCCCCTCTTTTGCTCTCTCTCTCCCCTCTTTTGCTCTCTCTCTTCCCTCTTTTGCTCTCTCTCTCCCCCTCTTTTGCTC
Organism: Bombina bombina; assembly: GCF_027579735.1. Lineage (NCBI taxonomy): Eukaryota > Metazoa > Chordata > Amphibia > Anura > Bombinatoridae > Bombina > Bombina bombina. Next base: position 1,001,261,601 of record NC_069499.1, read on the forward strand.
TCTCTCTACCCCTCTTTTGCTCTCTCTCTCCAGCTTTTTTGCTCACTCTCTCCCGCTCTTTTGCTCTCTCTCCCCCTCTCTTTTGCTCTCTCTCCCCCTCTCTTTTGCTCTCTCGTCCCTCTCTTTTGCTCTCTCATCCCTCTCTTTTGCTCTCTCTCCCCTCTCTTTTGCTCTCTCTCTCCCCTCTTTGTTCTCTCTCTCCCCCGTCTTTTGCTCTCTTACCCCTCTTTTGCTCTCTCTCTCCTCTCTTTTTTGTTCTCTCTATCCCCCTCTCTTTTGCTCTCTATCTTCCCCCTCTCTTTTGCTCTCTCTCCCTCCTCTCTTTTGCTCTCTTCCCCCTCTCTTTTGCTCTCTCTCTTTCCCCATCTCTTTTGCTCTCTCTCCCTCCTCTCTTTTGCTCTCTCTCTCCCCTCTCTCTCTCTCCCTTCTCTATTTTGCTCTCTATCCCCCCTCTCTTTTGCTCTCTCTCTCCCCCCTCTCTTTTGCTCTCTATCCCCCTCTTTTGGGTACTAGTCCTAAAGCCCATGTACACGGGCCAATTTTTTTAGTACCGTGGTCCCTCCCCTTGCTATCTCTCTCCTCCTCTTATTTGCGCTCTCTCCCACTCTCTTTTGCGCTCTCTCTCCCCCTCTTTTGCTCTTTTTCTCCCCCTCTCTTTTGCTCTCTTTCTCTCTCGCACCTATCTTTTGCTCTCTTTATCTCTCCCCCTCTATTTTGCTCTCTCTCTCCCCCATCTTTTGCTCTCTCTCTCACCCTCTTTTGCTCTCTCTCTCCCCCTCTCTTTTGCTCTTTCTCTCCCCTCTTTTGCTCTCTCTCTCCCCTCTTTTGCTCTCTCTCCCCCCCTCTTGTGCTCTCTTACCCCTCTTTTGCTCTCTCTCTCCTCTCTCTTTTGCTCTCTCTATCCCCTCTCTTTTGCTCTCTCTCTTTCCCCCTCTCTTTTGCTCTCTCCCCTCTCTTTTGCTCTCTTTCTTTCCCCATCTCTTTTGCTCTCCCTCCTCTCTTTTGCTCTATCTTCCCCCTCTCTTTTGCTCTCTCTCTCCCCCTCTCTTTTGCTCTCTCCCCTCACTTTTGCTCTCTCTTGCTCTATCTCCCCTCTCTTTTGCTCTCTCTCTCCCCTCTTTTGCTCCCTCTCCCCTCTTTTGCTCTCTCTCTCCCCTCTTTTGCTCTCTCTCTTCCCTCTTTTGCTCTCTCTCTCCCCCTCTTTTGCTCTCTCTCTACCCCTCTTTTGCTCTCTCTCTCCAGCTTTTTTGCTCACTCTCTCCCGCTCTTTTGCTCTCTCTCCCCCTCTCTTTTGCTCTCTCTCCCCCTCTCTTTTGCTCTCTCGTCCCTCTCTTTTGCTCTCTCATCCCTCTCTTTTGCTCTCTCTCCCCTCTCTTTTGCTCTCTCTCTCCCCTCTTTGTTCTCTCTCTCCCCCGTCTTTTGCTCTCTTACCCCTCTTTTGCTCTCTCTCTCCTCTCTTTTTTGTTCTCTCTATCCCCCTCTCTTTTGCTCTCTATCTTCCCCCTCTCTTTTGCTCTCTCTCCCTCCTCTCTTTTGCTCTTTTCCCCCTCTCTTTTGCTCTCTCTCTTTCCCCATCTCTTTTGCTCTCTCTCCCTCCTCTCTTTTGCTCTCTCTCTCCCCTCTCTCTCCCTTCTCTATTTTGCTCTCTATCCCCCCTCTCTTTTGCTCTCTCTCTCCCCCCTCTCTTTTGCTCTCTATCCCCCTCTTTTGGGTACTAGTCCTAAAGCCCATGTACACGGGCCATTTTTTTTAGTACCGTGGTCCCTCCCCTTGCTATCTCTCTCCTCCTCTTATTTGCGCTCTCTCCCACTCTCTTTTGCGCTCTCTCTCCCCCTCTTTTGCTCTTTTTCTCCCCCTCTCTTTTGCTCTCTTTCTCTCTCGCACCTATCTTTTGATCTCTTTATCTCTCCCCCTCTATTTTGCTCTCTCTCTCCCCCATCTTTTGCTCTCTCTCTCACCCTCTTTTGCTCTCTCTCTCCCTCTCTTTTGCTCACTCTCTCCCCCTCTTTTGCTCACTCTCTCCCCCTCTTTTGCTCACTCTCTCCCCCTCTTTTGCTCACTCTCTCCCTCCTCTCTTTTGCTCTATCTTCCCCTTCTCTTTTGCTCTCTCTCCCCCTCTCTTTTGCTCTGTCTTGCTCTCTCTCCCCTCTCTTTTGCTCTCTCTCTTCCCTCTTTTGCTCTCTCTCTCCCCTCTTTTACTCTCTCTCTCCCCTCTTTTGCTCTCACTCTCCCTCTTTTGCTCTCTCTCTCCCCCTCTTTTGCTGTTTCTCTCCCCCCTCTTTTGCTGTCTCTCTCCCTCTCTTTTACTCTCTCTCCCTCTCTATTGCTCTCTTTCCCCTCTCTTTTGCTCTCTCTCCCCCTCTCTTTTGTTCTCTCTCCCCCTCTCTTTTGCTCTGTCATCCCTTTCTTTTGCTCTCTCGTCCCTCTCTTTTGCTCTCTCTCCCCTCTCTTTTGCTTACTCTCTCCCCTCTTTTGCTCTCTTACCCCTCTTTTGCTCTCTCTCTTCTCTTTTTTGCTCTCTCTATCCCCCTCTCTTTTGCTCTCTCTCTTCCCCCTCTCTTTTGCTCTCTCTCTTCCCCCTCTCTTTTGCTCTCTCTCCCTCCTCTCTTTTGCTCTCTTCCCACCCTCTCTTTTGCTCTCTCTCTTTCCCCGTCTCTTTTGCTCTCTCTCCCTCCTCTCTTTTGCTCTCTCTCTCCCCTCTCTTTTGCTCTCTCTCTCCCTTCTCTCTTTTGCTCTATCTTCCCCCTCTCTTTTGCTCTCTCTCCCCCTCTCTTTTGCTCTCTCTTGCTCTCTCTCCCCTCTCTTTTGCTCTCTCTCTCCCCTCTTTTGCTCTCTCTCCCCGCTTTTGCTGTCTCTCTCCCCTCTTTTGCTGTCTCTCTCCTTCTCTTTTGCTGTCTCTCTCCCTCTCTATTGCTCTCTCTCCCACTCTCTTTTGCTCTCTCTCCCCCTCTCTTTTGCTCTCTCATCCCTCTCTTTTGCTCTCTCTCCCCTCTCTTTTGCTCTCTCTCCCCTCTTTTGCTCTCTCTCTCCCCTCTTTTGCTCTCTCTCTCTCCCCCCCTCTTGTGCTCTCTTACCCCTTTTTTGCTCTCTCTCTCCTCTCTTTTTTTGCTCTCTCTATCCCCCTCTATTTTGCTCTCTCTTTTTCCCCCTCTCTTTTGCTCTCTCCCCCTCTCTTTTGCTCTCTTTCTTTCCCCATCTCTTTTGCTCTCTCTCCCCTCTCTTTTGCTCTCTCTCTCTCCCCTCTTTTGCTCTCTCTCTCTCTCCCCCCCTCTTGTGCTCTCTTACTCCTCTTTTGCTCTCTCTCTCCCCTCTTTTGCTCTCTCTCTCTCTCTCACCCCTCTTGTGCTCTCTTATCCCTCTTTTGCTCTCTCTCTCTCCTCTCTTTTTTGCTCTCTCTATCCCCCTCTCTTTTGCTCTCCCCTCCCTCTCTTTTGCTCTCTATCCCCCTCTTTTGCTCTCTCTCTCCCCCTCTCTTTTGCTCTCTCCCCCTCTCTTTTTCTCTCTTTCTTTCCCCATCTCTTTGCTTTCTCTCCCCTCTCTTTTCCTCTCTCTCTCTCCCCTCTTTTGCTCTCTCTCTCTCCCCCCTCTTTTGCTCTCTCTCTCTCCCCCCCTCTTGTGCTCTCTTACTCCTCTTTTGCTCTCTCCCCTCTTTTGCTCTCTCTCTCCCCCCTCTTGTGCTCTCTTACCTCTCTTTTGCTCTCTCTCTCTCCACTCTTTTTTGCTCTCTCTATCCCCCTCTCTTTTGCTCTCTCTCTTTCCCCCTCTCTTTTGCTCACCCCTCCCTCTCTTTTGCTATCTTTCTTCTCTCTTTTGCTCTCTATCCCCCTCTTTTGCTCTCTCTCTCCCCCTCTCTTTTGCTCTCTCTCTCCCCGTCTCTTTTGCTCTCTCTCCCCTCTCTTTTGCTCTCTCTCCCCCTCTCTTTTGCTCTCTCTCTCTCTTTCCCCCCTCTTTTGCACTCTCTCTCCCCCCTCTCTTCTGCTCTCTCTTCCTCCTATTTAGCATGGGTGTTTTTTGGTGGTTGTAGATGTGTAACAGATTTTTGGGGTTAAAGTTAGAAAAAGTGTTTTTTTTTTTCAATTTTTTCATCATATTTGATATAATTTTTTTATAGTAAATTATAAGATACTAGTCCTAAAGCCTGTGTACACGGGCCAATGTTTTAAAGTACCGCGGTCCCACCCCTTGCTCTCTCTCTCCTTCTCTTATTTGCGCTCTCTCTCCCCTCTCTTTTGCGCTCTCTCTCCCCCTCTTTTGCTCTTTCTCTCCCCCTCTCTTTTGCTCTCTTTCTCTCTCGCCCCTCTCTTTTGCTCTCTTTCTCTCTCCTCCTCTATTTTGCTCTCTCTCTCCCCACTCTTTTGCTCTCTCTCTCCCCCTCTTTTGCTCTTTCTCTCTCCCTCTCTTTTGCTCACGCTCTCCCTCTCCTTTGATCTCTCTCCCCCCTCTATTTTGCTATATCTTCCCCCTCTCTTTTGCTCTCTCTCTCACTCTCTCTTTTGCTCTCTCTCCCCTCTCTTTTGCTCTCTCTTGCTCTCTCTCACCTCTCTTTTGCTCTCTCTCTCCGCTCTTTTGCTCTCTCACCCCTCTTTTGCTCTCTCTCACTCCCGCTCTTTTGCTCTCTCTCCCACCTCTCTTTTGCTCTCTCACCCCTCTTTTGCTCTCTCTCTCTCTCTCTTCTCTTTTTCTCTCTCTCTTTCCCCCTCTCTTTTGCTCTCTCTCTTTCCCCCTCTCATTTGCTCTCTCTCTCCTCTCTTTTATGCTCTCTCTATCCCCCTCTCTTTTGCTCTCTCTGTTTCCCCCTCTCTTTTGCTCTCTCTCCCCTCTCTTTTGCTCTCTCTCCTTCCTCTCTTTTGCTCTCTCTCTCTCCCCTCTCTCTTTTGCTATCTCTCTCCCTCCTCTCTTTTGCTCTCTCTCTCTCTTTTGCTCTCTCTCCCCCTCTCTTTTGCTCTCTCTCTCCTCCCTTTTGCTCTCTATCCCCCTCTTTTGCTCTCTCTCTCCCCCTCTCTTTTGCTCTCTCTCTTCCCTTCTCTTTTGCTCTCTCTCTCTCCCCCCTCTCTTTTGCTTTCTCTCTCTCTCTTTCCCCACACTCTTTTGATCTCTCTCTCCCTCCTCTCTTTTGCTCTCTCTCTCTCCACCATCTCTTTTGCTCTCTCTCTCCCCCTCTCTTTTGCACTCTCTCTCTTTCCCCCCTCTCTTTTGCTCTCTCTCTCTCTCTTTCCCCCCTCTTTTTTGCTCTCTCTCTCTTTTGCTCTCTCTTTCCCCCTCTTTTGCTCTCTCTCTCTCCCCCTCTTCCCTTTTGCTCTCTCTCATCCCCTCCTCTCTTTTGCTTTCTCCCCTCTGTTTTGCTCTCTCCCCTCTGTTGCTTTCTCCCCCGCCCGGCCGCGTCCACTTATCATGCCTACTGACCAAGCCCCCATCATGACATGGCCGCTCGTTCACGCCTCATCATGACACGCCCGGTCATGCTCCATCACAGTGCTACTGTCAGCCACGCCACCTCCACAGCAGCTTCCGAAAAACACTTTCTCTGCTGCTCAATGACAGGTATGTTTGTCCTTGCGCAGTCTCTACTGCGCATGACTGCATCTGACAAACATATCTGGCCTTTTATTATATAGGATGATGAAAATAATGATATCTTTAGAAAGTCAATTTAATGGCAAGAAAAAATGGTATATAATATGTGTGGGTACAGTAAATGAGCAAGAGGAAAATTACAGCTAAATACAAAAAACGCAGAAATTTAAAAATAGCCCAGGTTCTTTCGGTAAGAAAATTGAAAAGTGCTGTGGTCACTAAGGGGTTAAGAAGGTATAGGCAGATAAGTTCCTATTACCACTGGCGATGCACAATCCTGTCCCCTGTTCCTGCTCAACAAATGACTTGAGAGCAGGGGTTGTCATTTACTCTGGTCTAATCAGTCTGAGGTGATTGTAATCCGCCACCTCTGGGGGAGTAGACAGGTAAGGAAGCAGCAGTTTATGCTGCAAACACCATCACGGTTATTTAAAAGCACAACATAAGAAGATAATATTGCATATTTCATCATCCAATGTTCTGCACATAGCAAAACATGTCCTATTTGTTCTTAAAGGGACAGTCAAGTCCAAAAAAAACTTTCAAGGTTTTTTTTTTGTTTGCTTGTTTTTTTGTTTTTTTTTTATTGAGGGAAAGTTTTGGCAAACCAACAAAGCAGTAAGACATTGTACAATCACTTCCAAAGAATAACAATAACAAGGTGCAATATACAGAAAAAAAAACTGCATAGTCCAAGGTTAATAATGTCCATTATACTATGTATAAAACATGGTATGTAAATGCCAATGATAATCTAAGCCTTCTGAACCGAGATAGGAGGCCACTCTTGGACCCCAGACCATGAGGAGAAATTGACATTTACAGAAGGCTATTTGCTATAGAGGAGATCACTTTTGGATCTCATTGCATTCACCTCAGATTTTACATTTTATTATTATATTACACAGGGTGGTGTGTTATGAAACCAAAAAGAAAAAAATACATTTTAAATTCAAATATAACAGGGTGGTATAGAACATGGTAATATAATATAGCTAGAGTTCTGCCATTTGTGTCACTCTAATAGATTTACAGCAAATATAGTTTTAGCGGGTAGAGCTGCGCTCAGGTCTTAAGATTGTAATTATGCACATGGGGAGCCCTTACTATTGCGAGAAGGAATAAGAATATATTTAGCGTCTACTTGGAAACTGAAATAGAATGTAGTAGAATATTAACAGTAGGTTAAAGAGATATTATAAACTGTAACATGACCGCTCATGAGGATAGGTAATTACTAGTATACATCTTTGAATATGGTTTTGTCTAGGTGAAAATTTCAGCATTGGTAGTTGTGGGTGCTAAAACAGTGAGGTTCAGTAAGTATAGAGATTTAAATTAAGAGGGAGTCGCTCCGCCGTCTCGGCCTCCGACAGCAGAGCACCATCCCACCTTGAGGAGCTAAAATAAATAAACATGAATAGCCTAATAGTTTTGCTATAGCATAGGTTATGGTTGGGGAGATTATTATTTATATCTATAGCCACAGAAGTGGGTAGGAAATAGACACAGAAATGAGGAGCTGTATGAAGCAATGGATTGATAGAAGGTATGGCTGTGAACAGCAACAAGGCCCCTTGAATTACATAGGTCTATACAGTTTAAAACCAACCAAGTGATCAATAAAATTTAATGTTAGATACCTGCAAGACTCCCCACTGGTCATGTAAAAAATGATGTGAAACAATATGCTAGTGTAAGACAACAGGATGGATATTTCACAACAAAAGATACGTTGAGCAACAAAAAAAATACCAGAGTCAAAATGACACATAAACATTTTCGGTACGAAGAGCATGCAATTAGAACACAACAAGTAACTAGTAATTAGACAGTATCCTATGCAGTGTTCAACTGAGTGAGCACCGGTACAGGACTATCACATTAGAGCCTCATGGAAAGCAAAGAGTATTATATATATGTAGATGAGTACTGATAAACATTTAGCATACCATCGCGTGGTGTTATAAAATGCGGGGCAGTTGATGCACTATAGTAAAGATCTTAATGCGATCCCACAGGATATACAGGCATATATAAAACTATAACCAGAGGGCCAAAATCGCAGTCTCACAACAAGCTGTTACAGTTCAAGTATGAAGGTCCCACATGAAGTAGTGAGCAGACCGGACCCTACAGACAAAACCCATAGGTAAGGGATGTTCTGCTTTTCAGACGCGGTAATGTCTGTGTCCCAGCTTAGTATGCGGTTCTGTATTACTCTGTATTGCTCTGTATTACCTCCACTCCGGCTACATCAGTCTCAAGGAGCAATCCGGTACGGTCCGCCAGGATCCCAGCTCAAGTCCGGCAGAGTTACTAGGGACCCCCTGGAGATACACTTTGTAAGTAGCTGCGGCGAGATATAGGTTGGCCATAAAGCGCTTGCCTCTGCTTCTGTCAACGGGTATACAGTTTGCACCTGCGTGGGAATAGAACTCTGTCCTCTAGATGATATCACATGTAGGTCTCGTTTCAGGTTGTTCCTCGGCTGTGTTAGAGTTGAAGCAAGTCCTATGATTTCAACCTCCGGATCCGGGGACAAAGCAGCGGAGGTCCCCATGTGAGTCCCCAAGTGCTCTGCCACTTCTGCAGTCCCTGCATCAACTTCTCTCTTGAAGGTACCGGAGGCGAGTGGTGTGCACTGGGGCCCCAGAACGCCGCCACCACCCCCCCCTTCCACAAAGACAGGCTCAGGTTCAGGCAACTGTAGGTCCGGGCCACTGCTGTATCCATTTAATGAGCAGCTCAGTGCGGCTGCTAGAGCAGCGTGGTGATCAGCAAGCAAATCGTGCAGCTCCCCCCAAAAGTGAAAGGGTATCTCCATAATAGGTGTATAGTAGTAATCTTTTGGCAGGCAGATGAAACACGGTAGTTTTTGCACTTTCTGACAATTAGCACTTTGTGCTACCTAACGACAAGGCCCTACGTGCCTCGCCGGGGGGTGTTGAAAAAGGCCTCAACCTTCTATTTGGCTCCGGGCACTCAAAACTGCATGTATCAGGTTAATTTTAGGCTCATCAGGTGCAGGTTCTCAAGCGAGTTGAAGATCTGTTTGGAAAGCTAATATGTGAGCTATTTGGTGTATTTTTTCAGTCAAAAATAGATAGAATGCAGGAGCAGTGTGGAAATATGCAGCCTATCACGGCTGCCACCCGGAAGTTCCCCCAAACTTTCATGTTTTAAATAGAGCATGCAATTTTAAACAACTTCCCAATTTACTTTAATCACCAATTTTGCTTTGTTCTCTTGGTATTCTTAGTTGAAAGCTAAAACTAGGAGATTCATATGCTCATTTCTTAGACCTTGAAGACTGCCTCTAATCTGAACACATTTTGACCACTAGAGGGCATTAGTTCACATGTTTCATATAGATAACATTGAGCTCATGCACGTAAAGTGACCTAGGAGTGAGCACTGATTGGCTAAACTGCATGTCTGTCAAAAGAACTGAAATAAGGGGGCAGTCAGCAGAAGCTTAGATACAAGATAATTACAGAGGTAAAATGTGTATTATTATAACTGTGTTGGTTATGCAAAACTGGGGAATGGGTAATAAAGGGATTATCTTTCTTTTTAAACAACAAAAATTCTGGTGTTGACTGTCCCTTTAAAGAGATATTTAAATATATATCTGATGAATATTTGCACAAATATATATTTATACATACATATATATATATATATATATATATATATATATATATATATATATATATATATATGGAATACACGTTAGCGCTGCAAGGCATAGAGAAAAAAAAACAGAATTTATGTCTTACCTGATAAATTCCTTTCTCCTACGGTGTGTCCGGTCCACGGCTTCATCCTTACTTGTGGGAATATTCTCTTCCCTAACAGGAAAAGGCAAAGAGGCACACAGCAAAAGCTGTCCATATAGCCCCTCCTCTGGCTCCGCCCCCCAGTCATTCGACCGACGGTTAGGAGAAAAAGGAGAAACCATAGGGTGCCGTGGTGACTGTAGTGTATAGAAATAAAAAAAAAAAAATTAAACCTGACAAAAAGCCAGGGCGGGCCGTGGACCGGACACACCGTAGGAGAAAGGAATTTATCAGGTAAGACATAAATTCTGTTTTCTCCTACATTGGTGTGTCCGGTCCACGGCTTCATCCTTACTTGTGGGAACCAATACCAAAGCTTTAGGACACGGATGAAGGGAGGGAACAAGTCAGGTAACCTAAACGGAAGGCACCACGGCTTGCAAAACCTTTCTCCCAAAAACAGCCTCCGAAGAAGCAAAAGTATCGAATTTGTAAAATTTGGTAAAAGTGTGCAGTGAAGACCAAGTCGCTGCCTTACAGATCTGATCAACAGAAGCCTCGTTCTTGAAGGCCCCTGTGGAAGCCACAGCCCTAGTAGAGTGAGCTGTAATTCGTTCAGGAGGCTGCCGTCCGGCAGTCTCATAAGCCAATCGGATTATGCTTTTCAGCCAAAAGGAAAGAGAGGTAGCAGTAGCTTTCTGCCCTCTCCTCTTACCAGAATAAACGACAAACAAGGATGATGTCTGTCTGAAATCCTTTGTTGCCTCTAAATAGAATTTTAAAGCACGGACCACATCTAGGTTGTGTAACAAACGTTCCTTCTTTGAAACTGGATTCGGACACAGGGAAGGAACAACTATTTCCTGGTTAATATTCCTGTTGGAAACCACTTTTGGAAGAAAACCAGGCTTGGTACGTAAAACTACCTTATCTGTATGGAACACCAGATAGGGTGAGGTACACTGCAAAGCTGACAATTCAGAAACTCTTCTAGCAGAAGAAATAGCAGCCAAAAACAGAACTTTCCAAGATAGTAACTTAATATCTATGGAATGTAAGGGTTCAAACGGAACCCCTTGAAGAACTGAAAGAACTAAGTTTAGACTCCATGGAGGAGTCATAGGTCTGTAGACAGGCTTGATTCTGACTAACGCCTGTACAAACGCCTGTACATCTGGCACGACTGCCAGTCGTTTGTGCAACAAAAAAGAGAGAGCAGATATCTGTCCTTTTAAAGAACTAGCTGACAAACCTTTATCCAAACCCTCTTGGAGAAAGGAAAGTATTCTGGGAATTTTGATTTTACTCCAAGAAAATCCCTTGGATTCGCACCAACGGATATATTTTAGCCATATCTTATGGTAAATTTTCCTAGTCACCGGTTTTCTGGCTTGAACCAGAGTATCTATAACTGAGTCTGAAAACCCATGCTTAGATAGAATCAAGCGTTCAATTTCCAAGCAGTCAGTTGTAGAGAGACTAGATTTGGATGTTTGAATGGACCTTACACTAGAAGATCCTGCCTCAAAGGTAGCTTCCATGGTAGAACCGCTGACATATTCACCAGGTCTGCATACCAAGTCCTGCGTGGCCATGCAGGAGCTATTAGAATCACTGAGGCCTTCTCCTGCTTGATCCTGGCTACAAGCCTGGGAAGGAGAGGGAACGGTGGAAACACATAAGCCAGATTGAACGACCAGGGCGCCACCAATGCATCCACTAGTGTCGCCTTTGGATCCCTGGATCTGGACCTGTAGCGAGGAACCTTGGAGTTCTGACGGGACGCCATCAGATCCATATCTGGAGTGCCCCATAGTTGGGTTAACTGGGCAAAGACCTCCGGGTGAAGTTCCCACTCCCCCGGATGGAAAGTCTGACGACTCAGATAATCCGCCTCCCAGTTGTCTACTCCTGGGATGTGAATTGCAGATAGATGGCAGGAGTGATCCTCCACCCATTTGATGATCTTGGATACCTCTCTCATCGCCAAGGAACTCTTTGTTCCCCCCTGATGATTGATGTACGATACAGTCGTCATGTTGTCCGACTGAAATCTTATAAACCTGGCCTTCGCTAGTTGAGGCCAAGCCAGGAGCACATTGAATATCGCTCTCAGTTCCAAAATGTTTATCGGGAGAAGAGACTCTTCCCGAGACCATAGACCCTGAGCTTTCAGAGAGTCCCAGACCGTGCCCCAGCCCAAGAGGCTGGCGTCGGTCGTGACAATGACCCACTCTGGTCTGCGGAAACTCATTCCCTGAGACAGGTGATCTTGGGTCAACCACCAGAGGAGTGAGTCTCTGGTTACCTGGTCTACTTGAATTTTGGGAGACAAGTCTGCATAATCCCCATTCCACTGTTTGAGCATGCACAGCTGCAATGGTCTTAAATGAATTCGAGCAAAAGGAACCACGTCCATTGCTGCAACCATTAGTCCTATAACTTCCATGCACTGAGCTATGGAAGGCTGAGGAATAGAATGAAGAACTCGACAAGCTTTTAGAAGTTTTAACTTTCTGACCTCTGTCAGAAAAATCTTCATTTCCACAGACTCTATTATTGTTCCCAGAAAGGGAACCCTTGTGGACGGGGACAGAGAACTTTTTTCTATGTTCACCTTCCACCCGTGAGATCTTAGAAAGGCTAAAACAATGTCTGTATGAGCCCTTGCTTTGGAAAGGGATGACGCTTGGATTAGAATGTCGTCCAGGTAAGGTGCTACAGCAATGCCCCTCGGCCTTAGAACCGCTAGAAGGGACCCTAGTACCTTTGTGAAAATTCTGGGAGCAGTGGCTAAACCGAATGGAAGAGCCACGAACTGGTAATGTTTGTCCAGAAAGGCGAACCTTAGGAGCTGATGGTGATCTTTGTGGATAGGAATATGCAGGTACGCATCCTTTAAGTCCATGGTAGTCATATATTGACCCTCCTGGATTGTTGGTAAGATCGTTCGAATGGTTTCCATTTTGGATGATGGAACTCTGAGGAATTTGTTCAGTATTTTTAAATCCAGAATTGGCCTGAAAGTTCCCTCTTTTTTGGGAACTACAAACAGGTTTGAGTAAAAACCCAGACCTTGTTCCGCTGTTGGAACTGGGTGTATCACTCCCATCTTTAATAGGTCTCCTACACAATGTAAGAATGCCTGTCTCTTTATCTGGTCTGAAGATAAGCGAGACATGTGGAACCTTCCCCTTGGAGGGAGTTCCTTGAACTCTAGAAGATACCCCTGAGAGACAATTTCTAGTGCCCATGGATCCGGAACATCTCTTGCCCAAGCCTGAGCAAAGAGAGAAAGTCTGCCCCCTACTAGATCCGGTCCCGGATCAGGGGCTACTCTTTCATGCTGTCTTGGTAGCAGCAGCAGGCTTCTTGGCCTGTTTACCCTTGTTCCAGCCTTGCAATGGTTTCCATGCTGGTTTAGGCTGGGAAGCGTTACCATCTTGTCTAGAGGCTGCAGAGTTAGAAGCCGGTCCGTTCCTGAAATTGCGATAGGAACGAAAATTAGACTTGTTCTTAGCCTTGAAAGGCCTATCCTGTGGGAGGGCATGGCCCTTTCCCCCAGTGATGTCAGAAATAATCTCCTTCAATTCTGGCCCGAAAAGGGTCTTACCTTTGAAAGGAATATTAAGTAATTTTGTTTTGGACGACACATCCGCCGGCCAAGATTTTAGCCAAAGCGCCCTGTGCGCCACTATTGCAAAACCTGAGTTTTTTGCCGCTAATTTCACTAATTGAAAAGCGGCATCCAAAATAAAGGAATTAGCTAACTTTAGTGCGTGAATTCTGTCCATGACTTCATCATATGGAGTCTCCTTTTGGAGCGAACTTTCTAGTTCCTCGAACCAAAAAGACGCCGCCGAGGTGACAGGAATAATGCACGAAATTGGTTGAAGAAGGAAACCTTGCTGAACAAAAATCTTTTTAAGCAATCCTTCCAATTTTTTATCCATAGGATCTTTGAAAGCGCAACTGTCCTCTATAGGAATAGTTGTGCGCTTTGCTAACGTTGAAACTGCCCCCTCTACCTTAGGGACCGTCTGCCATGCGTCCCTTCTGGGGTCAACAATGGGGAATATTTTCTTAAATATGGGAGGTGGAACAAAAGGTATACCTGGCTTCTCCCACTCCTTATTCACTATGTCCGCTACCCTCTTGGGTATCAGAAAAGCATCAGCGTGCACTGGGATCTCTAAGAATTTGTCCATTTTGCACAACTTCTCTGGAATTACCAAAGAATCACAATCATCAAGAGTAGCTAGCACCTCCTTAAGCAGGGCGCGGAGATGTCCTAGCTTAAATTTAAATGCCACAATATCAGGTTCTGCCTGCTGAGAAATTTTACCTGAATCTGAAATTTCTCCCTCGGACAGACCTTCCCTCACTGCCAATTCAGATTGATGTGAGGGTATAACAGATAAATTATCGTCAGCGCCTGCTTGCTCATCCTCTGTATTTAAAACTGAGCAATCACGCTTTCTGGGAAATGCTGGCAGTTTGGATAAAAGATTTGCTATAGAATTATCCATTACTGCTGTTAATTGCTGCATAGTAACAAGCATTGGCACGCTAGATGTACTAGGTATCGCCTGCGCGGGCAAAACTGGTGTTGACACAGAAGGAAAGGATGATAAACTATCCCCACTACCTTCATTTGAAGAATCATCTTGGGCAACCTTATTAAATGTGACAGTACTGTCCTTACTTTGTTTGGACGCCATGGCACAATTTGCACATACATTTAAAGGGGGAACCACCTTGGCCTCCATACACACAGAACATATGCTATCTGAAGGTACAGACATGTTAGGCAGATTTAGGCAGGCTATTAATGCAATAAAAACGATTTTATACAAAACCGTTACTGTCTCTTTAAATAATAAAAGGAACACACTTTATTTCTGAATGTTCAAAAAACTATGAAGGAAATATCCGATCTTTATAAAACTAACACCCCAGTGTCTTAATGCTTTGAAAGTATTGCACACCAAATATGAAGTTTCTAGACCCTTAAATAAGCAAACCGGAGCTAATTGTTCAATTTAACCGGTTTAAACACACTACAGTCCCTGCCACAGACTTTGCTGCGGCTTTTACCTTCCTTAGGGGTTATTCACCACAGAAATAAGCCTTCCGGAGTCTGTTTCTCAGCCACAGGACCCTCTCACATGAAGCTGCATGCACTGCCTTTGGAAATAACTGCGCAACTGAGGCACGAAAATGAGGCCTCCTCCCTCTGCATACCAGAGTGAAGGGGCCTTTCTGACTAGATTAGGCGTCTAAACCAATGCCAGGCATAATTAAAACGTTCCCAAAAGTGTTTCTAAGTTCATAAAAACACTCCAAATGTCATAAGAATATGATATAAGCAAATCGATTTAGCCCACAATAGTGTCAACCAGTATAGAGCCCAATATATAAGCCTTTAATCTGTAACTCAGTCTAAGAAAATGGCTTACCGGTCCCATGAGGGAAAAACTGACAGTCTTCTAGCATTACTATGTGTTGTTAGAAAAGAGACTGGTCATACCTGAAGCAGATAAGTCTGCAAACTGTTACCCCCAACTGAAGTTCTCTGGTTTCAACAGTCCTGCGTGGTAACAGCAATGGATTCTAGTTACTGGTTCTAAAATCATACTCCTCTTTTAACAGAACTCTTCATCACTTTCTGTTGTAGAGTAAATAGTACAAACTGGCACTATTTTAAAATAACAAACTCTTGATAGAAGAAATAAAACTACAACTAACACCACATACTCTTTACCATCCCCGTGGAGATGCTACTTGTTCAGAGCAGGCAAAGAGAATGACTGGGGGGCGGAGCCAGAGGAGGGGCTATATGGACAGCTTTTGCTGTGTGCCTCTTTGCCATTTCCTGTTAGGGAAGAGAATATTCCCACAAGTAAGGATGAAGCCGTGGACTGGACACACCAATGTAGGAGAAACATACATGAAATAAAAACAGTATATAAATGTATCAGTAATAATATCACAAGGTAATAAAATTGTTAAAATATTTTAAAAACAAAGTTAAAAAAGTCCATAAAAACATAGGTAAAGTCGTCAGAAAGGAGTAATGTAAAAAATCCAGATAATCCCAGAAAATCTTCAGATAAGGTTCCCCCAAGGTTGTGGAACCTTATCTGAAGATTTTCTGGGATTTTCTGGGATTATCTGGATTTTTTACATTACTCCTTTCTGACGACTTTACCTATGTGTTTATGGACTTTTTTTACTTTGTTTTAAAAATATTTTAACAATTTTATTACCTTGTGATATTATTACTGATACATTTATATACTGTTTTTATTTCATGTATGTTTTTTTTCTCTATGCCTTGCAGCGCTAACCGTGTATTCCATTTTTATTTCTATCTTTAGAAGGGGGAAAATATGGAGTCTCCCTTTGTATTTGGTGTAGCAGCAGCTATTGGCATATATAGAATTAATATTCTATTTATATTACTAAGGGATTGTATTGTCCCTATCTGGAGCGCTAATAGGCCCTGAGCTTCCTGGGATTTTGTCCTAGGATTCTACTTGTTTGTCATTTATATATATATATATATATATATATATATATATATATATATATATATATATATATATATATATACATACACACACACACACACACATATATATATATATATATATATATGATTATATTTAGGTATAGATATATACTGATATACTGTATATATATATATATATATATAATATATATATATATATATATATATATATATGTATTACATAATACGTAAAACATATTCTGCTATGTACAGAACATTGGAATGTATAGTATTTACAGTAAATACACAGTATAACACATTTTTAAATATGAATGTTGAATAAATATAATTTTCCATGTTTTCATCTACTTGACTCCAACAGTACCAATGCACTTATATAAATTTGTCTATATGTATATATATACTTGTATGTATTTATGTGTTTATATGTGTATTTATGTCTGTAAATAGATATATAGACATATAAATACATAAATACATATGTATACACTTACAAAAATAAATAAATATATATACTGTATATATATATATATATATATATATATATATATATATATATTATTATTATTATTTTACATACATATACATACATAGAGATGTTTATGTATGTATCTTTTGCAGACTTTTTTTCTTATATCTGAGACCTCATATCTTTGAGCCCGTATAACTTTTTTTTAAATAATTTTTATTAGTGTTCTTATGAGTGTAACTGTATTTTGTTATGTATTTTTGAAGTGTTTTGTGACACTTTTTTGTTTCACAAAATAGTTAACTAGAGATCTGAGGACACAGTAATCATTCTAGCGTAAATCACGATTGTGCTTGCGTGTTGGCATTTACTTTCAACTTGTAATATGCGTGGAATTTAACTTGCATGCAACCGGCAGCGAAATCCCCGACATGTAAACAATAGTGATTCACTCATGTAATGCACAGTCATTATTTATTTTGTCTACTTTTCTTGTAATTTAAATCTGAAAACTGTAGTTAGTCCTTTACCTCAGACCATAATCCTTTTACATCCAGCTCGGTGATCTCTTGGAAATAGTTTGACTTGAAGCAGCTTTGACTGACCTCTACTGCACTTCAAAAAAAATGTTGAAGCCTCCTTGTACTGTGTGTTATGGTGCGTTAAGCTCCATACCGCACAAAAGCCAAGGGCTGAGTTTACATGCTCGTGCACGCTTTCCCCCATAGACATCAATAGGGAGAAAGTGTTAGAAAAAAAACTAACACTTGAAGTGCGGAATGGCAAATCGCCGTAACGCAACACCATTGATGTCTATGGGGAAAAGAAAGTTACATTTAAACCTAACACCCTAACATAAACCCCTAGTCTAAACACCCCTAATCCGCTGCTCCCCAACATCGCCGACACTAATAAAAGTTATTAACCCCTAATCCGCCGCTCCCTGACATCGCCGACATTAAATATAATTATTAACCCCTATTCTGCCGCTCTCCGACATTGCTGACACTAATAAAAGTTATTAACCCCTAATCTGCCGCTCCCAGACATCGTTGACACTAAATATAATTATTAACCCCTATTCCGCCACTCCCCGACACCTAAATAAACCAATTAACCCCTAAACTGCTGGCCTACACACATTGCTAAACACTAAATTAGATTAAACTATTAACCCCTAACACCCTTCTAACTTTAAATTAAAATTACAATATAGCTATGTTAAAATAAATAAAAATTTATCTGTGAAATTAAAAAAACCTAAGTTTAAACTATAAATTAACCTAACATAACTATTCTAATAAAATTAAAAAAACTACCAATTAAAAAATCTAAATTACAAATTTAAAAAACCTAACACTACCAAGAAATGTAAAAAATCTAAAATTATAAAAAATAATAAACACTAAATTATGAAAAATAAAAAACTCTAAGATTACAAAAATATTAAACGAAATTATCAAATAAAAAAACAAAAGCACCTAACCTAATAGCCCTATAAAAATAAAAAAACCTGCCCAAAATAAAAACACCCCCTAACCTACAATAAACTACCAATAGCCCTTAAAAGGGCCTTTTATAGGGCATTGACCTAAGTTTAACAGCTCTTTTACCTGGCAAAAAATACAAAGTCCCCCGAACAGTAAAACCCACCACCCAACCAACCCTCCAAAATAAAAAAAATAACTCTAAAAAAACCTAAGCTACCCATTGCCCCTAAAGGGGCATTTTTATAGGTATTCAGCTCTTTTTCACTGACCTTAAAAGGGCATCAGCTCTTTTACACCTTGCCCAAAGTCTAACCCCAGAATATCTACTCACGGTTCCTGAATCCGGACATCCATCTCCATCCAGACGGCGAGAAATCTTCATCTATCGTGGGGTGTCTTCTATCTTCATCCTGGTGGTGCAGAGCGGAGTTATCCTGGACCGGCGATGACATCCTGCACGGAACGTCCTCTTCATAGGTCACCACCGTACACTGAAGTTGAATGCAAGGTAGCCATTTTAAAATGGTGTACCTTTTATTGCTTTTGGCTGATTTGATTCTTCAAATTCAAATCAGCCAATAGGATGAGAGCTACTGAAATCCTATTGGCTGATCGGGTCCATCTTTAAGACATATTGGTCAACCAATATCAATTATCCTGTTGCTATTTATATGGACTCTCTCTAAGAAAGTTTATTCACTCTTGAGAAAGCCGGGCGCTCTACCGGCGAAACGCGTTGAGTCTGTTTTTGTCATTACTGAGGATCCGTAGGAAGGTGTTGGTGTGATATCAACTACACTGCAATTGTTGCTGGCGGGGATTTTGAAAAGGAGCCATCTTGCCGTGCCTAATCAGAGACATTACTCGTACATTCACCTTGTATTCCATTCGGATCTATGATTATCTATGGGCTTTATGTTTTTAACTGTCTAGTGAGTATGGTACTACTAGCATGATACATATCCAACTTGAATAAATAGTACCTTGAATCAAGGATTGCGCTGTCTCCTTTGTATCTTTCATCTCCTTAGTAAATAGTTAATAACTATTTACTAACTAGTCTACCTAGTTAAAATAAATACAAACTTACCTGTGAAATAAAAATAAAACCTAAGATAGCTACAATATAACTATTAGTTATATTGTAGCTAGCTTAGTTTTTTTTTTACATGTAAGTATGTATTTAGTTTTAAATAGGAATTATTTAGGAAATAATTGTAAAGGTTTATTTAGCTTTATTTTAATTATATTTAAGTTAGGGGGTGTTAGGGTTAGGGTTAGACTTATGCTTAGGGTTACGTTAGGGTTAGGTTTAGGGGTTAATATATTTATGTAGTGATGTGGGAGGTCAGAGGTTTAGGGGTTAATAATTTGTTATAGTGGGGGCGTGTCCGGGCGGCAGCCATGAAAGGCTGCAATACTTGGAGCTCTGCACAACATCAGCATAATCCGCCAATTATCAAAGGCTATGTGACCCATCTGTTTTGTTTGTCTACAGTTATGGACTTATAACACACTGCTCTACAGACTGATACTACTTTTGCCAGATTAGCCTAAATTGAAGCCAAAGTCTGGACCGTCAGAGGGAAGGCGGCGGCCACATTACATTCTCTTTGACACCCCCCCCCCCGGTTCTCCGGTTAAAGCAGTTCTGGAAACTGCAGCGATTGGAACTGTGGGGATAGAAATCGGAGTCTGTTCTACAGCCTCTCTTATGGACAGAGCAGTGAAGGCAGGTGGAGAGAAGGAGAAAAGAGAAAAACCCCAGCAACAGCCACGCACCGGCCTACCTAAAATGGAGCCAGCCGTTAAGCTGAAACTACAGGAAGTGGAAGCACTACTTACAGCTCACTTTGAACAACTCACTAGGGTTTTCAAAGAGGAATGGAGCGCTTTGAGGGTTGAGTGCGGCTCGGCTGCCAGGAGGTTCCGTGACAAAGGGGCCCTTGGATCGGGCCGCCACAGCTGATGACTCTGATCAGCGTACAGAGGACTCAACTCTTCCCGGAGGCAGCCCGCACATCTTTCTCGAGGAGACTGAGATGGAGTGCAATGCAGTTGCGCGGAGCACAGTGGATGGCATTCTTGGAGTGGACGGAGGGGTAAGACCTCTTCTGTTGGTCACAGAGAGCCGACTGGATAGGGTAATGGATGATTCGGCTGCAAAAGTCCTTGATAGCTACCATATCATTATCCAAGCAGCAGCTGAGGACTCTACCATACAGATACAGCCTTATGCCGATAATTCATCACACATGGCCTCTTACATCTCTGCGACACAAACTGTGAGGATTAGGGTGAGACGCTCACAGGTAGCTCCAGCTCAGTCCCTCGACTTTTATTTCTGGAAAGAGTTGTCTTGCTACCCTTATGTTCATTCCGTGAAAACAACTCACTCTCTTGGGGTACAATATTATATTTAATGTCCCTAGCACTGAACGGCACGGAGTGGGCTGAAAAAGAGACATAAGAATCAGGTCCTTCTCGCTATAACATACATAAGGACACCTTATTAACCACTGCAGTAGCCACAAAGTCCTGGTTTGTTATATTGAGCCTGCATATAACAAGGAAGAGGGGGTATTATCCAAACTAATTTGAGCGGTAAAGGCTTAGACATAAGACTGCCATATTTATGAGGACTTCTAGTCTGAATGTGTACTAATGGCTGCAAACTGTCCTGTATTTTAGACGTTTTTCCATCTGGGTATGATGTATATACTTTGCATGTGTCTTATATGAATCAGAGATAGGCTCCTATAAGTATACATATCATTTTTGCTCACTGGTTCAGTTTGGTTGGTATCATTTCCCCCCTCCCCCCTCCACTAATGATGTATTCATATTCTGTAGCCTCCACAATGATTACTGTTTAGGTTTGATTGGAGCTGGTTCCATAAGATGACCAATAAGTGAAACACAGTATAGGTCTTCTATTAAATACTCGCTTTTTTTTTTTCAAACGGCTATTACTTCAGACTCATAGCATAATTTCTGCTTGTAGATGCAGCAACCTATAGTCTTGCCTCACAACGCTACCTTGCAAGATCTACAGTGACATTAAAGACCTAACCCCATAGAATGCTACCTCTAGAATATCAGATTTGAACTGTACTTTGTATGATATTTATATTAGAAGTAGTGTATATCCTTTCACTATGTATTTCTTTATTTTCCTAATGCAGGCTGGGGTATTTACATATTATGTTCTGTTGGTATGCTATCCGCAGACGGGGTAGCATGCCCCTAGCCTTATCCAGAGAGTCCATCAAAATTACTAGCTACAGGAAATCACACATTATTAAGTGCTTATATCATGTGGGGTTAGATAAGCTGGAGTTCTGTAAATTAATAATTAGCTGATATGTAATAATAATTCTAGCACCCATATATTTTATTTTCCAGAGGTTTTACCCAGCACATGTGAATAGAGCTCCTAGTCTGATTGTATAAGAGGGGTATTTAATTATTTGTTATAATAGTACCTTACAAGTTTGGTAGTATAGCTTCAACCCCAACGATATAGGGCGACTGAGGATAGACCATGAGATTTATAGCTCTATGTATAATTGTTATGGGGGTTGTAGATGCGAATTATAACTGATTGTGTTTGTTCTACCTATATTTTTGTGTAGAGTATCATCATTAAATACTCACTGTTATTAAGAGAGCTAGGCAGCTAGTTATGGATATGATTATACAGTGGGGCAAAAAAGTATTTAGTCAGCCACCAATTGTGCAAGTTCTCCCACTTAAGAAGATGAGAGAAGCCTGTAATTTTCATCATAGGTATACCTCAACTATGAGAGACAAAATGTGGAAACAAATCCAGACAATCAGATTGTCTGATTTGGAAAGAATTTATTTGCATATTATGGTGGAAAATAAGTATTTGGTCACCTACAAACAAGCAAGATTTCTGGCTCTCACAGACCTGTATCTTCTTCTTGAAGAGGCTCCTCTGTCCTCCACTCATTACCTGTATTAATGGCACCTGTTTGAACTTGTTATCAGTATAAAAGACACCTGTCCACAACCTCAAACAGTCACACTCCAAACTCCAAGACCAAAGAGCTGTCGAAGGACACCAGAAACAAAATTGTCGGCCTGCACAAGGCTGGGAAGACTGAATCTGCAATAGGCAAGCAGCTTGGTGTGAATATATCAACTGTGGGAGCAATAATTAGAAAATGTAAGACATAAAAGACCACTGATAATCTCCCTCGATCTGGGGCTCCATGCAAGATCTCACCCCGTGTGGTCAAAATGATCACAAGAACGGTAAGCAAACATCCCAGAACCACACGGGGGGACCTAGTGAATGACCTGCAGAGAGCTGGGACCAACGTAACAAAGGCTACCATCAGTAACACACTATGCCGCCAGGGACTCAGATCCTGCAGTGCCAGACGTGTACCCCTGCTTAAGCCAGTACATGTCTGGGCCCATCTGAAGTATGCTAGAGAGCATTTGGATGATCCAGAAGCAGATTGGGAGAATGTCATATGGTCAGATGAAACCAAAGTAGAACTGTTTGGTAGAAACACAACTCGTCGTGTTTGGAGGAGAGAGAATGCTGAGTTGCAACCAAAGAACACCATACCTACTGTGAAGCATGGGGGTGGCAACATCATGCTTTGGGGCTGTTTCTCTGCAAAGGGAACAGGACGACTGATCCGTGTACATGAAAGAATGAATAGGGCCATCTATTGTGAGATTTTGAGTGCAAACCTCCTTCCATCAGCAAGTGCATTGAAGATGAAACATGGCTGGGTCTTTCAGCATGACAATAATCCCAAACACACCACCCGGGCAATGAAGGTGGCTTCGTAAGAAGCATTTCAAGGTCCTGGAGTGGCCTAGCCAGTCTCCAGATCTCAACCCCATAGAAAACCTTTGGAGGGAGTTGAAAGTCTGTGTTGCCAAGCGACAGCCTGAAAACATTACTGCTCTAGAGGAGATCTGCATGCAGGAATGGGCCAACATACCAGCAACAGTGTGTGACAACCTTGTGAAGACTTACAGAAAATGTTTGACCTCTGTCATGGCCAACAAAGGATATATAACAAAGTATTGAGATGAACTTTTGATATTGACCAAATACTTATTTTCCCCCATAATTTGCAAATAAATTCTTTCCAAATCAGACAATGTAATTGTCTGGA
The DNA here is from genome assembly GCF_027579735.1 of Bombina bombina. NCBI lineage: Eukaryota > Metazoa > Chordata > Amphibia > Anura > Bombinatoridae > Bombina > Bombina bombina. The sequence continues at coordinate 1,001,284,616 of NC_069499.1, forward strand.
TTTGTTTTCACATTTTGTCTCTCATAGTTGAGGTATACCTATGATGAAAATTACAGGACTCTCTCATCTTCTTAAGTGGGAGAACTTGCACACTTGGTGGCTGACTAAATACTTTTTTGCCCCACTGTATGTTACACTGAGCTCCCTATGATTCTAACTTCCTAGAACTTAACTGCATTACTCTAGAAATCTATCAGTCATATATCTGGATAGATCAATTAGCACAACTGTCTGTGGAGATTTCATCTCATATCTTGTATTGTATAGTTTTGCATCTTAATGAACTATTATAATATAGCACCTATAACAACTTGTCAGGTTATCAGGCTCCGATATTATATCTTTCTCTGAAGGATTAAAATTCATCCCCATTTTATTTTCTATATTACTTAGTTTTTAAATATTTGTTCAACCATAGTGAAAATTGTTTATTCCATCCCTTGTAAAAAGAAAAAATAAGATTCACTAATTGGGATCCAAGAGTGGTCTCTAAAAGTTTTTAATAGCCCTCTTTAGCTAAATAGCTTGTCCTAAGACTCTGAGAGGTCCAAGAGAGACCTTATTGATCATTTAGAGGGTGTTTAGTTGACAGGGCATAATTTTCACATCCTGTGTATACTAATGTCATGTACTTTCTATTTCCGTGTCTAAATTTGTTTATGGTTTGACTGTTTTGTAACTATTTCTTTGTTTACTTTGCGCTGACATTTCAGCTTTATATGCCTTATTATGAATCTTAATAAAAAAAAATAAAAAAAAAAATTAAAAAAAAATTGTTATAGTATATTTCGTTGTGGGGGACTTGCAGTTTAGTGGTTAATAGGTTTATTATAGCGGTCGTGTGGGTGAACGGCAGATTAGGGGTTAATAATATTTAAGTAGTGTTTGCTATGAGGGAGGGCGGCAGTTTAGGGGTTAAAAGGTTTATTATAGTGGCGACAATGTCGGAGAGCGGCGGAAGAGGGGTTAATACATTTTAATAGTGGTGGCGATGTTTGGAGCGGCAGATTAGGGGTTAATAATTTAATTTTAGTATTTGCGATGTGGGAGGGCCTCAGATTAGGGGTTAATAGGTAGTTTATGGGTGTTAGTGTACTTTTTAACACTTTAGCTATGAGTTTTATGCTACAGCTTTGTAACGTAAAACCCATAACTACTGACTTTAGATGGCGGTACGGATCTTGTGGTTATAGGGTGCACCGCTCACTTTTTGGCCTCCCAGGCAAACTCGTAATACCGGCGCTATGGAAGTCCCATTGAAAAAGGAGCGGTACTGACGTTGCGTGACGGCCAAAAAGGTGTGCGGTACACCTATACCTACAAGACTTGTAATAGCGGCGTTAGGGAAAAAGCAGCGTTATGAAGCATAACTATGCTTTTTCACTCATAACGCAAAACTCGTAATCTAGCTGATTGATAGAATTAACTGGTGATATTGCCATGTTCATTTCTGAATTTCTGTTTAGTCTGTAATGTAGCTTAAAGGGACATAAAAGTATTGAGTTAGGAATATCCAAACTGTGCAATAATAAAATGTTATATGTGCTTAGCCTCTGCAAATGGGATTAAAGTGAATTTAAATATGTCGTAAAATAACAAGTTTTATCTGAATCATAACATTTTAATTTTAACTTTCCTGTTCATTTAATATATTAATTAAAAGTATCACAAAAACCTGCAAAGGGAAAGTTACCTTGTAGGCCCTTCACTGCAGACCACTTTCTTCTGAATCTTTATGCCAGAACCCATTCACCCGGGGTGACTGACAGCCCTTATTTGTGTGCCATTGGGCTGGCATGAGCAGGAGACGGCATTGCACAAGCAGACACAAGTTTTCAGAAGCTAACCCTGTCTGTCCGGGCTTTGTGAAATGGGTCCATAAATTTCTAAATGCCTAGCACAAATTATTTGGAGAATAGCACTCCTGCAAGAATGTGCACTCACTGCAAGTGTGTCTGTGTAATATATAAGGGCTCTCACTTTTGTAGATCTATAGGATAACAAAGCACATTGTGTTTTTTTCTTTTAAGTGAATCTAGACTGCTGTGTGCGCTCTGCTATAACTGGGGAATTATTATTATTATTATTATTATTATACTTTATTTATGAAGCGCCAACATATTCCGCATCGCTGTCCATGGATACAATTCATTTAAATAAAACAATACAAGACTTGTAAGAGACAGGACAAAATTTACAAACACATACAGGAGGAATCGAGGGCCCTATTCCCATGGGAACTTACAATCTAGAAGGGTAGGAGGTTGAGAAACAGGAGGTGAGGACTGCAAGATTGGGAAAGATGTTAATACAGAGTTAGATGAGGGAAATGTTAGGTAAGTGAAATTAATTTATTATTGAGTTGGGTGGTAGGCTTCTCTGAACAGAAAAGTCTTCAGGGAACATTTAAAGGAAGAAAGATTAGGGCAAAGCCTGACAGCACGAGGGAGAGTGTTCCAGAGGGTAGGTGCTGCACGACAGAAGTCCTGCAGTCTAGCATGAGAGGAGGTGATAGTTGCGGATGCAAGGCGCAGTTCATTGTTGGATCTTAGTGGACGGGCTGGAGTATACTTGTGTATTAGGTAGAGGGGAGCGGCGTTGGTGAGAGTTTTGTATGTAAGGGTGAGAATTTTGAATTTGATTCTGCTGTGAATGGGGAGCCAATGAAGGGACTCACAGAGAGGTGCAGCAGATACAGATCGACGGGAAAGGTGGATCAGCCTGGCAGAGGCATTTAGGATGGATTGAAGGGGGAAGAGGCGGGAAAGAGGAAGGCCAGCGAGTAGGTTGTTGCAGTTGTCAAGTCGGGAGATAACAAGGGAGTGGATTATTTGCTTTGTGGTGTCAGCGCTCAGAAAAGGGCGAATTTTGGAAATATTGCGTAGATGGTTGCGGCAGGATGTAGAAAGCGATTGGATATGGGGGACGAAGGATAGATTTGAGTAAAGTGTGACTCAGAGGCAGCGGACTTGGGGCGATGGGGAAATGGTGATGCCATCAACAGGGATAGAGAAGTCAGAAGTTGGGATAGAGAAGTCAGAAGTCAGCATAGAGCTTGAGGGGGGATAAGAAGGAGCTCAGTCTCAGACATGTTAATCTTTTGGTGGCGATAGGCCATCCAGGAAGAAATACCAGATAAGCAGTCGCTGACATGAGAAAGGACAGAGGGAGAGAGAGCAGGGGTGGAGAGGTAGATCTGGGTGTCATCAGCATAGAGGTGATATTTGAAGCCATAACTGTTGATAATTTTACCCAGCAAAGAAGTATAGATGGAGAAGAATAGAGGACCCAGAACAGATCCTTGAGGTACTCCAACAGACAGAGGCATAGGAGAGGAGGAGTCGCCGGCAAATGACACAGAAAAAGATCTGTGAGAAAGATAGGAGTGAATCCAGGAAAGAGCAGTGTTACAGAGGCAAAAAGAGCTAAGGGTCTGTAGGAGGAGGGGGTGGTCAACTGTGTCGAAGGCAGCGGAGAGGTCGAGTAAGATGAGTATAGAGTAGTAGCCAATATTTTTTGCAGAGAGAAGATCGTTTGTAACCTTAGTAAGGGCAGTCTCAGTTGAGTGTTTTGGGCGGAATCCGGATTGCAGTGGGTCAAGCAAGGAGTTGGCGGACAGGAAGTGGGTTAGGCGATTGTAAACTAGTTTTTCAAGGAGTTTTGATGTTAGTGGAAGCAGTGATATGGGGCGGTAGCTTTCAGGAGAATTAGGGTCAAGGGAGGGTTTTTTGAGTATGGGAGTGACTTTTGCGTGTTTGAAAGAAGATGGGAATGAGCCGGTAGAGAGAGATAGGTTGAAAATGTGGGTAAGAGCAGGAGTGAGGGTGGAAGATAGGGAGGGTATTAGATGGGAAGGGATAGGGTCGAGTGGGCAGGTAGTGAGGCATGAGGAAGATAGTAAGGAAGAAAATTCATTCTCGGTGGCTGGATGGAAGATAGAGAGGGTGGCAGAGCGAGTAATTGGGCCTGCTGCTAGAATATTGCAGGTTGGTGTTGGGATGTTGCTTCGTATACTACGTGTTTTGTTTAAAAAGTAGTCTGCCAGGGCTTGAGCACTAAAGACAGACAGGGTTGGTGGAGCAGATGGGTAGAGGAGAGAGTTAAAGGTGGAAAAGAGTCATTTAGGTATTGAGGAAAGAGTAGATATGAGAGAAGAGAAGTAGGTTTGCTTGGCTAAGTGAAGGGCAGAAGTATATGAATGAAGAATAAACTTATAGTGTATTAAATCAGGTTCAGAGTGAGTTTTCCTCCAGACACACTCAGCAGTACGAGAGCATTTTTGCAAATAGCGTGTTTGCTGAGCATGCCAGGGCTGTAACTGACTGCGTGGTGTTTTGCGCAGCTGGGGAGGGGCGCGTGTGTCTAGTGCAGAGGAGAGAGTTTTGTTATAGTGGGATGTTGCGAGATCAGGGCAGGTTATAGTGGAAGTGGAAGGGAGGAGATTTTGAATGATTTTTGACATATATCTCGCTATAACATATTGTATTTAGAGAGATATATGGTTATGGCTAGCTCAGAAAAATTCTGTTTAGGAACTTTGCCTAATAAATATCCCTTAAGAAACTTTCTTAGATAAATGCTACATATTTAAATTGTTACAATTATATACATTCTGTTTCTACCTAACAAGTTCAAATTCAAGTTTACTTTTTCTAAAATGTTTCCAGCATCTCTTTCATAGAACAAATATCACATACCCATGATATCACATTTGTTTGGGTTAGTATATATCTTGTTTATATTAGTATATATTTCCATGTTATTAGTATAAAGTTACTAGGCGAGACTTCATTTTGCCTATAATGATGGAAATTCAAAATGATGTGTGTTGTTTGCACAAAACGTGACTCTATTGTTAGGTCAAAACATTAAAATATTATTGATGTTCATATTAGAATTGAGTAAAATCCTGTCAAGGAGCAGTAGAGATAATGTTGATTTATAGTCAAAATGCATCAATGCAGCTTTACATCTTAGAATCCAATTAAATGAATCCATTGGGTGATGGGTTATTGTAAAATACTCTATTTAAGACTTACAACCTCTGCTGGATTCATAACTAAATCTTCCATCAATGGTTCCAGTTGAGGCCTCTGCAAGGAATAAAACAGAAGAGTAATTAACTTTTACATTAGTGGCATCTTGTCCTTCTTGTAACTCCTTATATAGTTTCATACATTACCATTCTATATGCTACGGATATTATTACTACCTTTGTAAAGTCCCTAAAACTTTGTGTATAGCTTAAATCCCTCCTGCAGCTCCATGTAATATTCACATTACTTTGTTACACATAATACAACAATGGCCAAAGTTTTTGATCAAGAACCAGCACTGGAAATGTTTTCTCTAGAAGAATTATTATTGTAGTAAATATAAATATAAATATATATATATATATATATATATATATATATATATATACACAACCAATGTTTTATCAGGATGTGTGCAATTGAGTCTTTTTTTCTTCTTTTTTTATGCTAAAAAGAAATAGGTAAATGGTTCAGCATATTTGTTCATATAAACAATATTGGTCTTTACAAATTAATTGAATATAACATTTGAATATTGAATGTATTACTTAAATATTTGCATGTGAAATTGTAATGTAAATTGAAGGGAATATCAAATGTAACTTTGAATGAAACATTTGAACAATGAATGTCAAAATTAAAATGTCACAGTTTAAATAGAGTGGGCTATTTTAAAAGACTTTTCAATGTACTTCTACTATCAAATTTAGTCTGATCTCTTTTGTTAAAAAGCATACTTAGATATTCTAAGGAACAACAATGCTCTGCTGGGAGCTAGATCTGATTAGTGGCTAAACAAATACCTCTTCTCATGAGCTCAGCAAATGTGTTTAGCTAGGTCCCAGTCATAAACTACTGCTCTGGAACTAACTTTAAAGGGACATTATACACCAATTTTAATTTAATTGCATGTAATAGACACTACTATAAAGAGGAATGTACACAGATGCTGATATAAAAATCCAGTATAAAAACGTTTAGACGCTCCCAGTTTAGCTCTGTTAAAAAGGTAGCTGGAACACCGACTGCAAGTAGGAAACAGCAGACACTCCCCCTCCCCCTTCCTCTGCATATGAAAAGACTCTTTACACAAACAGAAGCAAGCTGGAGTAGGTACATCAGTATTCTCCTAAATCTTTGAGGCTTGGTTAGGAGTCTGAAAATCAGCTCAATGTTATTAAAAATAAGCAAAACTGTACTTTAAAAAAAAAAAAAAAAAAATGTATGGGCTGTATAAATGGATAATCTACAAAACATGTATGCAAAGAAAAATCTAGTGTATAATGTCCCTTTAAATGTTTAGCATCTTTTGAACTTTTGAGACCTTTTAAAAGTACATTATAGTGTAAAAATTAAATGACCTGTCTTGTTAGATAATTTTAATTCCAAACGAATCATTAGATGTACTGTGTGTTAACACTCTGCACAAAGGTCAAACATTGAGGAATTTCTGTACTGCTGTGCCACTCCAGATGAAGATGGGCCAATCAGGCGCAGGTATGCATGTATATGCTCCAATCACTAGCTGAATCTTCATCTGGAGCAGAAAGGGGGTGTTCCAGGAGTGCATGAATGAATATGTATATAATATATAACCATTTTCAAGGTAATAAACACACTGTAAAAGATGAAAATAAACATTATGCGGCTTTGGAGGCCCTTCACTCCATCTCTTAGCTAGCGGATTAAAATCACCCTGGACACATTTGCCTGGGGTGATTGATAGCCCCTACTCACCCGCCATTGGGCTAGCGTGAGCAGGGGGTGGCACTGCACATGCCCACACTTGTGCAATGTTACATTTCTGCAAACCCGGGTGGACAGGTTCACAAAAGCGAACCTTGTCCGTCCAGGCTTTATTAAATGGGGCCCTTTGTTGTAGTAATCAAGTATTTACATACAATGCTCAAGTGGTAACTAATGTTAATAAAATATTTAAATGGGAGCTCAACAGAGAAGGGAAACTCTCATTCTTCCAATTGAATGTCAAATAGAAGTCAATTACACATCCCCAGTGCCAGCACCTGTCTGTTTATGCTATGCTCATACAATATTCAGCATCTAAAAGAGGTGGAGCAAATAAAATGCAATGGAAGAGGTCTTCTTCAGTGTGGTCCCTGGGTCTTATGATGGATTATACTGATATAATCCCTTTATATAAATTGTAATACTGATTCATATAAAATCTCCCTATATATTCTCCAATTGTTACAAATGACCTCTACCTATCATTTTGCACAATCCATCATGTACCATAAAAAGATAGTAATATTAACTACAACCCATCAGCTTTTATTAACATAAATCAAGTACATTTATACTTGTGTTGCTGCTAAAATAAATGATCTCAGAATGAGAAGGCTGTACCGTGTCTATACTCTGATGAAGTGCAAATGACTGCTTTGAAAATAAGCTCATTTGGCCGTAACAAATCAGTTCCTCATTTCCTTCTAGCTGTAATACACATGAATAGGGTTTCATTTTTGGCCCATAATGTTCTGTTATTTTCAAACATGCTGGGGAAGCGCCAGTGTAGAAGATCAGGTTTTATTTCATTAGATGGTTTTTTTTTCTGGCTACAAACAACCTTATACTTTCTGCAACACAATAAGAAACTATTTATCTTGCAGAAATTAAATTGTGGTCAACTATTTTCTTTTAATCTACCTATTGTTTTTATTTGTAACATTATTGTTTTTATTTGTAACATTATTGTTTTTATTTGTAACATTATTGTTTTTTTAATAGCTCTTCAGATAAGCACCTGATATAATATATCAGCCACATTATCTTTCTATATTCTCCTGTCACTTCATATAAGAACCTTTTTTTTTTTTACTCTTTTTAAAGGACAGAAAGAGACTCCAAAAGCCACAAAAGTAAATTAAAGGCTTTTTGTTTCTTAAAGGAACATTTCAGCCAAAACTGGAATGCACACAGTTGCATTTCAGTTTTGAACACAAGCAGTTTTGCAAAATAAATGTATTGGCAAAAATGCTTCTAGTAAGGGCTGTAGCTGTTCCAAGAGTGTACTTAAGTATGCTCAGTGCACCAGCATTTTAAACATAGCAATGCTCAGTGAGTCTAAGGTGCCTGTATCATCAGGCATGACTCAGTTTGCATCATTGCTGACATCATACAAGTCCCACTGCTACAGAAAAATGCAAACACTAACATAGTAGTAACTTTTACTAGAAGCATTTTTGTCAATATATAAGTGAATATATATAAATGCAAATATGTTTCTATTCAAAGACGTAATTCATCTATGTGCATTTCAAGTTTGACGGGAGTGTTCCTATAATGCTTGCATTTGCAAAAATGTATTTTGAGAAAATTTGTCACAGGTATTGTGGACATGAATTATCAGTCTAGGGGTGCCATCTGGCCCACTTTCTAGATATCCTGACTGCAACTCAATCATGACTCTAAAGTTCTTGACCCCCATAGGCCACCTCTATTTACTCTATATTACAGATGGCTGAGTAAACGCTTCTGCACATTTGTTAACAACAATAAATGTTAGTCACATTCATTTGCTATATGAGTCAATTACACTTGATAATGTGTTCCTGAAATTGATTTTTGCTTTCCGCCCAAATTGGTTGTCTAGTTTCTGGAGAAATCTCTAATGCAAAATGTATTTCTTAGTTAAAAGCCTGCAGCCATAAACACCATTTCAAAAGAAAAGTTCCCGGATAGGCCTATTTTCAAAATAGAAACTTGGAAGTCATCCTAAACTGACAGATACAATAGACATTTGATTTCACACCTCAGTAAAGGTTTTCCCATTAACCCCTTTGTTCACTATGAAAGGGAAATAATAATTTACATGTGTAACGTCAACCTATTCTAATCTGTATCCATCCTAACACTGATTAACCATCTGAATGCCATTTGCTTGGCATGATAGGCATACTAGAAAAATGTCACATCAGGACCCGAACATCTACAAATGGCATATAGCACTGTTTGCCTAACAGGCCAGATTTTGAGGATATCTGAGCTAGAACACAGGTGAAATAATCAGCTGATTAGTAAGCATGTTTATTTTACCTGCTCTCACCCAAGGTAATCCTGAAAACTTGGCCTGTTAGGCATATAGTAATCTCTTTAAGTGAATGTTTGATTATAAGTCACACTCACAATATTGCCATTGTCTCTAACAGAGCAGGCATCTTCATAATTGGGCTTTAAAACGGGATCGCCCAATCGTTCATTTCAAAGGAACCTATTGCAATCCGTTTCCATCCTCACCACTGCTTAACCATCTGGATGCCATTTGTATGGTAGCATGATGGGTTTACTGGTCACGATTGCTCAATCAGTATATTCTCACTTTTAATATTTATCACGTGTTTATATATTTATATATATATATATATATATATATATATATATACATTTCCTGTACAAATGACAGCACTCTCAGGTCTTTTTTCAAAATGAGATCAACAAAATTCTCTTTTTTAATGGAACGTTTTCGAGGAGCTTGTCCCCATCATCAGCATCATGCTGATGATGGGGACAAGCTCCTCGAAAACGTTCCATTAAAAAAGAGAATTTTGTTGATCTCATTTTGAAAAAAGACCTGAGAGTGCTGTCATTTGTACAGGAAATATTTAAGGCATCATAGCACCCAGGCAGACGACCTTTGGAGGGTATAACCTGTGTGGTATGGACGGTATTATATATATATACATATATTTATATTTTTATATATATATATATATATATATATATATACAGAGCCATCTTTAACACAGGGCAACATTTTTTTATTTATTTTTTGGTTCATGCCAGACTGCTGATGTCAGTCCTAACACACACAGTCAGTCCTAATACTGTCACAGTCAAAAGTTATCTGCTTATATTTATTTGTGAGAAACTGTGCCAGACCGTGCCGGTGTCATGTGACATGTCAAGCTAGTGCCATGTGCTGTTTTAGGTGTGCACTGTGCAGCACTGAATGCTAAGCCCTAACTCAGCATCCAGCCAATCCCACTGCTTAAGAGAAGGTCCTGCTGGGGTTACCACTATTACCAGGTAACTGCTCTGGTGGTGGGGATTGTTCAGGGTAGGGCTTACTGTAGGCGCATGCAGCAGAAAGCTGGAGCGACAGGCACGTGAAGATTCGAACATCTGTGCAGCTACAGACATTGCTCTCTTCAGTCTGCTGGTCCCCTTAGCCCTGCTCTTTCTGCTGTGGCCCTCAGATCAACTAACTGAAGTTTGTTAGGGGAACAGTGCTTTGTAGAAAGGTGTCAGTGGGAAGAATAAGTGCACACATGCCCCTCCCCATGCAGCATCATCCAGGGTGAGAGGGAAAAGACATGTGCTTCTGTGGCTGATGTATAGTGTAATGCTGATAATTCACATATTAAGGTAAGGTTTATTGTTAAAGATTTTTTTCTCTCTTTTTCAGATTTTACAGCTTCCCATAGTAGTTCTGCTGTTCTAGTCAGTAAACTTATATTTGTCTGCACTTCCATGCTTTCTCCTCAGTCTTTACCTTGCTTTGCTCCTGTTGGTTGCCCTAAATCTCTTTAACCAGCCATAAATCTACTTAACCAGCTAACCTCACACCAGAATCACATCGAAAAGCATCAGCTTGATTAGATGATCCATAGCTGATCTTTTTCTCCCCAAATGTCAGGATTCCCCCTAACAGGTCAGACACACCTCAGTATACTGCACAGTGAACACATACTTTGTATTTTTAATATTGGATTATATAGAGTGTGTACATACATTTGTGTGTGCTCTGTAGTGTGTGTTTGTGTGTACATATGTATGCTCTGGAGAGTGTGTGTTTGGGTGTACATGTGTATGCTCTGGAGAGTGTGTGTTTGGGTGTACATGTGTATGCTCTGGAAAGTGTGTGTTTGTGCGTACATGTGTATGCTCTGGAGAGTGTGTGTTTGTGTGTACATATGTATGTGTATGCTCTGAGGAGTGTGTGTTTATGTGTACATGTTTATGTGTATGCTCTGGAGAGTGTGTGTTTGTGTGTACATGTATATGTGTATGCTCTAGAGAGTGTGTGTTTGTGTGTACATGTATATGTGTATGCTCTTGAGAGTGTGTGTTTGTGTGTACATGTATATGTGTATGCTCTGGAGAGTGTGTGTTTGTGTACATGTGTATGTGTATGCTCTGAAGAGTGTGTGTTTGTATGTACATGTGAATGCTCTGAAGAGTGGGTGTTTATGTGTACATGTGTATGTGTATGCTCTTGAGAGTGTGTGCTTATGTGTACATGTATATGTGTATGCTCTGGAGAGTGTGTGTTTGTGTGTACATGTGTATGCTCTGGAGAGTGTGTGGTTGTGTGTACATGTATATGTGTATGCTCTGGAGAGGGTGTGTTTGTGTGTACATGTATATGTGATGTGTATGCTAAGGAGAGTATGTGTTTGTGTGTACATGTGTATGCTCTGGAGAGTGTGTGTTTGTGTGTACATGTGTATGCTCTGGAGAGTGTGTGTTTGTGTGTACATCTGTATTCTCTGGAGAGTGTGTGTTTGTGTGTACATGTGTATGCTCTGGAGAGTGTGTGTGTTTGTGTGTACATGTGTATGCGTATGCTCTGGAGAGTGTGTGTTTGTGTGTACGTTTATGCTCCGTAGTGTGTGTTTGTGTGTACATGTGTATGTGTAAGCTCTAGAGAGTGTGTGTTTGTGTATACTTGTGTTTGTGTATGCTAAGGAGAGTGTGTGTTTGTGTGTACATGTGTATTCTCTGGAGAGTGTGTGTTTGTGAGTACATGTGTATGTGTATGCTCTGGAGAGTGTGTGTTTGTGTGTACATGTGTATGCTCTGGAGCGTGTGTGTTTGTGTGTACATGTGTATGCTCTGGAGAGTGTGTGGTTGTGTGTACATGTGTATGTGTATGCTCTGGAAAGTGTGTGTTTGTGTGTACATGTATATGTGTATGCTCTGGAGAGTGTGTGTTTGTGTGTACATGTGTGTGTGTATGCTCTAGAGAGTGTGTGTTTGTGTGTACATGTGTATGTGTATGCTCTGGAGAGTGTGTGTTTGTGTGTACATGTGTATGTGTATGCTCTGGAAAGTGTGTGTTTGTGTGTACATGTGTATGCTCTGGAGAGTGTGTGGTTGTGTGTACATGTATATGTGTATGCTCTGTAGTGTGTGTTTATGCGTACATGTGTATGCTCTGGAAAGTGTGTGTTTGTGCGTACATGTATATGTGTATGCTCTGGAGAGTGTGTGTTTATGTGTACATGTATATGTGTATGCTCTGGAGAGTGTGTGGTTGTGTGTACATGTATATGTGTATGCTCTGGAGAGTGTGTGTTTATGCGTACATGTGTATGCTCTGGAGAGTGTGTGTTTGTGCGTACATGTGTATGTGTATGCTCTGGAAAGTGTGTGTTTGTGTGTACATGTGTATGCTCTGGAGAGTGTGTGGTTGTGTGTACATGTGTATGTGTATGCTCTGGAGAGTGTGTGTTTATGCGTACATGTGTATGCTCTGGAGAGTGTGTGCTTGTGCGTACATGTGTATGCTCTGGAGAGTGTGTGTGCGTACATGTGTATGTGTATGCTCTGGAGAGTGTGTGTTTGTGTGTACATGTGTATGTGTATTCTCTGGAGAGTGTGTGTTTGTGGGTACATGTGTATGTGTATGCTCTGAAGAGTGTGTGTTTGTGTGTACATGTGTATGTCTATGCTCTGGAGAGTGTGTGTTTGTGTGTACATGTGTATGTGTATGCTCTTGAGAGTGTGTATTTGTATGTACATGTGTATGTGTATTCTCTTGAGAGTGTGTTTGTGTGTACTTAGATATGTGTATGCTCTTGAGAGTGTGTGTTTGTATGTACATGTATATGTGATGTGTATGCTAAGGAGAGTATGTGTTTGTGCGTACATGTGTATGCTCTGAAGAGTGTGTGTTTGTGTGTACATGTGTATGTGTATTCTCTGGAGAGTGTGTGTTTGTGGGTACATGTGTATGTGTATGCTCTGAAGAGTGTGTGTTTGTGTGTACATGTGTATGTCTATGCTCTGGAGAGTGTGTGTTTGTGTGTACTTGTATATGTGTATGCTCTTGAGAGTGTGTGTTTGTGTGTACATGTGTATGTGTATGCTCTTGAGAGTGCGTTTGTGTGTACATGTGTATGTCTATGCTCTGGAGAGTGTGTGTTTGTGTGTACTTGTATATGTGTATGCTCTTGAGAGTGTGTGTTTGTGTGTACATGTACATGTGTATGCTCTTGAGAGTGCGTTTGTGTGTACTTAGATATGTGTATGCTCTTGAGAGTGTGTGTTTGTATGTACATGTATATGTGATGTTTATGCTAAGGAGAGTATGTGTTTGTGCTTACATGTGTATGCTCTGAAGAGTGGGTGTTTGTGTGTACATGTGTATGTGTATGCTCTGAAGAGTGTGTGTTTGTGTGTACATGTGTACGTGTATGCTCTGTAGTGTGTGTTTGTTTGTACATGTATATGTGTATGCTCTGGAGAGTGTGTGTTTGTGTGTACATGTGTATGTGTATGCCCTGAAGAGTGTGTGTTTGTGTGTACATGTGTATGTGTATGCTCTTGAGAGTGTGTGTTTGTGTGTACATGTGTATGTGTATTCTCTGGAGAGTGTGTGTTTGTGTGTACATGTGTATGTGTATTCTCTGGAGAGTGTGTGTTTGTGTGTACATGTGTATGTGTATGCTCTGTAGTGTGTGTTTGTGTGTACATGTATATGTGTATGCTCTGGAGAGTGTGTGTGTGTAGATGGGTTAGGGGAGTTTGTTATGTTAGGCATTCCCTTGGAATTCATGAAAGTGATCATTTTGCTGTACAGTGGCTGTCTAAACAATAAATATATAGTGAATATCCCAAAACTGGTGAGATGCTTTTAGGGGGCCCAAAATAAATTTTTGCACCGGGGCCCTGTAGACATTAGGTCCGCCACTGATTTTTACTATGTGATGCTGTGCATTGCATTAAATATTTCTGTACTTAAAAAAAGATATATAGATAAATTAAAAAAACGACATTTAATTAAGTACACCGAGATTACGAGTTTTGCATTAACAGGGGTGCGTTGCTAACGAGCCTTTTTTTTTTCACCGCTCACTTAAGACAACGCTGGTATTACAGGTTCTTTTAAACCTGGCGTTAGCCGCAAAAAGGTGAGCGTAGAGCAAAATTTAGCTCCACATCTCACCTCAATACCAGCGTTGCTTACGGTAGCGATGAGCTGGCTAAACGTGCTCCTGCACGATTTCCCCACAGGAAACAATGGGGCAGATTCAGCTGGAAAAAAACCTAACGCCTGCAAAAAAGCAGCGTTCAGCTTTTAACGCAGCCCCATTGATTCCTATGGGGAAAGGAATTTTATGTCTAGACCTAACACCCTAACATGAACCCCGAGTCTAAACACCCCTAATCTTACACTTATTAACTCCTAATCTGCCATCCCGACATCGTCGCCACCTACATTATAATTATTAACCCCTACTCTGCCGCTCCGGACACCGCCGCCACCTACATTATCCCTATGAACCCCTAATCTGCTGCCCCCCAACATCGCCGAACCCTATATTATATTTATTAACCCCTAATCTGCCCCCCCAACGTCGCCGCAACCTAGCTACACTTATTAACCCCTAATCTGCCGCCGCCAACGTCGGCGCCACTATAAGAAAGTTATTAACCCCTAAACCTAACACCCCCCTCATATAAATATAATTTAAATAAATCTAAATAAAATAACTACAATTAAATAAATTATTCCTATTTAAAACTAAATACTAATAGTTACATTTGTATCTATCTTAGTGTTTATTTTTATTTTACAGGCAACTTTGTATTTATTTTAACTAGGTAGAATAGTTATTAAATAGTTATTAAATATTTAATAACTTCCTAGTTAAAATAAGTACAAATTTACCTGTAAAATAAACCTTAACCTAAGTTACAATTACACCTAACACTACACTATCATTAAATTAATTACATAAACTAACTACAATTAAATAAACTAAAGTACAAAAAACAACAAACACTAAATTACAGGAAAAAAAAAATTACAATTTTTTTAAACTAATTACATCTACTCTAATCCCCCTAATAAAATAAAAAAGCCCCCCAAAATAATAAAAATCCCTACCCTATACTAAATTACAAATAGCCCTTAAAAGGGCCTTTTGCGGGGCATTGCCCTAAAGTAATCAGCTCTTTAACCTGTAAAAAAAAATACAATACCCCCCAACATTACAACCCACCACCCACAACACACCCAACCCTACTCTAAAACCCACCCAATCCCCCCTTAAAAAAACCTAACACTACCCCCTTGAAGATCACCCTACCTTGAGACGTCTTCACCGAGACGGGCACAAGTGGACCTCCAGAGGGGCAGAAGTCTTCATCCAATCTGGGCAGAAGAGGTCCTCCAAGCGGCAGAAGTCTTCATCCAGACGGCATCTTCTATCTTCATCCATCCGGAGCGGAGCGGGTCCATCTTCAATCCAGCCGACGCAGAGAATCTTCTTCAAACAAAGTTCAAGCGAAGAATGAAGGTTCCATTAAATGATGTCATCCAAGATGGCGTCCCTTGAATTCCGATTGGCTGATAGGATTCTATCAGCCAATCGGAATTAAGGTAGGAAAAATCCTATTGGCTGATACAATCAGCCAATAGGATTGAAGTTCAATCCTATTAACTGATTCAATCAGCCAATACTATTGAAGTTCAATCCTATTGACTGATCCAATCAGCCAATAGGATTGAGCTCACATTCTATTGGCTGTTCCAATCAGTCAATAGAATGCGACCTCAATCCTATTTGCTGATTGCATCAGCCAATAGGATTTTTCCTACCTTAATTCCGATTGGCTGATAGAATCCTATCAGCCAATCGGAATTCAAGGGACGCCATCTTGGATGACGTCATTTAAAGGAACCTTCATTCTTTGCTTGGACTTAGTTTGAAGAGGATGCTCTGCGTCGGCTGGATTGAAGATGGACCCGCTCCTCTCCAGCTGGATGAAGATAGAAGATGCCGTCTGGATGAAGACTTCTGCCGCTTGGAGGACCTCTTCTGCCCGGATAGGATGAAGACTTCTGCCCCTCTGGAGGTCCAGTTGTGCCCGGCTGGGTGAAGACGTCTCAAGGTAGGCTGATCTTCAAGGGGACAGTGTTAGGTTTTTTTAAGGGGGGATTGGGTGGGTTTTAGAGTAGGGTTGGGTGTGTGGGTGGTGGGTTTTAATGTTGGGGGGTACTGTATTTTTTTTTACAGGTAAAAGAGCCGATTTTATTATTTTGGGGGGCTTTTTATTTTATTAGGGGGTTAGATTAGGTTAATTAGTTTAAAAAAATTTTAATTATTTTTTTATTTTCTGTAATTTAGTGATTGTTGTTTTTCATACTTTATTTAATTGTAGTTAATTGTAGTTAGTTTATGTAATTAATTTAATGACAGTGTAGTGTAAGGTGTAATTGTAACTTAGGTTAGGATTTATTTTACAGGTAAATTTGTACTTATTTTAACTAGGTAGCTATTAAATAGTCAATAACTATTTTATAACTATTGTACCTAGTTAAAATAAATACAAAGTTGCCTGTAAAATAAAAATAAACCCTAAGCTAGCTACAATGTAACTATTAGTTATATTGGAGTTAGCTTAGGGTTTATTTTATAGGTAAGTATTTAGTTTTAAATAGGAATTATTTATTTAATTGTAGCAATTTTATTTTGTTTTATTTAAATTATATTTAAGTTAGGGGGGGTTAGACTTAGGTTTAGGGGTTAATAAATTTAATATAGTAGCGGCGACGTTGGGGGTGGCAGATTAGGGGTTAATAAATGTAGATAGGTGTCGGCGATGTTAGGGACGGCAGATTAGGGGTTAATAAAATGTAACTAGTGTTTGCGAGGCAGGAGTGCAGCGGTTTAGGGGTTAATATATTTATTACAGTGGCGGTGGTGTCCGGTCGGCAGATTAGGGGTTAAAAACTTTATTTAAGTGTTTCCTATGTGGGGAGGGGGGCTCGGTTTAGGGGTTAATAGGTAGTTTATGGGTGTTAGTGTACTTTGTAGCACTTTAGTTAAGAGTTTTATGTTACGGCGTTAGCCCATAAAACTCTTAACTACTGACTTTTAAATGCGGTAGGAGTCTTGACAGGAGAGGGTCTACCGCTCACTTCTTCCAAGACTCGTAATACCGGCGTTAGGCAAGTCCCATTAAAAAGATAGGATACGCAATTTACGTAAGGGGATTTGTGGTAAGCTCGAGTCGCGGAAGAAAAGTGAGCGGTGAGCCTGTACCTGCCAGGCACGCAATACCAGCGGGCTTTAAAAAGCAGCGTTTGGACCTCTCAACGCTGCTTTTTAAGGCTAACGCAAGACTTGTAATCTAGCCGTTAATTAATTAATTCATTAATTAATTAATAAATATATTTAATTTATCCACAGTGGAGGAATTTATATATTTATTTACTTATTAGTACTGCTTAGGTCCAGTTTCACATATTGCAATTTCTTTCATATTTTTTTAAAAATGATTAGCCCAACAGTGGACACTGCTGGGCTAATCATTTTAAAAAAAAATATAAAATAAATTGATTTAGCTGTTTTTTTGAGATGTTTGGGTAGAGAGCAAAATTGCATGGGCGGGTGGGCCCAAGAAAATGTTTGCCCAGGGTCCATTCAATATTAAAGACGGCCCTATATATATACAGTGTGTGTGTGTATATATATATATATATATATATATATATATATATATATATATATATATATATATATATATATATATAATATATATATATATATATATATATATATATATATATTTCCAACATCTACATAGAAGATGTTCAGGCTACATTTTATGTACTTTGAGATCCTGACTTACTGAAGGAAAGTTTGTCTTGCCCACGGATACATTACATAAAACGCTAAGACCACATTCACATGTTGTACTACAGGGTTTATCAGTCTATTGCCCCTTGCACTGTGTGCTTAGCTCTTCCAGATGATCCCTATTACTTGATTATTTTGTTCAGTTTATTTGCTTCTTATTTTAACGCTTTGCGGCCAGGCAGTACCAAAATTATTTTTCACTCATTTATATTTCTTCATAAAACTCTTCCCTATAATTTTTTTCCTAATGATCCTATTTATTTTTTCTTTATATTCTTTCACTGCCATAGGCAGGCCAAGATGTATGGGTTGCTTTAAATCCTGTATAATCACATACTTAATATTGGCCATTATTTATTAAAGATGTACAATAAAGTTTACAAAGACCATTTAAAGGGAAAGTAACAGTATACACCTTTCCTTTAAATTAAATTTCTTGTCTTGCTATAAAATAACATATCAGCCAAGTGTAAAGATTTTTTTAAAATTAATCTTGTTTGCTGCAATTCTTTTTTTTTTAAATAAAAACTCCACCCACCACTTGCCTTATGCCTTATTTGGAGGAGCCAATCCAGGATTAAAGGGACAGTTTACTAAAAAAAACTTTCTCCACTTTAATTTGTTCACAATGATCCACTTTACCTGCTGGAGTGAATTGTTTATAAGTATTTCCTTTACCCTTATATTGGCATTTGAAATAGTTGATTTAGCCTGTGATAGCCCCACCTATTCTGAAAGTCTCTGGCCTTAGGACCAAGCTATAGATAAACTGTGTAAAAACAGCCAGCAGAATAAATTGCACCACCAGTTGGGGGATAGAAGAGTTGCTAAAAAAAAGTAATTGGAAACACATTAAGGGAAAACCTTTTTTACAGAATACTGTCCCTTTAAGTCTGCAGACAATAAGGCTAGCCAACGGAATAATGATAGTATTTGAATTGTATTGTTTTATGCAGTCTTTTATTTCTTATAGCCAATTTGGTAAATATATGTAGCAGAACTCAACAGGGTGCATTTCTTGTCCTTTTAAATGCTAGATAACTTTATGTGAACGATACAGACAATTTGTCATATCTTACCGTATACTCCAGTTTGTCAATGAGCTGCTGCAAGCGGCTGATCTGTGCAGACCACTGACTGTCACTTTCAACGGGCAAACCTGATATGACAGGGAGATGTCAACACCATAGTTACATGAGAAAGCTTGTAACAGAACTAGAGATATGCAACTTACCTGTGGTTAGAATACCAGAATAACGATCTGTGGGGCAGGCAGACTTCTGGGATTTACGGTGGCATCTGCGGCCCACCCTCTGGGGTTCTGTCTTCTTAACATCCTGTCTTGGGGAAGATAAAGTATAGGAAACTAACCTTACATGCAAAATAAATAGGAGCACTAAATACCCTATACAAGCTATTCTATCTAATACAATATAATAAAATGTGCATATATTAGTATAAATAGCTGCATGCACCAGAAGTTATAGGCTCTAATTCCAAGTCAAATTTAGCCCTATGGTTGCAACACCTCACAACTAGGGACACTTATGAGTTCCACATGCTGCAGGGTAAGCAAGGAGGAACATGTATTGTGCTGTTCATCAGCACTATTCATGTGATGTCCAGAGGCACAATACATGTTCCTCCCTGCTTACCCTGCAGCATGTGTAACTCATAAGTGTCCAGGAAAACATGGCTGAGGTGTCAACCCTACTCACACAACACTGTGAATGAATATTGGAGCACAGATGAGTCAACAATATTGAGTTTAGATTTAAAAATCCATCTGCTCTGGTCCCACAAGCACTTTACAGAATTGCAAATCTCACTGAGCTCTGAGAAAATATCAAGAACAAACCAATTTGTTCAAGAAATTGTTTAGAGTGTGTAATGTTTGCATTACTGACCCTACACAAGAATGTGTTTAACTCTTGTAAGGGGGTTAAATCATCGATAATGTCCCTCTTGAACATTGTAGCTCTTGTGCAGAATATAGCCAGTAATTGGCAGGTCATTCTGCTCAGACACTGCAAGTCTTAAAAAGATAGGAAAGTCAAGATTAAACGTGCTTGATTCCCATACAGCTTGTCATTTTAAGACACTTTAAATTCACTTCCTTTTTAAATTGACTTTGTTATTTTGGTGGTTGGTCTGTGGTTAAAAAGAATATGTACATATCCTTCACTTCTGGGAGCTAGCTGGTGATTGTTAGCTACACACAATTATCTCTTGTCATTGATTCATCCAATGTGTTCAACTAGCTGCCAGTAGTGCATTACTGCTCTGAAGTTGACTTTACAGGGATTAAACACAGTTATATTCAAGCAATATCATAATAAAAGCATTTTATTTTTTATCTTTTTTTTTTTTTACATAGGAGACAATACTGAAAAAGAATTTGTAAAATCATATCCCTATATGCACTGCTACATAAAAATACAGAACAAAAAAGTCTAAATTAAAAAAAGTTGCTATATTATTGACTACTACATTGCACTTTGGGTTGCTACCTCGTCCATGTTTTCCTGGACACTTATGAGTTACACATGCTGCAGGGTAAGCAGGGCAGAACATGTATTGTGTTTCTGGACATCACATGAATAGTGCTTATAAAGAGCACAATACATGTTCCTCCCTGCACACCCTGCAGCATGTGTAACTCATAAGTGTCCAGGAAAACATGGCCGAGGTGGCAACCCTAATTGCACTGCATGTTTCTTGCCTTTTCATCCAGAAATGTAGAGCGCTCCCTTTATCAACCTATTAAGCAATGAATCATCTAGCTGCAATCAACTGTGCAAGAAACCTTGCAGATCTGACAGATTTTGTTGTAGCAGCCTGTTGTCAAGACACATTTTTATTGAATCTGGGCCATTTACTTATATTGGATCATCTGTGCGTAAGTAGATAGAATTGAACTCCCACTCTCTATTGTTTAATATCCAACAAAAAAAGGAATGACTTGAATTTAAAAAAAAAGCGTTGAAAGAAGAGATTTGTGTTATTTTTAAACATGTTGAATCATAATTATTTAAAATAGTACTTTAATTCCACCAGGTTAACATATCTCAGTAACAGGTCTTTAAAAAAACTTGGATCATTTCCATGGTAACACACTTTATCTAAAATTAGACATTAGAATGATAGGTAAGGAGAGAGATTGGGGGATGAACAAATGCTATCTAACTATATTTTTTCTGGGAGGCCCATTCACAGAGGTTACACACATCACAGTAGCACCCAAATAGTCTCACTGGCCTAGATTCATTAATGTTTTGCTGTGTCTGTGAGCTTCTTAGTATTGTAGCTGACAATGAAGATTTAAAAGGGTTTAAAACCCAATGTTTTTATAAATCAGATACTGTAGATCATACAATTTTAAACAAATTTCCAATTTACTTCTATTATCTAATTTAATTAATTCTCTTGGTATTCTTTGTTAAAGGAGCTATAATGCTTTACTTGGAGCTAGCTGAAAGCCAATATCAAGATGCATATATGTGCAGCAAACAATCAGCGTCTCCTGACCCTACCTAGGTATACCTTCCAACAAAGGATACAAAGAGACAGAAACAAATTAGATAATAGAAATAAATTGGAAAGCTATTTGACCTTGCATGCTCTATTCAAATCAAGAAAGAAAAAAATGGGTTTCTTGTCTCTTTAACCTTACGGACCTTCAAGAAAGAAATGTTTAATCTTCAAAGGGAAAATCACTCTTACTTGAATTTCCTCAAAACACCTCAGTTATTTGTTCCAAGGCTACCTAGCTCTGTCAGAAGCCTTTTTAAATATAAAATTGCCAAAAATATGGCTGCCTTGGAACTCAATATAAACTTACAATAAACCATAAGCTATACTGGTATCTATTACTATCTTGTACTGATTTTTATGAAATAAATAAATAAATACAAATGCTTCATATTCACACAGAAGCCAAGAACAGACTGCCTCACATAATTAAAAGTAAATGAAAGTCAAAATTAAAGGGACAGTATACACCAATTTTCATATAACTGCATGTAATAGACACTACTATAAAGAGGAATGTACACAGATACTGATATCAAAATCCAGTATAAAACCTTTTAAAAACTTCCTTAGAAGCAATGTTGATGAGGTTAGACTAGGACACCCAGTGAAAGTGGCTGGGAACACCCCCCCCCCCTTTCCTGCATATGAGATCTGTATACATCTAAAACTTTAGGGCTTGGTTAGGAGTCTGAAAAGCAGCACGTTATTTAAATATAAGCAAAACTATCCATTTTTACAAAAACACTATAAATGGATCATCTACAAAACATTTATGCAAAGAAAAATCTGGTGTACAATGTCCATTTAAACTTTCAGGATTTGGAGAGAAAGCATAATTTTAAAAACTGTCCAAATTATTTGATATATTTTATCACACTCATAAGACAACCTCAGGAGTTCGCTTGGAGCAAAAAATTTGTATTCTATTTTATTTCACATTTAAAGAATAATCTGTGCTAGTGTGCTTTATATTTCTCGCTATTTCTCTTTTTTTTTTAAAGGGACAGTCTACTATTTTTTATTGTTTGAAAAGATAGATAATCCCTCTTTTATTCATTCCCCAGTTTGTATAACCAACACAGTTATATTAATATACTTTTATCTCTGTGATTACATTGTATCTAAGGCTCTGCAGACTGCCCCCTTATTTCAGTTCTTTTGAGAGACTTACATTTTAGCCAATCTGTGCTAAATCCACAGGAGTGAGCACAATGTTATCTATATGGCACACATGAACTAGCACTGTCTAGTTGTGAAAACTGTCCAAATGCACTGAGCTAAGAGGTGGCCTTCAAGGGCTTAGAATTTAGCATATGAGCCTACCTAGGTTTAGCTTTCAAATTTGATGACACAAGAAAATCGGAAAGTTGTTTAAAAGTGCATAACCTTTCTGATTCAAGAAAGTTTAATTTTGACTAAGTCTTATTTTGAGTATTGCAAGAATTGCTGTAATAATCTAATAAATTATTTTGTTCGTTTTGGAATTTTATGTATTACATCTTATACTCGTGTTCCTTCGGTTCCATAGCTGAAAGCTTCTGGTGAGCCAATGCAAGAAACATACGGCTAGATTTAGAGTTTTGTCGGTAACGACCCGAAAAGCTAACGCTGGCTTTTTTCTGGCCGCACCATAAAAATAACTCTGGTATTGAGAGTCCACATAAAGGCTGCGTTAGGCTCCAAAAAAGGAGCGTAGAGCATATTTAACGCAGCTTCAACTCTCGATACCAGAGTTGCTTACGCAAGCGGCCAGCCTCAAAAACGTGCTCGTGCACGATTCCCCCATAGAAAACAATGGGGCTGTTTGAGCTGAAAAAAAACCTAACACCTGCAAAAAAGCCGCGTTCAGCTCCTAACGCAGCCCCATTGTTTGCTATGGGGAAACACTTCCTACGTCTGCACCTAACACTCTAACATGTACCCCGAGTCTAAACACCCCTAACCTTACACTTATTAACCCCTATTCTGCCGCTATTACTTTGATCGGAACAGCCAATAGAATGCAAGCTCAATCTGATTGGCTGATTGGATCAGCCAATCGGATTGAACTTGATTCTGATTGGCTGATTCCATCAGCCAATCAGAATATTCCTACCTTAATTCCGATTGGCTGATAGAATCCTATCAGCCAATCGGAATTCGAGGGACGCCATCTTGGATGACGTCCCTTAAAGGAACCGTCATTCTTCAGTTGGACGTCGCCGGATGAAGATGGGTCCGCGGTGGAGGTCTTCAGGATGGAGCCGGTCCTCATCGGATGAAGATAGAAGATGCCGCTTGGAAGATGATGGTTGCCGGTCCGGATCTACTCTTCTTCCCGGATAGGATGAAGACTTTGGAGCCTCTTCTGGACCTCTTCAGCCGGATGATGGATCGCCAGCCCCCGCTTGGGTTGGATGAAGATTTTGGAGCCAGGACGGATCGGTGATACCTGGTGAGGTGAAGACAAGGTAGGATGATCTTCAGGGGCTTAGTGTTAGGTTTATTTAAGGGGGGTTTGGGTTAGATTAGAGGTATGTGGGTGGTGGGTTGTAATGTTGGGGGGGGTATTGTATGTTTTTTTTTACAGGCAAAAGAGCTGAACTTCTTGGGGCATGCCCCGCAAAGGGCCCTGTTCAGGGCTGGTAAGGTAAAAGAGCTTTGAACTTTAGTAATTTAGAATAGGGTAGGGCATTTTTTATTTTGGGGGTCTTTGTTATTTTATTAGGGGGCTTAGAGTAGGTGTAATTAGTTTAAAATTGTTGTAATATTTTTCTTATGTTTGTAAATATTTTTGTATTTTTTGTAACTTAGTTCTTTTTTATTTTTTATACTTTAGTTAGTTTATTTCATTGTAGTTATTTGTAGATATTGTATTTAATTAATGTATTGATAGTGTAGTGTTAGGTTTAATTGTAGATAATTGTAGATATTGTATTTAATTTATTTAATGATAGTATAGTGTTAGGTTTAATTATAACTTAGGTTAGGATTTATTTTACAGGTAATTTTGTTATTATTTTAACTAGGTAACTATTAAATAGTTCTTAACTATTTAATAGCTATTGTACCTGGTTAAAATAATTACAAAGTTGCCTGTAAAATAAATATTAATCCTAAAATAGCTACAATGTAATTATAATTTATATTGTAGCTATATTAGGATTTATTTTACAGGTAAGTATTTAGCTTTAAATAGGAATAAGTTATTTAATAAGAGTTAATTAATTTCGTTAGATTAAAATTATATTTAATTTAGGGGGGTGTTAGTGTTAGACTTAGCTTTAGGGGTTAATACATTTATTAGAATAGCGGTGAGCTCCGGTCGGCAGATTAGGGGTTAATAATTGAAGTTAGGTGTCGGCGATGTTAGGGAGGGCAGATTAGGGGTTAATACTATTTATTATAGGGTTAGTGAGGCGGATTAGGGGTTAATAACTTTATTATAGTAGCTGTGCGGTCCGCTCGGCAGATTAGGGGTTAATAAGTGTAGGCAGGTGGAGGCGACGTTGAGGGGGGCAGATTAGGGGTTAATAAATATAATATAGGGGTCGGCGGTGTTAGGGGCAGCAGATTAGGGGTACATAAGGATAACGTAGGTGGTGGCGCTTTGCGGTCGGCAGATTAGGGGTTAATTATTGTAGGTAGCTGGCGGCGACGTTGTGGGGGGCAGGTTAGGGGTTAATAAATATAATACAGGGGTCGGCGGGGTTAGGGGCAGCAGATTAGGGGTACATAAGGATAACGTAGGTGGCGGTCGGCAGATTAGGGGTTAAAAAAAATTCTTTGAGTTGCGGCGATGTGGGGGGACCTCAGTTTAGGGGTACATAGGTAGTTTATGGGTGTTAGTGTACTTTAGGGTACAGTAGTTAAGAGCTTTATGAACCGGCGTTAGCCCAGAAAGCTCTTAACTCCTGCTTTTTTCTGCGGCTGGAGTTTTGTCGTTAGATTTCTAACGCTCACTTCAGACACGACTCTAAATACCGGAGTTAGAAAAATCCCATTGAAAAGATAGGATACGCAATTGACGTAAGGGGATCTGCGGTATGGAAAAGTCGCGGCTGAAAAGTGAGCGTTAGACCCTATTTTGAGTGACTCCAAATACCGGAGGTAGCCTAAAACCAGCGTTAGGAGCCTCTAACGCTGGTTTTCACGGCTACCGCCAAACTCCAAATCTAGCCGATAGTCAGCTGCTAGCTCCTGCAAAAGATACCAAGCGAACAAAGTACATTTGATAATAGAAGTACATTGAAAAGTTTAATTTTGTTAAACGTAAGTTATTCATCTTTTATTGTGCCGTCAGCCTTACATAAACCTTTTATATGAGATGGAAAATTATAAAAGTTTCAAGGAGCAAAATATTTCTTAAATCATCTTACACAGTATATTTTATATATTTATGTATATAGAGTATTTACTAGAGATGTGCATTTGGCAAGTTCTCTGAGTCAATGAAGGACAAATTATTGGTTCATTCATTCGTTTGTGCCATTTGGCACCAAAAAAAAGGTATAAGATATAAAGGGGTCCGACCACTTATTAGTACCAACTTCCCCTGTCCAATGCTACCATAGTATTAGTAGAACCAGTAGATAAATTAGCTACCTACCTTTCACAGCCAGATTGGATCTCAATTGTTTCCAGGGCACACTCCAGCGAGCTCTGCAGGGAATGTAACTGATTCATAGTCTCCCGGAGAAGGAAGCGTGTCACAAACTGTTCCGTCTGGGAGGAATGATCATAATCCTAGTATAAAAATAGTGAGACAAATAATAAGTCATCAGTTATTAAGAACAGCAAACTTAATTTATTTACTTTGTTAAAAATATTTTAATCTGGGAGGCGAAGCTAACAGCAGAGCTAGTTGACACAGCAGAGCGGAGCTCCAAATATAATAATTATTTAAACATATTATCCCACCCCATTTAAGTACAAAGATCCCCTTTTTTTACTTTCCTGACCCCCGCTAACAAATCGAGTCCTGATTTGGGTCACTGGAGGATGTCACAAAGGTGACGGTGTTTAACTGCATGTTCCTGGGTCATCATAGTGACAAGACAGTACACTTGGCAATCAGAGTACAAGGATGGCATTGGTTCCTGATGTCCAGCTTCCAGCGTACCGAAAACCTAAGGGAGCTTTGTAGTGCCTGGACCCGACTTGTGCCCTGGACCCGCTCACCTCCTCTAAAGTCAGAGAGAAAGCCTGCGAAAGCGCGCCATCTTAGGTGAGGGGCCTTGCTGACGCATAGGAAGACCGACGGAACAAATCAAGCAGCAGAAGCTCTGAAATACATTCCAAAATAGCCACAACTCCTATCATACGGGCGTAGATCAGATAACGGGGGCAGACCCACTGACATCTAGACCGACTCATCAGGCTTGGAGGGAGATCATGGAAAGCCCTGTGTCACTTTTGGAGTGGAGAGAGATAGAAGTTATCTGGGCACGGTGGTCACAGTGAGCCTTGGGCTGCAGCATCACCGGAATCTAGCTGGTCAGTTCCGGACCCCCAAGTAAGTGGAAGGTACTTTGAGCACTTTACACATACTAACAGAAAGAGCTCTGCAAACACTGAAAGGAGCCTGGGGGCACAGTTAGCTGTGCAGGAGTTTCCAACAATCACAACCCACAACAGAGATAAGTAGCACTGCCTTAGGGTTACGATCACTCCTTTGTATATTGAAGCTGAGGTGTGGGGATCTTTGAGACTATCAGTACTCCTACAGATTGTGTGTACATACATGCTGCTTATACTCTGCATTTATCCATTATCCTGTCTTTAACCACTCAGATCTGAATCTTTAGCAGGGGCCCTCTTCCTTATACTAGAAGGAGCATATTATCACCATCATTGGGCCCACTGTTATATCCTGCTTAAACCATTCTATTGGTGAACTGCCTTGGGACAAGATTTTAAAGCTGCAGCAGTAATATTATCCTTACCACCAACAGGATATTATAGACGCAGAGAGCATACATCACATAACTTGCAGACTTTCTTTGTCCCTCTGATCACATACAGAGGAGATACCCTAGAATCAGACCATCTGAGTATCATATAACCTAATTCCTGCTAACCAACTCTGATTTAGGGCTCACCTCTCAGGTATTGAAGTTCACCCCCTCCTCCCTTTCCCGCAGGACGTTATTGCCTACTGGTCATACCTACTATCCTTTTTCTGGCTTTGCCCATAGGAGCACATTATCGTATACAGAGGTGACATTCCTCTTGCCTGGCTTATCTTTATACAGGTAATACTTACCACTCTGATTAACCACACTCTCCACTTCTGAAATAGCTATATCAGTTATGCAGAGCTAGTAATCTAAAAGTAGGGGAGCCGGATGGGTGCTTCCCCCAGCCCCAATTATAGTTAAGGAAGACCCCACGACTGAAGTCCACATACAGTCACCATTCCATTCATAAGTTATCAGGATTCTACCTGTGTTATCTCTCATGGCTCATAACATGAGAAAAAAACAGAAGCACCAAGACAACCCCAAGAGGACTCTGAATGATCATTTCCACAGTAAAATTATCTCGGACCCAGAGGGGTCCGATGATGACTCCAGAGATGCTGCTGCTACATACAGCAGCTCAGCCAGGACTGGGAATCCTCTCAAAGAATGTCTTGGACTACCCAAATCTACTATACTTGACTCGATCAAAGTGCTATCGGATAAGATGGACACTCATTACACCTCCCTCAAACAGGACCTCAGGCAGTTGGTTAGTGCATTGAAGAGGGATATTGCTTCTCTGGGGGAGCGAACTGAGACGCTAGAACGAAAACATGAAGATTTGAACATAGATCACACTAACCTTCTCTCCTATTCCCAAAACCTGGCAGAGCAGATCTCAGACCTTGAAGCTAAGCTTGCGGACTTGGAAGACCAGTCCCGAAGAAACAATCTATGGATCAGAGGAATTTCAGAGGATGTCGACCTCTCTAGTCTCTTCACTGAACTACTTGGATCCACCACGGAACAAGAGTCCCTCATAGATAGGGCCCATAGAGCCCTGCGCCCATGGAATTCATCCTCAGACACCCCAAGGGACGTTATAATCAGATTACATTATTTCACATTCAAGGAGAAAGTTTTAAGATCATCCTTCACGAACAAAAATCTGAAAGCACCACATAACTCAGTTCAGATATTCCCTGACTTGTCTCCTTACACCTTAGCTAAGAGGAGGTCGTTCCAGCAACTTGCTCAAAACCTTCGTCATCATAACCTCAAATATAGGTGGGGTTTTCCCGTCAAGATTTTTTTCCAACATGGAGACCGATCCTATGTGATCACTTTGTCAGATAAGGGAATGAAGATACTTTAATCACTGGGGCTCACCCAGAATAAAGACCATACCCTCAAGCCCTCTGAGCAACCTGGGACTCTAAACTCGGCAGCGCCTGAATGGCAACCCCTCCCCAGGAGACCGTCTTCACAAGCCAAAAGAAAGGACACTCTGGACCCTAAGATTCCCCCTTAACAGTTCATACCATATCCCGCATCAACGACAGATCATGTTCTCTAGTCTGAAGCAAGAGCTTACATACGGGTACATATCTTACCCTTCTAACTCTGAATAGCTCATTCCTACTTTACAGGGTCCCTGCAGCAGTCAATTGATGAAATCAGGTTACGCCTATCAAATACAATATGAGCTTATGAATTGGTACTTATCTTACCCTCAAATATAACTTCAGCTCATCTGTAATCCAATCCTCACATCTAAATCTATCAACACCTGAATAACTGCTCCTCCCTGGGAGATCCTTCTCACAAGCCAAAAAGAAAGGACACTCTGGACCCCAAGACCTCCCCTTAAAGGCATACACTATACTCTGCCTCAATGACAACCTGCGTTTTCTGGCCTGTAACATGAGCTCACAAACGGGTACACATCTTACCCTCCTATTTATGAATAGCTCATCTCTACTTCATAAAATCCCTATAACAGCTTAAGGGAGAATTTAGTTAGCATCTGTTGAATACGATATGGGCTAACAAACTTGTACATATCTTACCCTCCAACATAGTAACAGCTTATTTGTATTCCAATCCTCACACCTATCAGAGAACCTGAGACTTTTATGATGCCTCACTATTATTCAAAATGTATACCTCTGCTTACTGTTCTCTTTATGTTCTTTATATTTGTTAGTATGGTTTAGTTTCAGAAAGATATGTCTATGTATAAGTTAAATCTAGGAGTTTGATGATTACTATTCGTCTCACCTAATACCTGTTACCTAATTACCCTACATAAGTCAGTACTACTAGACTTGATTTGTTATACGCTCCACATCTCGTACATAATCTTTATATTGAAACTCAGTTCAGCAATATTTGACTGACATATTAAGATGTATACTCATGGACTTATTTCACTTCATGGAAGTCCGACATCCATACCATACTTTTCCTTAACCTTGCTCAGTTACATCTCCTGTCTGGGGGGACGCACCTCCTTCCGGCTTCCCCTACACTTCTCCATCCATCTACCTTCTCCACTCACTACAAATCATTCAAACCTGAGACCCCTCCCTACTTTCAATTCTTAATGCTCTGCTCCCTCCTGCCATTCTGTATCATCACAACACCCTTATATCTAATAGGGTTCGCATATATTTTATACACCGCCTCCTCTCTTTACCATCCCCCATCTCTAAGCGTCTTTCGACCGCTGTCTCACTTTGACATTTTATATACTTCTCACAGTGCAACTAGATTCATTATACTCTTAGATCCCTATACATATACCAATAGGTATACTACTTGAGGGAATACAGTAAGTCAGTCAACTAACACTTACACGTCCTTACCTACCCCCTGCTCCTACTACCTACCCTCCCCTTAATCTGCCCCCTCTACTTCCTCCCCCCCCTTTTTTTTTTTTTTTAGGATGGACGACCTTCGCTTTCTCACTGTAAACGCCCAGGGCCTTAACTCCCCTAGGAAACGTAGCCTCCTGTTGAACTTTAATGCGAAAATCCAAGACAGATATTGCCTTTGTGCAGGAGACTCATTGGACCCTAGACACAGGTACCACACGCACTAATAGGGGATACCCAACAGTTTTAGAAGCTTCTTTCCAGTCCAAGTCCAGGGGAGTTGCCGAGTATCTTAGCAATAATCTCCTATATGAGTCCATCTACTTAGAATCTGATCCTCAAGCCCGCTACATTATACATGTTTGTAAAATAAATTACCACTTGATGACACTGGTAAATATTTATGCACCTAATTCTAAACAAATCAGATTCCTATCGAAACTATTTAAATCGGTGACTGAAGCAAGGGGAGTTAAGGTGGGGATTTTAACTTAGTCTGGGACCATGCCCTAGACAGAACAGGACCTAAGTTATCTACTTCAGACAGAGCAACCCACCCCCTCTCCAGAGCCTTTCAAAACCTAATAAGTCAATTTGACTTATACGACTACTGGAGAGCAATGCACCCACAAGACAGAGAATATACATTCTATTTCTCCCCGCATAAATCATTTACTCGTATTGACTATTTTTTTACTAGTTCCCAACTATTAGATTATGTCTCTTCCATAAAAATATTACCACTCTCCTGGTCTGACCACGATGCTGTAACCTTGTCGTTCGGCCCTCATATAACGAGCACTACCCCTTCCCTGTGGTGACTGAGAGATCAACTCATCACAGATCCTATTTCTAAACTGGAACTACAAGAGAAAATAATATAATTTCTTTCTATTAATGATAATTCCCAGACTTCGACAGAGACACTATGGGCCAAGCTTAAAGCTTACTTAAGAGGCCACCTCATCACCATTGACGCTGATGCGTGTGAAAAACAGGGGGCCTCCCTGGCCGCTCTCACTATGGAACTGCGAACACTAAGACATCAGCTTAGTATCACCTATTCCGGCCCCATAATAAATAGCATTACAACAATTTCCAAACAAATCCAAGATTTAGAGTACCAAAGAACACATTACAATTTAGAGAAATTCAAAAGAATCTTTTACCACCACGGTAATAAAGCCTCGTTATTACTAGCAGCAAAACTTAGGCATCACACAGCGCAAGCCAAAATTATGTCCATAACCAATGTTGCAGGCAAATCAGTATATTCCCCCAGAGTAATCGGAGACACTTTCAAATCTTACTACCACTCCTTCTATAACAGAGGAAGGACTTGACTGCTCCTCACCTAACCAGACAGACATTAGATTGTTCTTGGATCCACTTAATTTACCTCGCCTTTCACCGGATAGCCTCCTGGCTCTAGCTACCCCCATAACACTAGAAGAAGCACAGAAGGCAATTAAAGATCTCAAGTTAGGCAAATCCCCAGGACCAGATGGTTACACAGTCCGCTTCTATAAAGTGTTCCAGCCTCTAATAGCCTCCTTATTGTGTCGGCTATTCAGAGAGATAATGCACAAGGGCGCCTTTAATGGAGAATATTTAGTGACAATCACCACGATACTGAAACCATGGAAGCCTCCTGAGCTATGCGGCAGTTACTGCCCAATATCCCTCCTCAATTTAGACACAAAACTATATGCCAAACTCCTGGCGGATAGACTGTCAAGAGTTATCACTTCACTGATCCACCCTGATCAAGTGGGTTTTGTCCCTCAGATGGAGGGACCGGACGCCACCAGACGAATTCTCAATGTTTTGTCGATCGCCTCTAGTAAGAGGGTCCCATTCCTTGCCCTGTCACACAGGACACAGGTCCTCTCCACAGTACAATACATTAAAAGAATGGAGCTGTATTCACACAGAACTCTTGATAAGGTAGACTTCTACCTGGAGACTTGGTCTGTCTGGACTGAGAAATTCCCAGATTAATATGGGCCATTAACTATGTCATCCTCTCATCCCCCTCTTCCCTTTTTTTTTTTTTTCTCTTCCTCCCCCTCCCTCTTCTCCCCCCTCTCCCCCCCCCCCCAACCCCCAACCTGGATAATTCCCCACATTACTGACACTACTGGAAACTTATCTCTGCAAAATTATTGATACTAGGACTAGCTGCACAAACCACTACTTAGCATAATTTACTTGGAACCCCCCCCCGAAAAAACTGAGGTATCAAGTTCTTTGTTTTACGGATAAATGTAACCTTAAACTTTCCATTTTGCCTACTGTACCCAAAATTGGATCTCAAATGTTTAATGCCCGGATGCCAGCCGGACTATGTTATGTAACTGGCCAAAGTTTTTGTACAGTCCAATGTTTGACCGTTCCATTGTTATGCGATATCATTTGTATGAACCTGTTCCTCAATAAAAAAAATGTTTTCTCAAAAATATTTTAATCTAATACAATATAGATGAAGAAGAAGTGTTTATTGTCACATTTCTTTGATCAGATCAGATAAATATATCTTACATAGAGCACTTGCTTTTGTCAAGGTTGAGTGACAACATGTGACCTTGGTGCTGTACACATTTCTAAGACGCATCTGCCAGAGTTTCTGTATTAGTTGAATATAATCTATCATGCATTGTAATCAGTACAGTTAATTATTTTCCCAGGAGTGACATCACTAAGAAAAATGAATCCCAAAACCCTAATAACAAGGCATTTATTTTTTCAACATAGGAGACCAACATAACTTAAATATAAATTGGATGGACATTTAATCTGAATCATGAAAGTTTAATTTTTAATACATATCTCTTTAAATGGTCAGTTTTGCTGACAAAATACTGCTGAGTGACCAACCTAGCTGCCTCAACAATGAAACTGTAATTCAGGGTATTTTGATACAGTTAAACAACTCTCCGCACATTTGATTAACCTTTTGTTATTAATCCAGCAATAAGATTTAAGTAATGTGATATTTGGCGGGTTGCTATGGTTACTGGCATCTTTGTTCGACATGGTTGCTACTTATTTTTATGCATTATTTTCTCGCTTCTGTTTTGGCAGAAATCTTTTCCCAAATTGTCAGGTTTTTTACACAGTTGGCATCCTTTTGTCGCCAATTTAATTTGAGTTCTTCGTGGGTGCAATCTGGTTTCTGTCTGCTTAGCAAGTTCTTTGATCTATGTCTTTTTTTTGACAATTCTCTTCATTTGTCCATTGTTGCTGTTGTCCTTTGTTCCAGTATTGACCTTGGCCAGTTTGTAACTATCCTGTGTTTTCTGATTGTGTACCTCCATAGTCTACAAGTTACTGCGAAGCTGCCACTGACTGATCCATGATACTTTCCCCCTGCACGTTGGTGACTTCCTGCCTGTACGACCATGCTTTGGCCTTATTTCCTAGTCATGTCTGAATCTCATCCAGATTGTTGGGACAGTGTTACTTTAAACCACTTCTCAGCCTCTGGGTATATTCCTGGACAGGAAGTTGCCTTGCAATGACATGTGACAAATAATATGTAAAGTAGTAATTAAACATGGTTTCCCAAATTATCATTGCCCACGTTGTCTCTTTGGGTGTATTCATTATAAGAATTGTGTGAAGCACTTTACATGATTTTTAGCTGTGGGATATAATTTGGAACTATTCTAATGTTAGCTTATTATCATGTGATTTTGCTCCACCTAAACTTCATAAACAATATTTTACTTTGTGAGAATTATATAGTGATCAGTCTTTTGCATTTATTTTTAGCTTTTCCAAAGAAATCTTTTTTTTGTGTGATTCACACAACATATTATGTAAACAATCTACATTAATACAGTCATGCACAAAGCAATGTCAGGATATGGGATCCCAGGTGCATAGGTGGTGTCAGTTAGGTAGCTCTAAACATTTAAAGATGACTTGTTTCTCTGTAGTTTTACCCCTTTTAGGCATGGTGCAAATGACAGGACAAGGAGAGCAGACTGCAGACTCACTGGTTTAGACAGAGGCCAATTACTGGGTTGATGAATAAGCCCACCCCTGGGTAGAACTATGAGTCCATGGTGGATTATCTGTAAAAGGAGAGCGGCAATACCACAGGCTGATTATCTTTGACTAGAGCAAGGCAATACCATAGGCTGGTTATCTGTGACAGGACAAAGGCGATACCACAGGCTGGTTATCTGTGACAGGACAGACAAAACCACAGGCTGGTTATCTGTGACAGGAGCAAGTTAATACCACAGGCTACTTATCTGTGACAGGAGCAAGGCAATACCACAGGCTGATTATCTGTGACAAGAGCAAGATAATACCACAAGCTGGTTATCTGTGACAGGACAAAGACAAAACCACAGGCTTATTATCTGTGACAGAAGCAAAGTAATACCCCTGACTGATTATCTGTGACAGGAGCAAGGCAATACCACAGGCTAGTTATCTGTGACAGGAGCAAGGCAATACCACAGGCTAGTTATCTGTGACAGGAGCAAGGCAATACCACAGGCTGGTTTTCTGTGACAGGACAAAGGCAAGACCACAGGCTAGTTATCTGTAACAGGACAAAGACAATATGACAAGCTAGTTATCTGTGACAGGAGCAAGGCAATACCACTGGCTGGTTATCTGTGACAGGAGCAAGGAAGTACCACAGGCTGATTATTTGTGACAGGACAAAGGCAATACCATAGACTGGTTATCTGCGACAGGACAAAGACAATATGGGAGGCTAGTTATCTGTGACAGGAGCAAGGCAATACCACTGGCTGGTTATCTGTGAAAGGAGCAAGGTAATACCACAGGCTAGTTAACTGTGACAGGAGCAAGGCAATACCACTGGCTGGTTATCTGTGACAGGAGCAAGGCAAGACCACAGGCTGATTATTTGTGACAGGACAAAGGCAATACCACGGACTGGTTATCTGTGACAGGAGCAAGGTAATACCACAGGCTAGTTATCTGTGACAGGAGCAAGGCAATACCACTGGCTGATTATCTGCGACAGGAAAAAGACAATATGGCAGGCTAGTTATCTGTGACAGGAGCAAGGCAATACCAGTGGCTGGTTATCTGTGACCGGAGCAAGGCAATACCACAGGCTGATTATTTGTCACAGGACAAAGGCAATACCACAGACTGGTTATCTGCGACAGGACAAAGACAATATGGCAGGCTAGTTATCTGTGACAGGAGCAAGGCAATACCACAGGCTGGTTTTCTGTGACAGGACAAAGGCAAGACCACAGGCTAGTTATCTGTAACAGGACAAAGACAATATGACAGGCTAGTTATCTGTGACAGGAGCAAGGCAATACCACAGGCTGGTTATCTGTGACAGGACAAAGACAAGACCACAGGCTGATTATATGTGACAGGAGCAAGGTAATACCACAGGCTGCTTATCTGTGACAGGACAAAGGCAATACCACAGGCTGATTTTCTGTGACAGGAACAAGGCAATACCATAGGCTGATTATCTGTGACAGGAACAAGGTAATACCACAGACTGGTTATCTGTGACAGGACAAAGACAAAACCACAGGCTAGTTATCTGTGACAGGAGCAAGGCAATACCACTGGCTGGTTATCTGTGACAGGACAAAGACAATACCACAGGCTAATTATCTGTGACAGGAGCAAGGTAATACCACATGCTGATGATCTGTGACAGGACAAAGGCAATACCACAGACTGGTTATCTGTGACAGGACAAAGACAATATGACAGGCTAGTTATCTGTGAAAGGAGGAAGGCAATACCACTGGCTGGTTATCTGTGACAGGTCAAAATCATAAAATCATTATATAAAAGCAAACACTAGGTCAGAGACAAAAGACAGAGAGAGACCCAGTACCAGAGTTGTCTTATATATCCAGCTAATTGTAAAACTGACGCACCTAGGAAACAGCCTTATGACAGATGGCTTATTATGGAGAGTACATAGCAAAAAGGGCAAAGCCCTCCAATGACTCATAACATAATCACTGAGCTATGAGGAGACCGACGTTTATTTGCTCCAGGCAGTCTTCATCAATAACCACTAAATTAGTCACCATGTTTCACTTTCATATTGACTGTGTGTACGTTGTTACCATGTAGGTGTGCCAACCCCCCCCCCCCCCCCCCCATATGGAACCTCTTTGAAAAACCTGTTTTTTGTACAGTTACCCAATCCAAATCAAATGTTCCTGTCATATCAAAATTGCAATTCAGGTTGCTCAACTTCTTTAAAGAGCCTTACTGCTGATGGATCAGAATGGAACAGAAAGGGAAATCAAAACCATCTCAGTTCAATGTGAGGATTTCAGAAAACAAACTCTATATGAATTGTAATGGTTGCCTCTAGATCTTATGTAGTGCATATCTGAGTCCCATAGCTCATCTCAGAATATTAGATTATAGATCAACACAACTTGCTTGGTGCAAATATTATTTAGACTGCTATGTATTATGACAGCCCTGTATTGGCAGTAGTGATGTCCCGAACTGTTCGCCCGCGAACGGTTCACAGCGAACATAGCTTGTTCGCGTTTGCGTTTGTGGGCGAACACATGGCGATGTTCGATCCGCCCCTATGTGTCATCATTGAGGAAACTTTGACCCTTTATGTCACAGCCGCCTGACACATTAGAGCCAATCAACATCAGACACTCCCTCACAGACCCTCCCAGCTACTCGGAATCCGCCATTTTAGACTCATAACGACCTTGCTTTCTTAATGAGAGGACGTGTTGTGTTTTTGCTCCTGACATTAATAGGAAAAACATAGCTAGGCTAGTGTATTTACAGTCCAGAAGGACTCCACTCATCTCTGCTGCAAGCACAGCACCCCAAAAAGCCCTTTTTAGGGCTATATTTCGTGCCGTTTTTTTTTTTTTTTTTTCGTTTTTTTTTTATTAGCATTTGCCTGGCTTTCAGGCTGTGTGTTTAAGGCTCACAGCATATGCTGTGATTACTGCCACCACTGATATCTCCCTAACAACATTAGTTTAAATTTAACTAACCAAAAAATTTAATTATTTTGCTAGTGTAATTTTTTTTCATTTTCTATTAGGCCTGTGTCACACAGCATATACTCTGGTTCATTGCTCTGTGCCAGCCACCAGTGTTAATATCCGTTTATAACATTATTTTAAATTGAAAAAAAAAAAAAAAAAAATATTTTGCTAGTGTAATCTAATTACATTTAATATCAGGCCTGTGTCTGTCAGGCTCACTCAGCATTAATATACCTCATTTTTTTCAGTCTTTTGGTTAATTGGTCTGTGCCAGGCAGCCACCCAGCACTCATATCTTCTTCACCTTAATTTAAATATAAAAAAAAAAAAAGTTTAAATTTGTTTGATAGTGTAATCTAATATAATTTTCTATCCGGCCTTTGTGTTTTGCTGACATACAGAGCCTACTGTGTTTACTTGCTGCCCTCCCTAGTCTATGAGCCACGACTCATATGTGTTTAACCTTTTTTTAATTTCCCCCCCAAAAAAATAATTTAAATCATTTTTCTAGTGTAATCTAATAGTATTTTCTATCAGGTGTGTGTGTATCTGACTTACAGAGCCTACTGTTTTTAATAGCTGCCCTTCCAAGGCTATCATCCACGACTCATATGTATGTGCTTAACCTTTTTCTTTAAATTCCCAAAAAAAAAGTCTTTAAATCATTATGCTAGTGTAATCTAATTTTATTTTCTATCAGGCCTGTGTCTAACTGTCTATCTGACTTACACAGCATACTGTTGTTAATTGCTGCCCTACGTAGCAGCCAGCCAGTGCGACCACTCATAGAGTCATATGTGCATTGCACTTCTTAACATAATTTTAATATTAAATTCTAAAATTTTAAAATATTTTGCTAGCGTAATCTAACTTAATTTTCTATCAGGCCTGTGTTTTTGTCACTTACACAGCATACTGTGTTAAATTGCTGCCCTACCTACCATCCACGACTCATATCTGCCAGCCTGTGTGCCAGGCCCAACTAACCAATTAGTGGCACCAATCATAATTCTTGTAACAGTATATAAAAAAATAAAAATCATAATTTTTTGGACTGCAAATATTCAGTTTCCTAGTGCCATTGAATTGCATTTACCTCCTGCGTGCCACTGCCAGCCTTTTGCGCCAGGCCGTCTAGCCAACTATTTACACCAATCATAATTGTTGTCACAGACAGTATAGTTACTAATTAAAATTAAAAAATTCTTGATTGTTGATGATCTTAATCCTCAGTTTGCTCGTGCCCTAGAATTGCACTTTTCTACTGCCTTCCAAGCCTGTGTGCCAGGCCTACTTGAAAAATATTTACACCAATCATATTTGTTGTCACAGTATTCTTAGTAATTAAAAATTAAAATTTTTGGTAATAGTTGTTGGGAATCCTCAGTTTGCTGGTGCCATTGAATTGCACTTTCCTCCTGCCTTGCAGCCTGCTGTGAGCCAGGCCCACCTAGCCAATTATTGCCAGCAATCATATTTCTTTTAACAGTATTGCAAAAATTGTCAATCATCACTGTTTTGACTGTCAGTAATCAGTCTCCTAGTGTCCTTGAATTGCATCTACCTCCTGCCTGCCAGCCTTTTGTGCCAGGCCGTCTTGCCAACTATTTACACCAATC
Organism: Bombina bombina; assembly: GCF_027579735.1. Classification (NCBI taxonomy): domain Eukaryota; kingdom Metazoa; phylum Chordata; class Amphibia; order Anura; family Bombinatoridae; genus Bombina; species Bombina bombina. Next base: position 1,001,323,520 of record NC_069499.1, read on the forward strand.
ATAATTTTTGGTCACAGTATAGTTACTAATTAAAATTAAAAAATTCTTGATTGTTGATGATCTTAATCCTTAGTTTGCTCGTGCCCTAGAATTGCACTTTTCTACTGCCTTCCAAGCCTGTGTGCCAGGCCTACTTGAAAAATATTTACACCAATCATATTTGTTGTCACAGTATTCTTAGTAATTAAAAATTAAAATTTTTGGTAATAGTTGTTGTGAATCCTCAGTTTGCTGGTGCCATTGAATTGCACTTTCCTCCTGCCTTGCAGCCTGCTGTGTGCCCACCTAGCCAATTATTGCCAGCAATCATATTTCTTTTAACAGTATTGCAAAAATTGTCAATCATCACTTTTTTGACCGTCAGTAATCAGTCTCCTAGTGTCCTTGAATTGCATCTACCTCCTGCCTGCCAGCCTTTTGTGCCAGGCCGTATTGCCAACTATTTACACCAATCATAATTTTTGGTCACAGTATAGTTACTAATTAAAATTAAAAAAATTCTTGATTGTTGATGATCTTAATCCTCAGTTTGCTCGTGCCCTAAAATTGTACTTTTCTACTGCCTTCCAAGCCTGTGTGCCAGGCCTACTTTAAAAATATTTACACCAATCGTATTTGTTGTCACAGTATTCTTAATAATTAAAAATTAAAAATGTTGGTAATAGTTGTTGTGAATCCTCAGTTTGCTGGTGCCATTGAATTGCACTTTCCTCCTGCCTTGCAGCCTGCTGTGTGCCCACCTAGCCAATTATTGCCAGCAATCATATTTCTTTTAACAGTATTGCAAAAATTGTCAATCATCAATGTTTTGACTGTCAGTAATCAGTCTCCTAGTGTCCTTGAATTGCATCTACCTCCTGCCTGCCAGCCTTTTGTGCCAGGCCGTCTTGCCAACTATTTACACCAATCATAATTTTTGGTCACAGTATAGTTACTAATTAAAATTAAAAAATTCTTGATTGTTGATGATCTTAATCCTCAGTTTGCTCGTGCCCTAGAATTGCACTTTTCTACTGCCTTCCAAGCCTGTGTGCCAGGCCTACTTGAAAAATATTTACACCAATCATATTTGTTCTCACAGTATTCTTAATAATTAAAAATTAAAATTTTTGGTAATAGTTGTTGTGAATCCTCAGTTTGCTGGTGCCATTGAATTGCACTTTCCTCCTGCCTTGCAGCCTGCTGTGTGCCCACCTAGCCAATTATTGCCAGCAATCATATTTCTTTTTACAGTATTGCAAAAATTGTCAATCATCACTGTTTTGACTGTCAGTAATCAGTCTCCTAGTGTCCTTGAATTGCATCTACCTCCTGCCTGCCAGCCTTTTGTGCCAGGCCGTCTTGCCAACTATTTACACCAATCATAATTTTTGGTCACAGTATAGTTACTAATTAAAATTAAAAAATTCTTGATTGTTGATGATCTTAATCCTCAGTTTGCTCGTGCCCTAGAATTGCACTTTTCTACTGCCTTCCAAGCCTTTGTGCCAGGCCTACTTGAAAAATATTTACACCAATCATATTTGTTGTCACAGTATTCTTAATAATTATAAATTAAAATTTTTGGTAATAGTTGTTGTGAATCCTCAGTTTGCTGGTGCCATTGAATTGCACTTTCCTCCTGCCTTGCAGCCAGCTGTGTGCCCACCTAGCCAATTATTGCCAGCAATCATATTTCTTTTAACAGTATTGCAAAAATTGTCAATCATCACTGTTTTGACTGTCAGTAATCAGTCTCCTAGTGTCCTTGAATTGCATCTACCTCCTGCCTGCCAGCCTTTTGTGCCAGGCCGTCTTGCCAACTATTTACACCAATCATAATTTTTGGTCACAGTATAGTTACTAATTAAAATTAAAAAAATCTTGATTGTTGAGGATCTTAATCCTCAGTTTGCTCGTGCCCTAGAATTGCACTTTTCTACTGCCTTCCAAGCCTGTGTGCCAGGCCTACTTGAAAAATATTTACACCAATCATATTGGTTGTCACTATATTCTTAGTAATTAAAAATTAAAATTTTTGGTAATAGTTGTTGCGAATCCTCAGTTTGCTGGTGCCATTGAATTGCACTTTCCTCCTGCCTTGCAGCCTGCTGTGAGCCAGGCCCACCTAGCCAATTATTGCCAGCAATCATATTTCTTTTAACAGTATTGAAAAATTGTCAATCATAACTGTTTTGACTGTCAGTAATCAGTCTCCTAGTGTCCTTGAATTGCATCTACCTCCTGCCTGCCAGACTTTTGTGCCAGGCCGTCTTGCCAACTATTTACGCCAATCATAATTTTTGGTCACAGTATAGTTACTAATTAAAATTAAAAAATTCTTGATTGTTGATGATCTTAATCCTCAGTTTGCTCGTGCCCTAGAATTGCACTTTTCTACTGCCTTCCAAGCCTTTGTGCCAGGCCTACTTGAAAAATATTTACACCAATCATATTTGTTGTCACAGTATTCTTAGTAATTAAAAATTAAAATTTTTGGTAATAGTTGTTGTGAATCCTCAGTTTGCTGGTGCCATTGAATTGCACTTTCCTCCTGCCTTGCAGCCTGCTGTGAGCCAGGCCCACCTAGCCAATTATTGCCAGCAATCATATTTCTTTTAACAGTATTGCAAAAATTGTCAATCATCACTGTTTTGACTGTCAGTAATCAGTCTCCTAGTGTCCTTGAATTGCATCTACCTCCTGCCTGCCAGCCTTTTGTGCCAGGCCGTCTTGCCAACTATTTACACCAATCATAATTTTTGATCACAGTATAGTTACTAATTAAAATTAAAAAATTCTTGATTGTTGATGATCTTAATCCTCAGTTTGCTCGTGCCCTAGAATTGCACTTTTCTACTGCCTTCCAAGCCTGTGTGCCAGGCCTATTTGAAAAATATTTACACCAATCATATTTGTTCTCACAGTATTCTTAATAATTAAAAATTAAAATTTTTGGTAATAGTTGTTGTGAATCCTCAGTTTGCTGGTGCCATTGAATTGCACTTTCCTCCTGCCTTGCAGCCTGCTGTGTGCCCACCTAGCCAATTATTGCCAGCAATCATATTTCTTTTTACAGTATTGCAAAAATTGTCAATCATCACTGTTTTGACTGTCAGTAATCAGTCTCCTAGTGTCCTTGAATTGCATCTACCTCCTGCCTGCCAGCCTTTTGTGCCAGGCCGTCTTGCCAACTATTTACACCAATCATAATTTTTGGTCACAGTATAGTTACTAATTAAAATTAAAAAATTCTTGATTGTTGATGATCTTAATCCTCAGTTTGCTCGTGCCCTAGAATTGCACTTTTCTACTGCCTTCCAAGCCTTTGTGCCAGGCCTACTTGAAAAATATTTACACCAATCATATTTGTTGTCACAGTATTCTTAATAATTATAAATTAAAATTTTTGGTAATAGTTGTTGTGAATCCTCAGTTTGCTGGTGCCATTGAATTGCACTTTCCTCCTGCCTTGCAGCCAGCTGTGTGCCCACCTAGCCAATTATTGCCAGCAATCATATTTCTTTTAACAGTATTGCAAAAATTGTCAATCATCACTGTTTTGACTGTCAGTAATCAGTCTCCTAGTGTCCTTGAATTGCATCTACCTCCTGCCTGCCAGCCTTTTGTGCCAGGCCGTCTTGCCAACTATTTACACCAATCATAATTTTTGGTCACAGTATAGTTACTAATTAAAATTAAAAAAATCTTGATTGTTGAGGATCTTAATCCTCAGTTTGCTCGTGCCCTAGAATTGCACTTTTCTACTGCCTTCCAAGCCTGTGTGCCAGGCCTACTTGAAAAATATTTACACCAATCATATTGGTTGTCACTATATTCTTAGTAATTAAAAATTAAAATTTTTGGTAATAGTTGTTGCGAATCCTCAGTTTGCTGGTGCCATTGAATTGCACTTTCCTCCTGCCTTGCAGCCTGCTGTGAGCCAGGCCCACCTAGCCAATTATTGCCAGCAATCATATTTCTTTTAACAGTATTGAAAAATTGTCAATCATCACTGTTTTGACTGTCAGTAATCAGTCTCCTAGTGTCCTTGAATTGCATCTACCTCCTGCCTGCCAGACTTTTGTGCCAGGCCGTCTTGCCAACTATTTACGCCAATCATAATTTTTGGTCACAGTATAGTTACTAATTAAAATTAAAAAATTCTTGATTGTTGATGATCTTAATCCTCAGTTTGCTCGTGCCCTAGAATTGCACTTTTCTACTGCCTTCCAAGCCTTTGTGCCAGGCCTACTTGAAAAATATTTACACCAATCATATTTGTTGTCACAGTATTCTTAGTAATTAAAAATTAAAATTTTTGGTAATAGTTGTTGTGAATCCTCAGTTTGCTGGTGCCATTGAATTGCACTTTCCTCCTGCCTTGCAGCCTGCTGTGAGCCAGGCCCACCTAGCCAATTATTGCCAGCAATCATATTTCTTTTAACAGTATTGCAAAAATTGTCAATCATCACTGTTTTGACTGTCAGTAATCAGTCTCCTAGTGTCCTTGAATTGCATCTACCTCCTGCCTGCCAGCCTTTTGTGCCAGGCCGTCTTGCCAACTATTTACACCAATCATAATTTTTGATCACAGTATAGTTACTAATTAAAATTAAAAAATTCTTGATTGTTGATGATCTTAATCCTCAGTTTGCTCGTGCCCTAGAATTGCACTTTTCTACTGCCTTCCAAGCCTGTGTGCCAGGCCTATTTGAAAAATATTTACACCAATCATATTTGTTCTCACAGTATTCTTAATAATTAAAAATTAAAATTTTTGGTAATAGTTGTTGTGAATCCTCAGTTTGCTGGTGCCATTGAATTGCACTTTCCTCCTGCCTTGCAGCCTGCTGTGTGCCCACCTAGCCAATTATTGCCAGCAATCATATTTATTTTAACAGTATTGCAAAAATTGTCAATCATCACTGTTTTGACTGTCAGTATTCAGTCTCCTAGTGTCCTTGAATTGCATTTACCTCCTGCCTGCCAGCCTTTTGTGCCAGGCCGTCTTGCCAACTATTTACACCAATCATAATTGTTGTCACAGTATAGTTACTAATTAAAATTAAAAAAAATTTGATTGTTGATCTTAATCCTTAGTTTGCTCGTGCCATTGAATTGTACTTTTCTACTGCCTGCCAGCCTGTGTGCCAGGCCCAACTATCCAATTAGTGCCAGCAATCATATTTCTTTTAACAGTATTGCAAAATTTGTCAATCATCACTGTTTTGACTGTCAATCTGCAGTCTACTAGTGCCCTTGAATTGCATTTTCCTCCTTCCTGCCTGCCTGTGTGCCAGTCCTAACTAGCCAATTAGTGCCACCAATCATATTTATTGTAACAGGATTGGAATTTTTGTTAATCATAACTGTTATGACTGTGATTCTTCAGTCTCCTAGTGCCATTGAATTGCAGTTTCCTTTCTCCCAGCGTGTGTGCCAGACATGCCCATTTGCCAACTAGTGCCAACAATCATATTTGTTGTCACAGTACTTTTCATATTTAAAAAAATTAACAATTTGTGATGTTTAAAACATCTGTCTTTTTTGTTGTTGTCAGTCTCACAGCGTATACTGTGCCCACTTGCACAGTGCCACCACTCATATAATTGGTGTAATAGTATTGTTAGTGTCCATTTAAAAAAAAATGACAGGCAGAGGCAGGCCACCCTGCAGGTTCTGTGGTCGTGGTCGTGGTGCTGTGATTCCTTTAGACCCTAGAAATATGCACATTGTTCAGACGCCGGGTGCCAGGGGGGACGCGAAAAGTTCTGAGGAGGACCTAGTTGAATGGCTAGCACAGGACACCCAATCTTCTTCAGCTTCCGCTGCTAGTACCCCTAACCTTGACGCACCATCTACGTCCAGCTGTGCTTTGGGCAGGTCTCAAGTGACCAGTGCCACTCCCCCGCCTGTCGCCACCACCAACACTAGCACCACAGCCGCTTCACTTGATCTGTCACAGGAGTTATTGACACATCAGTTGGAAGAAATGAGTGATGCGCAACCATCATTGACAGAGGATGTAGATAATAGTGATCAGTCTCATTACCGACATGGAGGTACGGTGTGATGATGATGATGATGTTGTACCCGCTGCTGCTTCCTTTCTTGATGTTTCAGATACAAGTGAAGCGGTTGATGATGATGTGTCGGTGGATGTCACGTGGGTGCCTGCTAGAAGAGAAGAAGAAGAGGGGGAAAGTTCAGATGGGGAGACAGAGAGGAGGAGGAGGAGGAGACGATTTGGAAGCATGGGGAGGTCGTCTCAAGGAGCTAGTGGCACAGTCAGACAGCATGCATCGTCACCAGGGGTCAGCCAGACAGCACGCCGACGCCCATCAACGCATGCTGTTGCCACCACCAGTATGCCGTCATCGCAGAGCTCAGCAGTGTGGCATTTTGTTTGTGTGTCTGCCTCTGACAACAGCGATGCCATTTGCAACCTGTGCCAAAAGAAACTGAGTCGTGGGAAGTCCAACAGCCACCTAGGTACAACTGCTTTGCGAAGGCACATGGTCTCCCATCACAAAGGCCGATGGGAAGAACACATGAGTAGAAGCAGCACACAAAGTGAAAGCCGCCCTCCTCCTCCTGCTCCATCATCTTCAGCCACGTCAACCAGTGCTGTCCTCCTTGCCCCCTCTCAACCATCCTCCACTCAGTCTCTCTTACGTAGCAGTTCCTGGTCATCTGCCCACAGTCAGGTGTCTGTCAAGGACATGTTTGAGCGTAAGAAGCCAATTTCTCAAAGTCACCCCCTTGCCCGGCGTCTGACAGCTGGCTTGTCTGAACTCTTAGCCCGCCAGCTTTTACCATACAAGCTGGTGGAGTCTGATGCTTTCAAAAAATTTGTATCTATTGGGACACCGCAGTGGAAGGTACCTGGCAGAAATTTCTTTTCACAAAAGGCAATCCCAAACCTGTACTCTGTTGTGAGAAAGGAAGTTATGGTATGTCTGGCACACAGCGGTGGGGCAAGGGTCCATATGACCACGGATAGCTGGTCTGCAAAGCATGGTCAGGGCAGGTATATCACCTACACTGCGCATTGGGTAAACCTGCTGACTTCTGACAAGCATGGAATGCGTGGCTCTGCAGAAGAGTTGGTGACACCTCCACGACTTGCAGGCAGGCCTGCTGCTACCTCCTCTACTCCTCCTACTCCATCCTCTTCCATAACCTCTTCCTTGGCTGAGTCCTCTTCAACTTCTGCATCTTGCTCCACATCTATGGCACCCCCCCAGCTCCCCAGGTACTATGCTACATCCCGGGTAAGGCAGTGTCACGCCGTCTTGGGGTTGACTTGCCTGAAAGCGGAGAGTCACACCGCACCAGCACTCCTGACCACCCTGAACGCACAGGTGGATCAGTGGCTGACTCCGCACCAACTGGAGATTGGCAAGGTTGTTTCTGACAATGGAAGTAATTTGGTGGCGGCATTGAAATTGGGCAAGTTGACACATGTGCCGTGCATGGCACATGTGTGTAATCTAATTGTACAACGATTTGTCCATAAGTACCCAGGCTTACAGGACGTCCTGAAGCAACAAGAAAAAGCTGTTAATGAGTATTTGTATGACCGGGGTGCTAGGACAGCCTCTGGGGAGCTGGGGATATTTTTGCCAAATTACTGGACGCTCATGCGCAATGCCTGTAGGCTCATGCGTCCTTTTGAGGAGGTGACAAACCTTGTCAGTCGCACCGAAGGCACCATCAGCGACATCATACCATTTGTTTTCTTCCTGGAGCGTGCCCTGCGAAGAGTGCTGGATCAGGCAGTAGATGAGCGTGAAGAGGAAGAGTTGTGGTGTCCATCACCCCCACAAACAGCCGAATCAGCATCGCTTGCTGGACCTGCGGCAACGCAGGAAGAGGATTGTGAGGAAGAGGAGTCAGAGGAGGAATGTGGCTTTGAGGAGGAGGAGGAGGAAGACCGAGCACAACAGGCATCCCAGGGTGCTCGTTGTTGTCACCTCTCTGGTACCCGTGGTGTTGTACGTGGCTGGGGGGAAGAAGATACCATCAGTGAGATCAGTGAGGAGGAGGAACAGGACATGATTAGCTCGGCATCCAACCTTGTTCAAATGGGTTCTTTCATGCTGTCGTGCCTGTTGAGGGACCCTCGTATAAAAAAGCTGAAGGAGAACGACCTGTACTGGGTGTCCACGCTCCTCGACCCCCGGTATAAGCATAAAGTGCCAGAAATGTTACCAAATTCCCGCAAGTCGGAAAGGATGGAGCATTTTAACAATAAATTAAAAACTATGCTTTACACAGCGTATAAGGGTGATGTCACAGCACCACGAGAATGTAACAGGGTAAGAGATGAAATTAATCCTCCTCCCACGACCATGGCGGCAAGGACAGGACGCTTTCCTGACGTCTTGTTGATGGAGGACATGCGTACCTTTTTAACTCCCATGCACCATCAGAGCCTTTCGGGATCCAGCCTTAGAGAAAGACTCAACCGACAGGTAGCAGACTACCTAGCTTTAACTGCGGATCTCGACACTCTCAGGAGCGATGGACCCCTTGACTACTGGGTGTGCAGGCTGGACTTGTGGCCTGAGCTATCCCAATTTGCAATGGAACTTCTGGCCTGCCCCGCTTCAAGTGTCCTGTCCGAAAGGACTTTCAGTGCAGCAGGAGGTTTTGTCACTGAGAAGAGAAGTCGCCTAGGTCAAAAAAGCCTTGACTATCTCACTTTTATAAAAATGAATGAGGGCTGGATCCCGAAGGGACTGACATTGGGCGATACATTTGAATAAAAAAGGCCCGATGATGAGATGAGCTGGCTTGGGCTACAACTGGTACACAGGCTGGCCTTTTTTTAAAAAAAAAAAGCCAGAGGACTTGCTTGACTTATCCGCCAACAACTAGTGTTCAAGCCACAAGCTTTTAGGGCACTTTATAAATGTTTTCCAAACATCAATTTCTCTGGCCGCTGCTACAGCAGTTGCTACAACAATACCCAAATTTTTCAGTCATTTGTACATTCCTAATTTTTCTGGCCTCTGCTGCAGCTCTGTGGGTACAAAACTCAAATTAAAAAAAAAGTCACATAACACTAGTGATTAAACTGTTACGAATTGTACAACTTAGCACACCACTCATATCTGGTGGACCATTAAATTGAACACAAAATGCCACAAATTTGAAGGAGGAGGACCGACCAAGCAACTTTATCCGTCTCTTGGTTGCTCTAAATTATCTCCGTGTTCCATCTATGCCATACCTGTACTCTATTGTGCAAAAGGGTGGCATATGTGGTGTTTCATGCTGTTGTGCCTGTTGCGGGTCGTGGCCCATGGTATAAAAAGGCTGAAGGAGAACGACCTGTAATGGGTGCCCCATCAAATTTTTAGAAAAATGTTCCTGGTTCCTCTCAATTATCTCCGGGTTTCTAAAATGGATGCCATACCTGTACTCGCTTGTGCAAAAGGATGGCATATGTGGTGGTGTTTCCTGCAGTTGTTTCTGTTGAGGGTGCTGGACCCTCTTATAAAAAAGCTGAAGGAGAACGACCTGGAGTGGGAGTCCAAGCATGGTTTTTGGGACTATTTCACTTTTACAAACAATTATCTATGGGTTTCTAAAATCAATGCCGTACCAGTACTCTATTGTTCAAAAGGATGCCATATGTTCTCTTTCCTGCTGGTATTTTGTTGGAGGGTCCTGGACCCTCTTATAAAAAGGCCTAAGGAGAAAGAGGTGTACTGGGTGTCCACTCAATTTTTTTTTCTATTTCACATTTGACCAAAATTATCTCTGGGTTTGTAAAATCAATGCTGTACCTATACTCTATTGTTCAAAAGGATGCCATACGTCCTGTTTCCTGCTGGTGTTTTTTTTGAGGGTCCTGGACCCTCTTATAAAAAGGCCGAAGGAGAAAGAAGTGTACTGGGTGTCCATCGAATCATTTGTTTGATTCAAATTCCCGGTTGCAACAAATTATCTCCGGGTTTCTAAAATCAATGCCTTTCCTGTAATCTAATTTTCAAAAGGATGCCATATGTCCTCTTTCCTGCTGCTGGTTTTGTGGAGGGTCCTGGAGCCTCTGCTAAAAAAAGGCCTAAGGATAAATAAGTGTACTGGGTGTCTAATCAATCTTTTTTTAGATTTCACGGTTGCAACAAATTATCCCCGGGTTTCTAAAATCAATGCCTTTCCTGTAATCAATTATTCACAAGGATGCCATATGTCCTCTTTCATGCTGTTGTTTCTGTTGAGGCTCCGGGAGCCTCTTATAAAAAGGCCTAAGGATAAAGAAGTGTACTGGGTGTATAATCTAAGTTTTTTTAGATTTCATGGTTGCAACTAATGATCTCTGTGTTTCTAAAATCAATGCCTTTCCTGTAATCTAATTTTCAAAAGGATGCCATATGTCCTCTTTCATGCTGCTGGTTTTGTGGAGGGTCCTGGAGCCTCTGCTAAAAAGGCCTAAGGATAAATAAGTGTACTGGGTGTCTAATCAATCTTTTTTTAGATTTCACGGTTGCAACAAATTATCCCCGGGTTTCTAAAATCAATGCCTTTCCTGTAATCTATTATTCAAAAGGATGACATATGTCCTCTTTCATAATGTTTTTTCTGTTGAGGCTCCGGGAGCCTCTTATAAAAAGGCCTAAGGATAAAAAAGTGTACTGGGTGTCCAATCAATGTTTTTTTCTATTTCCCGGGTCATATAAATGATCTCTGGGATTCTAAAATCAATGCCTTAACTGTAATCAATAGTTCACAAGGATGCCATATGTCCTCTTTCATGCTGTTGTTTCAGTTGAGGCTCCGGGAGCCTCTTATAAAAAGGCCTAAGGATAAAGAAGTGTGCTGGGTTTCCAATCAATGTTTTTTTTTATTTCACAGTTGCAAAAAAATTATCTATGGCTTTGTAAAATCTATGCCTTACCTGTCATCTATTGTTCAAAAGGATGCCATATGTCCTCTTTCCTGCTGTTGTTTTTGTTGGGGGTCCGGAACACTATTCTAAAAAGGCCGAAGGAGAACGACCTGTACTGTACTTGGTGTCCAATCATGTTTTTGTTTTCAATTTCACGGTTCATAATAAATATCGCCGTGTAACTAAAATCAATGCCATACCTGTACTCTGTTGTTCAAAAGGATGGCATATGTGGTGTTTCATTCTGTTGTGGTTGTTGAGGGTCGTGGCCGTGGGACAGCGTATAAAACGGCTGAAGGAGAACAACCTGTACAGCCTTGCTCCTCTTTTTAGGCAGGCCAGCTCTTTGCATACATGCCCACAGACTCTGTAACACATGCCTCTTTTAGGGAGAGGTGCAGCCATAATCCAGGGTCAGAACCTCTGCCTGCAACTGTTATACTCGATTTTGCGAAAGGAAGTAAGCTTACCATGGTTCCCTGCACGTACGTATTGTTGTTATATTTTGGTGAGGGTAATCATGATGGCCATGTAGACCACCACCACTGAGAGTCCTGGAAGTAACAGGGATGAGATGAAAGAGCTAAGAATAGTAGAACTTGAAACAACAGAGTTAGCCATGGGTGTTAGTGCAAGACCGCTTGGCTTTTTTTTGGCTTTGGGTGCGGCTATTCATGCAGGCCATATAGAGCTGCCACCATTCGGTGTTGTATCAGGTATTAAACTAATAAGAACAGTACTACCAAAATACAGCCAATGAAGGGCCTTATGAAGACTGAGCCAAGGTTGGATTGTAGTATTTGGTTAGGCTAATCATGATGGCCATGTAGACCACCACCGAGAGTCCTGGAAGTAACAGGGATGATGAGATGAAAGTGCTAAGAATAGTACTACTTGAAACAACAGAGTTAGCCATGGGTGTTAATCCAAGACCGCTTGGATTTATTTTTGTATTGGGTGCGGCTAATCATGCAGGTCATATAGAGCTGCCACCATTCGGTGTTGTATCAGCTATAAAAATAATAAGAACTGTACTATCAAAATACAGCCAATGAAGGGCCTATGAAGACTGAGCAAAGGTTGGATTGTAGTATTTTGTTCGGCTAATCAGGATGGCCATGTAGACCACCCGTAACAGGGATGAAAGTGCTAAGAATAGTACTAATTGAAACAACCGAGTTAGCCATGGGTGTTAGTCTAAGACCACTCGGCTTTTTTTTGGGTTTGGGTGCAGCTAATCATGAAGGCCAGATAGACCTGCCACCATTTGGTGTTGTAACAGGTATTAAACTGCAAAGAACAGTACTACTTAACACAACCTACTTACCATGGGTCCCAGAGCATATGTTTGGTTATTATATTTTGTAAGGGTAATCATGCAGGCCATATAGACCTCCACCGATAGGGTGAGTATGAGTAACAGCTATTAAAATACGAAGGACATTACTAATTAACACAACATAGTTACCATGGGTCGCAGACCAAGAGCAGATGTCTTATTATTATATTTTGTATGGGTAATCATCCAGGCCGTATAGACCTCAACAAATAGGGGGAGTTACAGAGATTAAAGTGCTAAGAATGGTAGTACTTAAAACACAACCTAGTTAAAATGGGTACCAGACCGCATGTCTTATTATTATATTTTTTCAGGGTAATCAGGCAGGCCATATAGAACACCCCCGATAGGGGGGGGGGGGAACAGGGATTAAAGTGCTAAGAAAAGTACTAATTAACACAAGCTAGTTATCATGGGTCCAACACCGTGTGTCTTGATGTTATACTTTGTCAGGGTAATCATGCAGGCCATATAGACCTCCCTTGATAGGGGGAGTAACAGGGATTACAGTTCTAAGAATAGTACTACTTAAACACAACCTAGTTACCATGGGTCCAAGACCAGATGTTTTCTTATTATACTTTGTCAGGCTAATCATGCAGGCCATATAGCGCTCCAACAAAAGGGGGGTAAGAGGGATTCAAGTGATAAGAAAAGTTTTACTTAACACAACAAAATTACCATGGGTCCCAGACCACGTGTCTTGTTGTTATACTTTGTCAGGGTAATCATAACCGCCATATAGACCTCCACCAATAGGGGGAGTTACAGGGCTGAAAGTGCCAAGAACAGTACTACTTAACACAACCTAGTTGGGTCCAAGAACGCATGTTTAATTATTAGACTTTATTAGGGTAATTATATATCTAACAAATCTATCTATTTCTCTTCTATCGGTTCTATCTAACTATCAATCTATGTATATCTATCTATCCTATCGATCAATCTATCTTCTGTCCGGGATGTTTTGAGACCCATTATGGCTTAAAAGCAGACTCTGCATAAACTATGTAATTTTCCATGGAAGTTTTGCCAGGGATCCCCCTCCAGCATGCGACAGTCCAGGTGTTAGTACCCTTGAAACAACTTTTCCATCACTATTGTGGCCAGAAAGAGTCCTTGTAGGTTTTAAAGTTCGCCTGTCTATTGAATTCAATGGCGGTTCGCGGGTTCGCGAACAATACCGGAAGTTCGAGTCCGCCGTTCGCGAACCGAAAATTTTAGGTTCGCGACATCACTAATTGGCAGTCACTTTTAGTGTAATAATCATTTAATCTCCATACTGGGTTCTGCAATATTATTTTCTCTACTATAGAACAGACTTTTCATATAAAACAGTATAATCTAAAATTACGTTATAACTATTCAGGGACTTATTTGCAATTGATGCTTTCAGAAGTACTGACCTAGCATGTTTCATATAAGAGTTTTTTACATGTATTTATTGCACATGTATAGTGAGTGCTGCTGGTAATGTTGTGCATAATGCATACAAATAGGTATAATATTTGCATGCTACTTACTAATACTCAAAGGTGAGAATAAATGGAATCATTTCATACTAGAAAACTGTAAACATTTGTAATCAATATATATGATAGTTTCAGTAGTGGACCTACTCAACAAAGGGCCATGATGAAAAAATTGTTTTGGCCCCCCTAAAGGTAACTCAGTAGTATGCAGTAGTAATAATATATATGCTGCTCTGTATAATGATTTTGAGGATAGATAGATACTGTAGATAGATAAGATAAACCTGCCCTAATAAAAAGCAGATAGTACACTAATAGTTGCAAGTGAATTTAATTTAATTTGCCATTTTCCACTAGATTGTTACTATCAAGAAAAAACTAGAGCTAAATCATTTAAATTTGAAATATTACTGATTTAGGGCCAGATTATAAGGGGAGTGCAAAATATCGCTTTCTCTAAAGCGTTATTTGCGCTCCACTTTGTAATACCAGCACACGCACTTGTGCACTGGTATTACAGGTGAGGTGTAATGCGAACGCAACCTCGAGTTTGCATTACACTCAAATGGGAGCCTTGGGCCCCTAGTTATCAAGCCATCAACCTCAAATACGCTGGAATTCCGCAGCGTATTTGTGGCGAGGCTGATTCGCCTTAGTTATCAAGCCCTGCTGCCCGGCAAAAGTAGAATATAATGACGTAAGCTTCGATCCGCCGGACACAGTCCGACACAGATCGATTCTTACGTCACTCCAGATGTTCCGAACGCAAGTTCGGCCCAATCTGACTACTTTTGCTAGTTATCAAATGACTAGCAGGTACGCTCGGCACTTTTCCGGCCCAGCGTACCTGGTTTTCAATCCGCCGCCCTGGAGGCGGCGGATCCCATAGGAATCAATGGGAGTCTGACCATAGTGAAAGTTCATGTTCGCTGCTGCCCGATATCCCATTGATTCCTATGGGAGATGTCTGCACCTAACACCCCGAGTCTAAACACCATAAATCTGTCCCCCCCCTACACCGCCGCAACTAAATAAATGTATTACCCCCTAAACCGCCGCTCCCGGAGCCCACCGCCACTCTAATAAACTGATTAACCCCTAAACCGCCGCTCCCGGACCCCGCCGCCACTATAATAAATATGTTAACCCCTAAACCGTCGCTCCCGGACCCCGCCGCAACTATAATAAAATTATTAACCCCTAAACCTAAGTCTAACCCTAACACCCACCTAACTTAAATATTAATTAAATACATCTAAATAAATATTATTCTTATTAACTAAATTATTCCTATTTAAAACTAAATACTTACCTATAAAATAAACCCTAATATAGCTACAATATAACTAATAATTATATTGTAGCTATTTTAGGATTTATTTTTATTTTACAGGCAAATTTAAATTTATTTTAACTAGGTACAATAGCTATTAAATAGTTATTAACTAGCCAATCAGATTGAGCTCGCATTCTATTGGCTGATCGGAACAGCCAATAGAATGCAAACTCAATCTGATTGGCTGATTGGCCAATCGGAATTCGAGGGATGCCATCTTGGATGACGTCACTTAAAGGAACCGTCATTCGTCGGGAAGTCGTCGGTGGAAGAAGATGGCTCCGCGTCTGCTCGTCTGAAGATGGCTCCGCTCCGCTCCGGATGGATGAAGATTGAAGACGCCGCCTGGATGAAGACTTCAATCGGATGGAAGACCTCTTCAGCGCCCCTTGGATGATGACTTCAATCGGATGGAAGACTTCTTCAGCGCCCCTTGGATGATGACTTTGTCCGCTGCGGATGTCCTCTTCTGTTCCATCGGTGGTCGGCTGGCTGAAGACGGCTAAAGGTAGGATGATCTTCAGGGGAGTAGTGTTAGGTTTATTTAAGGGGGGTTTGGGTTAGAGTAGGGGTGTGTGGGTGGTGGGTTTTAATGTTGGGGGGGTTGTATTTTTTTTTTTACAGGCAAAAGAGCTGAATACTTTGGGGCATGCCCCGCAAAAGGCCATTTTAAGGGCTGGTAAGGTAATAGAGCTGTTAACTTTCGTAATTTAGAATAGGGTAGGGCATATTTTTATTTCGGGGGGCTTTGTTATTTTATTAGGGGACTTAGATTAGGTGTAAGTAGCTTAAAATTGTTGTAATATTTTTTAAATGTTTGTAACTTTTTATTTTTTATTTTTGTAACTTAGTTTTTTTTATTTTTTGTACTTTAGTTAGTTTATTTAATTGTATTTAATTGTAGTTATTTGTAGCTAATTTATTTAATTAATTTAATGATAGTGTAGTGTAAGGTTTAATTGTAACTTAGGTTAGGATTTATTTTACAGGTAATTTTGTATTTCTTTTAGCTAGGTAGTTATTAAATAGTTAATAACTATTTAATAACTATTCTAACTAGCTAAAATAAATACAAAGTTACCTGTAAAATAAATATAAATCCTAAAATAGCTACAATGTAATTATTAATTACATTGTAGCTATCTTAGGGTTTGTTTTACAGGTAAGTATTTAGTTTTAAATAGGAATAATTTAGTTAATGATAGTGTAGTGTTAGGTGTAATTGTAACTTAGGTTATGATTTATTTTACAGGCAAATTTGTCTTTATTTTTAACTAGGTAGATATTAAATAGTTAATAACTATTTAATAGCTATTGTACCTAGTTAAAATAATTTGAAACTTGCCTGTAAAATAAAAATAAATCCTAAAATAGCTACAATATAATTATTAGTTATATTGTAGCTATATTAGGGTTTATTTTATAGGTAAGTATTTAGTTTTAAAAAGGAATAATTTAGTTAATAAGAGTTATAATATTTAGATGTATTTAATTAATATTTAAGTTAGGGGGTGTTAGGGTTAGGGTTAGACTTAGGTTTAGGGGTTAATAATTTTATTATAGTTGCGGCGGTGTGGGGGGGCAGGATAGGGGTTAATAAATTTATTATAGTGGCGGCGGTGTAGGGGGGGCAGGTTAGGGGTTAATAAATTTATTATAGGTGGCGATGGTGTGGGGGGGCAGGATAGGGGTTAATACATTTATTATAGGTGGCGACGGTGTAGGGGGGGGCAGATTAGGGGTTAATACGGTTAATATAGGTGGCGGCGGGGTCCGGGAGCGGCGGTTTAGGGGTTAAACAATTTATTTAGTTGCGGCGGGGTCCGGGATCGGCAGGATAGGGGTTAATAAATTTATTATAAGTGGCGGCGGTATAGGGGGGGCAGGATAGGGGTTACTAGGTATAATGTAGGTGGCGGTGGGCTCCGGGAGCGGCGGTTTAGGGGTTAATACATTTATTATAGTTGCGGCGGGGTCTAGGAGCGGCGGTTTAGGGGTTAATAACTTTATTTAGTTGCGAGGGGCTCCGGGGGCGCCGGTATAGGGGGTAGAACAGTGTAGTTTAGTGTGGGTGCCTAGTGACAGGCTAGCAATAAAGCTGGGAAAAAGCCGAAGAGCAGCGAGATCGGATGAGTGATAACTATCACAGTCCGCTGCTCATCGCCTCGTACTTGGTGCGCGGCTTTTTGACAGCTTTATTGATAACTTTGGCGAGCGTATTCAGGTCCGCGGCGGCGATGGTAGGCGAGCTTAGGCGGGCGTATTGGGGCCGGCGATGGCAGGTAAGTAGACACGTTGATAACTAGAGGCCAGTGTCTCATGCCGTGACACACAACATAAGAAACTCACGCAGCAAAGGGGGTAAGTAGCGCATCGATGGCAGCACTTTGTAAATATATATGTATATGATTATAAATATATTAATATGTGTATATACACATATTAACATATAAATATACTGTATATGTATATAATCATATACATATATATTTACTGGGAACACACAGTTCCCATAGAACGCAATGTAAAGGCACTTTTGAATGCAGGTTTTTTTTTTTCTAACACCGGCCCACTCTCTCCAACTTTAAAGCCCCCAAAAAATGCTACTTTTTTAATAAAAAAAACTATAATGCCCTCTATTTTGAGGGCATTTGGGGCACTTTTAGAAAATTACCCAGAGATCTAATCCCTGCTTAATTTTTGGAGCGCAAATTGCTAACGTGCGCTTGTGGTAGCAATAACTAGCCACTTGTAATGGCTGGTAATTTATCCACTTGTAATCTAGCCCTTAAAGGGACATTATACACTAGATATTTCTTTGCATAAATGTTTTGTAGATGATCCACATATTTAGCCTATACAGATTTTTTTTTTTTTTTAAATGTATAGTTTTGCTTATTTTTAAATAACTGATTTTCAGACTCCCAACCAAGCCCCAACGTTTTAAAAGTATACTGATGAATACCTACTCCAGCTTGCTCCTGTTTGTGTAGAGTCTTTTCATATGCAGAGGAAGGGGGAGTGGGGGTGTCTGCTCTTGTTGCTATAGAACCTCTAGGAGCTTCTAAGTAACAGCTAGATTACGAGTTTTGCCCTAATGCCGCTATTACAAGTCTTGTCAGAATAGTTGTACCGCACACCTTTTTGGCCGTCACGCAACGTCAGTACCACACTTTAAAAAAAGTCCTTTTTCAATGGGACTTTAATAGCGCCGGCATTACAAGTTTTGCTGTGAGGCCAAAAAGTGAGCGGTACCGCATAAAATGACAAGATCCGTACCGCCATCTAAAGTCAGTAGTTGAGTTTTACATCGCAAATACTAAAATAAAAATATTAACCCCTAATCTGCCGCTCCGGACATCACTGCCACTAAAAAATTGTATTAACCCCTATTCCTCCTCTCCCCGACATCGTCGCCACTATAATAAACCTATTAACCCCTAAACCGCCACCCTCCCGCATCGCAAACACTTTTTAAATTTTATTAACCCCTAATCTGCAGTCTGCCAACGCCGCCGCTATAATAAACCTATTAACCACTAAACCGCAAGCCCCCCACAATGAAATATAATAAAAAAAACTATTAACCACTAAACCTCTGGCCTCCTACATCACTACATAAATATATTAACCCCTAAATCTAACCCTAACGTAACCCTAAGCCTAAGTTTAACCTTAACACCTCCTACTTTAAAGGGACATGAAACCAAAAAAATAGATTTCATGGTTTTAAAAGAGCATGCCATTTTAAAGAACTTTCTAATTTACTTCTATTATCTAATTTGCTTCATTCTCTTGATATTCTTTGTTGAAAAGCATATCTAGATATGCTCCATAGCTGCTGATTTGTAGATGCACATAGATGCCTCGTGTGATTGGCTCACACATGTGCATTGTTATTTCTTCACCAAAGGATAGCATAAGAATGAAGCAAATGAGATAATAGAAGTCAATTGGAATGTTATTTAAAATTGTATTCTCTATCTGAATTATGAAATTTGGGGGGGGGGTTTAGTGTCTCTTTAAATATAATTAAAATAAATCGAAATAAAACTTACAATTATTACCTAAATAATTCCTATTTAAAACTAAATACAGGGAGTGCAGAATTATTAGGCAAATTGTATTTTTGAGGATTAATTTTATTATTGAACAACAACCATGTTCTCAATGAACCCAAAAAACTCATTAATATCAAAGCTGAATAGTTTTGAAAGTAGTTTTTAGTTTGTTTTTAGTTATAGCTATTTTAGGGGGATATCTGTGTGTGCAGGTGACTATTACTGTGCATAATTATTAGGCAACTTAACAAAAAACAAATATATACCCATTTCAATTATTTATTTTTACCAGTGAAACCAATATAACATCTCAACATTCACAAATATACATTTCTGACATTCAAAAACAAAACAAAAACAAATCAGTGACCAATATAGCCACCTTTCTTTGCAAGGACACTCAAAAGCCTGCCATCCATGGATTCTGACAGTGTTTTGATCTGTTCACCATCAACATTGCGTGCAGCAGCAACCACAGCCTCCCAGACACTGTTCAGAGAGGTGTACTGTTTTCCCTCCTTGTAAATCTCACATTTGATGATGGACCACAGGTTCTCAATGGGGTTCAGATCAGGTGAACAAGGAGGCCATGTCATTAGATTTTCTTCTTTTATACCCTTTCTTGCCAGCCACGCTGTGGAGTACTTGGACGCGTGTGATGGAGCATTGTCCTGCATGAAAATCATGTTTTTCTTGAAGGATGCAGACTTCTTCCTGTACCACTGCTTGAAGAAGGTGTCTTCCAGAAACTGGCAGTAGGACTGGGAGTTGAGCTTGACTCCATCCTCAACCCGAAAAGGCCCCACAAGCTCATCTTTGATGATACCAGCCCAAACCAGTACTCCACCTCCACCTTGCTGGCGTCTGAGTCGGACTGGAGCTCCCTGCCCTTTACCAATCCAGCCACGGGCCCATCCATCTGGCCCATCAAGACTCACTCTCATTTCATCAGTCCATAAAACCTTAGAAAAATCAGTCTTGAGATATTTCTTGGCCCAGTCTTGACGTTTCAGCTTGTGTGTCTTGTTCAGTGGTGGTCGTCTTTCAGCCTTTCTTACCTTGGCCATGCCTCTGAGTATTGCACACCTTGTGCTATTGGGCACTCCAGTGATGTTGCAGCTCTGAAATATGGCCAAACTGGTGGCAAGTGGCATCTTGGCAGCTGCACGCTTGACTTTTCTCAGTTCATGGGCAGTTATTTTGCGCCTTGGTTTTTCCACACGCTTCTTGCGACCCTGTTGACTATTTTGAATGAAACGCTTGATTGTTCGATGATCACGCTTCAGAAGCTTTGCAATTTTAAGAGTGCTGCATCCCTCTGCAAGATATCTCACTATTTTTTACTTTTCTGAGCCTGTCAAGTCCTTCTTTTGACCCATTTTGCCAAAGGAAAGGAAGTTGCCTAATAATTATGCACACCTGATATAGGGTGTTGATGTCATTAGACCACACCCCTTCTCATTACAGAGATGCACATCACCTAATATGCTTAATTGGTAGTAGGCTTTCGAGCCTATACAGCTTGGAGTAAGACAACATGCATAAAGAGGATGATGTGGTCAAAAACATAATTTATGTAAGAACTTACCTGATAAATTCATTTCTTTCATATTAGCAAGAGTCCATGAGCTAGTGACGTATGGGATATACATTCCTACCAGGAGGGGCAAAGTTTCCCAAACCTTAAAATGCCTATAAATACACCCCTCACCACACCCACAATTCAGTTTAACGAATAGCCAAGAAGTGGGGTGATAAGAAAAAAGCATATAAAATAAGGAATTGGAATAATTGTGCTTTATACAAAAAAATCAAAACCACCACAAAAAAGGGCGGGCCTCATGGACTCTTGCTAATATGAAAGAAATGAATTTATCAGGTAAGTTCTTACATAAATTATGTTTTCTTTCATGTAATTAGCAAGAGTCCATGAGCTAGTGACGTATGGGATAATGATTACCCAAGATGTGGATCTTTCCACACAAGAGTCACTAGAGAGGGAGGGATAAAATAAAGACAGCCAATTCCTGCTGAAAATAATCCACACCCAGAATAAAATTTTAATGAAAAAACATAAGCAGAAGATTCAAACTGAAACCACTGCCTGAAGTACGTTTCTACCAAAAACTGCTTCAGAAGAAGAAAACACATCAAAATGGTAGAATTTAGTAAAAGTATGCAAAGAGGACCAAGTTGCTGCTTTGCAAATCTGATCAACCGAAGCTTCATTCCTAAATGCCCAGTAAGTAGAAACTGACCTAGTAGAATGAGCTGTAATCCTTTGAGGCGGAGTGTTACCCGACTCAACATAGGCATGATGAAATAAAGATTTCAACCAAGATGCCAAAGAAATGGCAGAAGCGTTCTGGTCTTTTCTAGAACCGGACAAGATGACAAATAGACTAGAAGCCTTTCGGAAAGACTTAGTAGCTTCAACATAATATTACAAAGCTCTAACAGCATCCAAAGAATGCAATGATTTCTCCTTAGAATTCATAGGATTAGGACATAATGAAGGAACCACAATTTCTCTACTAATGTTGTTAGAATTCACAACCTTAGGTAAAAAATTCAAAAGAAGTTCGCAGCACCGCCTTATCCTGATGCAAAATCAGAAAAGGAGACTCACAAAAAAGAGTAGATAATTCAGAGACTCTTCTGGCAGAAGAGATGGCCAAAAGAAACAAAACTTTCCAAGAAAGTAATATAACGACCAAAGAATGCATGGGTTCAAAAGGAGGAGCTTGAAGAGCCCCCAGAACCAAATTCAAACTCCAAGGAGGAGAAATTGACTTAATGACAGGTTTTATACTAACCAAAGGTTGTACAAAACAATGAATATCAGGAAGATTAGCAATCCTTCTGTGAAAAATAACAGAAAGAGCAGAGATTTGTCTTTCAAGGAACTTGCGGACAAACCTTTATCTAAACCATCCTGAAGAAATATAAGTCTTCCAGACTCTATCATATATCTCTCTAGATACAGATTTACGAGCCTGTCACATAGCATCAATCACAGAGTCAGAGAAACCTCTTTGACCAAGAATCAAGCGTTCAAACTCCATACCTTAAAATTAAGGTTTTGAGATCCTGATGGAAAAAAGAACCTTGAGACAGAAAGACTGGTCTTAACGGAAGAGTCCACAGCTGGCAAGAGGCCATCCGGACAAGATCCACATACCAAAACCTGTGAGGCCATGCTGGAGCTACCAGCAGGACAAACGAGCATTCCTTTAGAATATTGGAAGAAGAACTAGAGGCGGAAAGATATAGGCAGGATGACACTTGTAAGGAAGAGATAATGCATCCACTGCCTCCGCCCGAGGATCCCGGGACCCGGACAGATACCAGGGAAGTTTCTTGTTTAGATGAGAAGCCATCAGATCTATTTCTGGGAGTTCCCACATTTGAACAATCTGAGGAAATACCTCTGGGTGAAGACCATTCGCCCAGGTGCAACGTTTGGCGACTGAGATAATCCGCTTTCCAATTGTCCATACCTGGGATATGAACCGCAGAGATTAGACAGGAGCTGGATTCCGCCCAAACCAAAATTCGAGATACTTCTTTCATAGCCAGAGGACTGTGAGTCCCTCCTTGATGATTGATGTATGCCACAGTTGTGACATTGTCTATCTGAAAACAAATGAACAACTCCCTCTTCAGAAGAGGCCAAGACTGAAGAGCTCTGAAAATTGCACGGAGTTCCAAAATATTGATCGGAAATCTCACCTCCTGAGATTCCCAAACCCCTTGTGCCGTCAGATACCCCCACACAGCTCCCCAACCTGTAAGAATTGCATCTGTTGAGATTATAGTCCAGGTCGGAAGAACAAAGAAGCCCCCTGAACTAAACGATGGTGATCTGTCCACCATGTCAGAGAGTGTCGTATAATCGGTTTAAAGATATTAATTGAGATATCTTTGAGTAATCCCTGCACCATTGGTTCAGCATACAGAGCTGAAGAGGTCGCATGTGAAAACGAGCAAAGGAGATCGCATCTGATGCGGCAGTCCTAAGACCTAAAATTTCCATGCATAAGGCTACCAAAGGGAATGATTGTGACTGAAGGTTTTGACAAGCTGATATCAATGTTAAACTTCTCTTGTCTGACAAGGACAGAGTCATAGACACTGAATCTATCTAGAAACCTAAAAAGGTTACCCTTGTCTGAGGAATCAATGAACTGATTGGTAAATTGATCCTCCAACCATGAACTTGAAGAAACAACACAAGTCGATTCGTATGAGATTCTTCGAAAATGAGAAGACTGAGCAAGTACCAAGATATCGTCCAAATAAGGAAATACCAAAACCCTGTTCTCTGATTACAGAAAGAAGGGCACCGAGAACCTTTGAAAAAAATTCTTGGAACTGAGGCTAGGCCAAACGGTAGAGCCACAAAACTGGTAATGCTTGTCTAAAAAGAGAATCTCAGACACTAAAAGTGATCTGGATGAATCGGAATATGCAGATACACATCCTGTAAATCTATTGTAGACATATAATGCCCTTGCTAAACAAAAGGCAGGATAGTCCTACAGTAACCATCTTGAATGTTGGTATCCTTACATAACGATTCAATATTGATAGATCCGGAACTGGTCTGAAGGAATTGACCTTCTTTGGTACAATGAAGAGATAAAATAAAACCCCAGCCCCTGTTCCAGAACTGGAACTGGCATAATTACTCCAGCCAACTCTAGATCTGAAACACATTTCAGAAATGCTGAGCCTTTGCTGTGTTAACTGGGACACGGGAAAGAAAAAAATCTCTTAGCAGGAGGCCTTAACTTGAAGCCAATTCTGTACCTTTCTGAAACAATGTTCTGAAACCAGAGATTGAGAACGGAATTGATCCAAATTTCTTTGAAGAAAACGTAATCTGCCCCATACCAGCTGAGCTGGAATAAGGGCCGCACCTTCATGGGTACTTAGGAGCTGGCTATAAGTTTCTATAAGGCTTGGATATATTCCAAACTGGAAATAGTTTCCAAACTGATACCGCTCCTGAGGATGAAGGATCAGGCTTTTGTTCCTTGTTGTGAGGAAAGGAACGAAAATGATTATTAGACCTAAATTTACCTTAGATTTTTTATCCTTTGGTAAAAAAGTTCCCTTCCTTCCAGAAACAGTTGAGATAATAATTTATTACCCTGGAAAGAAAGGGAAAGCAAAGTTGACTTAGAAGACATATCAGCATTCCAAGTTTAATCCATAAAGCTTTTCTAGCTAAAATAGCTAGAGACATATACCTGACATCAACTCTAATGATATCAAAAGATGGTATCACCAATAAAATTATTAGCATGTTATAGAATAATAATAATGCTATAAAAATTATGATCTGTTACTTGTTGCGCTAAAGCTTCTAACCAAAAAGTTGAAGCTGCAGCAACATCCGCTAAAAATATAGCAGGTCTAAGAAGATTACCTGAACATAAGTAAGCTTTTCTTAGAAAGGATTCAATTTTCCTATCTAAAGGATCCTTAAATGAAGTACTATCTGCCGTAGGAATAGTAGTACATTTAGCAGGAGTAGAGACAGCCCCATAACCTTAGGGATTTTGTCCCAAAAAACTCTAATCTGTCAGATGGCACAGGATATAATTGCTTAAACGTTTAGAAGGAGTAAAAGAATTACCCAAATTATTCCATTCCCTGGAAATTACTTCAGAAATAGCATCAGGGAGATTAAACACTTCTGGAATAACTACAGGAGATTTAAAAACCTTATTTAAACGTTTAGATTTAGTATCAAGAGGACCAGAATCCTCTATTTCTAATGCAATTAATACTTCTTTAAATAAAGAACGAATAAATTCCATCTTGAACAAATACAAAGATTTATCAGCATCAACCTCTGAGACAGAAACCTCGGAACCAGAAGAACCATTATCAGTATCAGAATGATGATGTTCATTTAAAAATTCATCTGAAAAAAGAGAAGTTTTAAAAGACTTTTATGTAAACTAGAAGGAGAAATAACAGACATAGCCTTCTTAATGGATTAAAAAATAAAATCTCTTATGTTTATCAGGAACACTCTGAAAATTAGATGTTGATGGAACAGCAACATGTAATGTAACAGTACTAAAGGAAATTTTATCTGCATTAATAAGTTTGTCATGACATGCAATACAAACAACAGCTGGAGAAACAGATACCAAAAATTATAGCAGATACACTTAGCTTGGTAGCTCCAGCACCGGGCAGTGATTTTCCTGAAGTATCTTCTGACTCAGTTGCAACGTGGAACATCTTGCAATATGTAATAGAAAAAACAACATATAAAGCAAAATTGATCAAATTCCTTAAATGACAGTTTCAGGAATGGGAAAGAATGCCAAAGAACAAGCTTCTAGCAACCAGAAGCAATGAAAAATGAGACTTAAATAATGTGGAGACAAAAGCGACGCCCATATTTTTTTAGCGCCAAATAAGACGCCCACATTATTTGGCGCCTAAATGCTTTTGGCGCCAAAAATGACGCCACATCCGGAACGCCGACATTTTTGGCGCAAAATAACGTCAAAAAATGACGCAACTTCCGGCGACACGTATGACGCCGGAAACGGAAAAGATTTTTTGCGCCAAAAAAGTCTGCGCCAAGAATGACGCAATAAAATGAAGCATTTTCAGCCCCCGCGAGCCTAACAGCCCACAGGGAAAAAAGAGTCAAATTTTTGAAGGTAAGAAAAAATGATTAATTCAAATGCATTATCCCAAATATGAAACTGACTGTCTGGAAAATAAGGAATGTTGAACATTCTGAGTCAAGGCAAATAAATGTTTGAATACATATATTTATAACTTTATAAACAAAGTGCCCAACCATAGCTTAGAGTGTCATAGAAAATAAGATTTACTTACCCCAGGACACTCATCTACATGTTTGTAGAAAGCCAAACCAGTACTGAAACGAGAATCAGCAGAGGTAATGGTATATAAATAAGAGTATATCGTCGATCTGAAAAGGGAGGTAAGAGATGAATCTCTACGACCGATAACAGAGAACCTATGAAATAGACCCCGTAGAAGGAGATCACTGCATTCAAATAGGCAATACTCTCCTCACATCCCTCTGACATTCACTGCACGCTGAGAGGAAAACCGGGCTCCAACTTGCTGCGGAGCGCATATCAACGTAGAATCTAGCACAAACTTACTTCACCACCTCCATAGGAGGCAAAGTTTGTAAAACTGAATTGTGGGTGTGGTGAGGGGTGTATTTATAGGCATTTTAAGGTTTGGGAAACTTTGCCCCTCCTGGTAGGAATGTATATCCCATACGTCACTAGCTCATGGACTCTTGCTAATTACATGAAAGAAATACTCATTTGTGAATGCAAAAGGTATTCTCTCTAGTGTTACCCACAGTGTGCATGGACGGTTATTAGTAGAAAGTTCAGCATAAGCAACAACTTATTTTAGCTAGCGGACTCACCCGCTCCTCAGTGTTGGTCTCCACCAAGTGGAGTATGCTGTCTCCCCTCACTCACTGCCGTAGTCGTCCGGTCCTGGGGTGTGGGAACTTAAAGCCTGCCCTCTTGTTCTCCGGGTAGATGAAAGGTACAAGCCCCAGTGTCTGCTACTCCGGTCCTGGCAAAAGGCTGCAGTACCCAAACAAACCCTCCCCAGACGTACTCGAGAGTGAGGGGGGCGCGGTCCTTGTACACGTCCTCTCTGGACAGGAAGTGATGCAACTTGATTGTAGCTGCGGGTGAATGCCGGTGCAGCAGTTAGACAGGGAAAGTGAGGATTATTCTCCTCTGGAGGTGCTAACACGCTGGAGGGTCAATTAGAACAAAAGTAGCAAAAAAGGGTAGCGGAGCACCAATCCAATGTAGTAAAATAAAAATAATCTTTATTGGAAATCAAGATAAAACAGAAAAACGACAGGGTGCCATTATCCAAAAGGAGTCAGCTCCTACAGCTGCTGACATGTTTCGGCTGTTGTCGTTATCAAAGCAGCATAAACCTAAGCTAACCATTGCCCTGAAAAGGATGGGCATTAAAAGGGGGCATTTAGCTCTTTTAAATTGCCCAAACCCTAAGCTAAAAATAAAACCCAACTAATAAACCCTTAGGTTTTTTTAACACTAACCCCGGACAATCCACTTACAGTTTTCGAAGACCGGACATCCATCCTCATCGAAGCCGGCAGAAGTCTTCATCCAAGCGGGCAGAAGTCTTCATCCAGACGGCATCTTCTATCTTCATCCATCTGGCGCAGAGCGGGTCCATCTTCAAGACATCCGTCGCGGAACATCCTCTTCTTCCAATCGCTTCTGTAGAATGAAGTTTCCCTTTAAGTGATGTCATCCAAGATGGCGTCCCTTACATTCCAATTGGCTGATAGAATTCTATCAGAAAATAGGAATTAAAGGTGAAAAAATTCTATTGGCTGTTGCAAACAGCCAATAGGATTGAGCTTGCATTCTATTGGCTGATTGGAATAGCCAATAGAATGTGAGCTCAATCCTATTGGCTGATTGGATTTGGGTTTAGGGGTTAATATATTTATTTATTGTTAGTGACGTGGGAGGCCAGAGATTTAGGGGTTAATAACTAGTATAATGGCAGCGACATTGGGGGCGGCAGATTAGGGGTTAATAACTGTAATGTAGGTGACAGCGATATCAAGGGCGGCAGATTAGGGGTTAATAACTTTAATGTAGGTTGCGGCGATGTTAGGGGCAGCAGATTAGGGTTGTTTAGACGTGGTTTTTATGTTAGGGTGTTAGGTTTAAACGTAACTTTTTCTTTCCCCATAGACATCAATGGGGCTGCGTTACAGAGCTTTTGTTTCCGTGATCGCAGGTGTTAGGCTTTTTTTTAGCCGACTTTTCCCATTGATGTCTATGGGGAAATCGTGCACAAGCATGTCAAAACACCGCTTGTATTTGGGTGAGGTATGGAGCTCAACGCACCCATATTGCCCACACAAGCCGGGTTTTACAAAACCTGTAATAGCAGCGCTATAGGGAGGTTAAATACCGCCGCTTTTGTGGCGGTCGATCATTTCCCTATAGTGCTCAAAACACGTTATCTAGCTGTAATTTGTTTTTAAACGGTTTTATACCGGATTTTTAGATCAGTAAATGAAAATTGGTGTATACTGTCCCTTTAATCTCTGATATCAAATTTAAGAAATGGAAGCAATATGAAACTAATAATTATAATTCTGTAGATAATCCTAAAATATATTGTAAAGCAACCAAAGCTTTTAAGGGGCAAGGCAAAAGCATATTTGTGCAGTACTAATAAAAAACATGCTGGAATATGCAACTTTCCAATCAGTTAGATCAGGGTTCTTCAAACTTTTTTCCTAAGACCCAGTGCAATGATACCACATACCTTCACAACCCTTTTTATGCTTGGTCTGAAACTTACTAAAGTAATATAAAAGATAGCTGCAATTTTTGGCAAAGTGAGTAAAATGTGTGTGTAATTTATTCCTGATTGTAATCAAACTTAAAAGTGTTGTAAAAGGTAATAACACACACACCCCAAATTCTCATACAACACACACACCACACAGACTCTCTTACAACACACACACGGCACACCTACTCATAAAGCACTTACACCACACACACATTATCATACAACACATACCACACACATTATCATGCAACACACATCGCACACACACTCATACAACACTTACACCACACACATTATCATACAACAGACATCACACACACACTCATAAAACACTTACACCACACACATCATACAACACACATCACACACACTCTCATACAACACTTACACCACACACATTATCATGCAACACACATCGCGCACACACACTCATACAACACTTACACCACACACATTATCATACAACACACATCACATACACACTCATAAAACACTTACACCACACACATCATACAACGCACATCACACACACTCTCATACAACACTTACACCACACACATTATCATACAACACACATCACACAGACACTCATACAGCACTTACACCACACACATTATCATACAACACACACTCTCATACAACACACCACACACATTATCATACAACACACACTCTCATACAAAACTTACACCACACACATTATCATACAACACACATCACACACTCATAAAACACTTACACCACACACATCACACACACTCATAAAACACTTACACCACACACATTATCATATAACACACATCACACACACTCATACAACACTTACACCACACACATTATCATACAACACATCTCACACACACACTCATACAACATTTACACCACACACATTATCATACAACACACACACTCATTCAACACTTATACCACACACATTATAATCCAACACACATCACACACACACACACTCATACAACACTTACACCACACACATTATCATACAACACACATCACACACACTCTCATACAACTCTTACACCACACACATTATCATACAACACACATCACACACACTCTCATACAACACTTACACCACACACATTATCATACAACACACATCACACACTCATACAACACACCACACACATTATCATACAACACACACCACACACACACTCATACAACACTTACACCACACACATTATCATACAACACACATACAACACATACAACACACATACTGATCTCCCCCACCACTCTCGCTTTGCAGATTATCTCAACTAAAAGAATTTGCTGGCTTCAATCTTCTGTGTTTACAAAAATATAGGGCCAGATTACGAGTGGAGCACAAACATTTGTGCGCGAGTGGTAAGTGGTTTATTGAGAGCGTTTTACGAGTTGAAAGTAAAAGTGACTTCTTGAGCTCAATCGCGATTTACACTAGAATAATTACTGTGACTTCAGAGCTCTGGTTAACTGTTTCTCAAAACAAAAAAGTTGCACAAAACACATCAAAAATATATTACAGAGTACAGTTATACTCATAATAACATCATCTAATAAAAATTATTAAGAAAAATATTGCACACAAAAGTTATAAAGGCTCAAAAATATGAGATTTCAGTTGTTAGAAGAAAAAAAAGAAGGTGGGCAAATGGCTTTAACATAGAGATACATACATACACATGTCTTAAGATGTATGTGTGTGTGTGATATACTGTATGTATATATATATATATATATTTACACACACACAGTATATATATATATATATATATATACTGTATATATATATATATATATATATATATATATATATATATATGTATTTATATGTGTATATATGTACATATGTACGCATGTATAGAATATATATGTGTATATATATATATATATATATATAATGTATTTATGTATTTATATGTGTATATATGTACATATGTACACATGTATAGAATATATATATATATATATATGTAATTATGTATATATATATATATATATATATATAATGTATTTATGTATTTATATGTGTATATATGTACTTTTTGTATACTGTCTCTGTTTGGGGCGTGTGTGGCAGACACACCTGAAGTTGCAGCCTATCTATTGGATACTCACAGGGGGTGTGTCCCCCGCCCACTCTCCATTGTGCGGGGTCTCCGTCTCAACACCGGACCTTCGGGAGGAGCGCAAAAAAACAGTGAACTGTTCCTACACTTGGTATCTACCTGCTTCACTGTGACATTTGCTGCCGTACCCGTAAACCGAGGTGAGTGATATCCTTATACAAGAACTGTTTGTGAATTTACATGGGATGCGAAGGTATCCAGGGAACATATCACAACCTGAGAATAACTTGATTTAATACCGGCTGAAGACGAGGTGGGTTACAGTAACTTTAAACAGCTTTCACAGTATACCAGGCAACATAAAATTACCATAACTTTTTCATATGCCAGCATACTCTTTTTTATATGAATATCGTTATCCACACGACTAAAAGCTAGATATATCTCCTACCTCTCACTAGTTATGAATCAAGGAGGACACGCTTTATTGAATAAGTTTCTTTGGGGAATAAATAACGAACATATCATCCTTAATGCAGCAGCCTATCTTCTGGGCCAATAACAGGGGGGTGTCCTACGCTCACTCTCTACAGCACCGGGTCTGTGTTAACACATACGTCTCATAGGAAGGACATAAGAAAATATCAAATTCAAACAATATATTGTCCTCACAACAAAGGGAATTTAGCTTCTCTGAACTGTAGCTTTAACAAACAACATTGCCAAATAAGGAATTCAACAAGCTGTTCCCAAACAGAACTTAGTGACCTAAACAGCATTGGCTGAAAACAAATTGGACTAACTTATATTAATAATTAATAAATAAACTACAACTGGGACTATATATGTTTTGTAGTACAACAATAAATTGTCTCAAAGCTAAATATTTTTTCACCATCATTCAACAACTTTCTTTAAGCCAAATATTTTTAGATTAAGATCACTATCACCTATCTATATCTGTGATCTGAGAGTATCAAATTACTGCTATTGTATCAGCGCTAACATGGAAGAAGCATATGTGCTAAGTGAATTCAAAGATGACACGACTGAAACATACAATGAAATTATACACATTGGACAGCTTGTTTTTTGACATGGATGCTCTCAGAAGGAGAGATATTAAACTAGATCTGGATATAAAATCATTCATGCTATACAAACAAGATAAGCGCATACCCAGGGGCCTGCGTATCAAAAAAATTCCGTCATTTATTGTAACTGATTCAGATTTCATTGAAAAATGGAATTCAATTCTGAATGCCTGTTCCTTTGCACTAATAGAACTATTAGTAATATATAAAAAAAAAGCAAAGAACAGCATTGATGATGGAGATTAAAGATACCCAGGTATTACTCAAAAAGTATCAACATGTCATATCTGCTGTCCCTTTAAGTAGCAGATATCCTCTTTCAGCAAACTCTATAAAGGAGGGACTTAGACATCAACCCAGTGCTTGATAATTGCAAGTGTATAGTATCCTGACTTCCCAGGAAACTCTGTGGATACTAAACTCCTAATATTGAAGCCTTTCAGTTATTATCTCTAAAGGGAACTTTACTGTTCAAACTCTCCTACTTTGGCCAAATCTAATAAGCTATAACTAAGCTTTCCAATTCAAAACATCATAAGAAAAATAAGCAGAACGCTAACTAAATCTCCTCACAACCTGTGTGCTGCGGATCTACACACAGCACGCTGACGTCATCCGGACACAGACACAGGACGCTGCAGACACTGAACGCTGAACTCTGTTTGGAAGTAAACTGATACCAGCGTGTGCTGACTGAAGACTCCATTCCTCTGATGATACAAAGTAACGGTTACTTACTCAAGGACTTCAGACCTCCTATGACCATAGCGCAAGTATAATTTTATTACATTGATTCTATCTATGAACTGAATGTGTAATCAATGCTATAATTTGACTGTGTTAGCACACGCCTATCCTGCATTCTAAAAGACTCTCATAACAGTATTGAATTTAACCTACTAAATCTCCTGTTACCATACTTACCCATTGAGAGTTCAGATTGTCTCCTTGTTAACTCCATAAGGGTCAGCTGCTGTGCTATTTTAGGGTTCCATGTAAATATCCATTGTTTACAACGGAGCTCCATCTACCAATAATAATAACAACTCACCTCTGATATTCCTATATATTAGCAGACTCACAGTACAATTGAGTCCTGCTTATATAGGAGTACCTACATTCATAATATTAGGCAACATATATATTAGGGAATATTGCACAACATGACCCTGACTTTAAAAAATATGACAAGCAGTTTGAAATAAAAATTAACACATTTAAAAGAGAATTATGGCAATTCAAGTCCAGAAAGATGACCCGAGACAAGAGAGACTATGATTCTAACCAAGTTTATAGATGGACACAGGAAGACACCTCTAGAAAAGGATACAAAAGAAACACAAAAAATAAAAATAAACAAATTAATTGGAAGGGAAATAAAAAGGGAAAGAGTGTAACATTCTCTGACACTGAATACGAATGTGATTCATCAGATGGTGATAGTAACGAGAGAGAAGAAGCTGCAGCAGTGTTTCAGGCAAACGATGCTCCATATTATAGTGACAACTCTACCTCACAGTCAAAAAACGGACAGGAACTGGCCACACAGGAAGTAAGAAAAAAACACACATAGGATGTCGTGGAGGTCGCAAAAGAACCAAGGGATTCTCAGAAAAATCAGAGAACTTTATACAAAACCAGATCACAGAAGGAAATGAAGAAATATGCTTGAGTGATAAAAATGTTGTTAATCTGTCCTCTTTACCTTTGACTCCTGCGCAGGTTGATTTGCTTTCTAAAGGTCTTAATTTTGTGCCTTCCCATTGCTTTAACATCTTTGAAACAATCTTAGACATTAATAGATTTGCTAGAAAAATAACATTGCAAAAACATTTTTTCAGAAAGGATGGGGAGACACAAAATGAACCCAATGTTGACATGCAAAAGGTAGTGATAACACAAGATACTGCATCTATATCTGATCTTAACTTTTCTGAATTAAATACTATGAGGGATCTAGATCAATTATTGCAAGAAGGTGACAAAACTAAAAATGAGTGTCTACAGGAGAGTAATGTTTCTTTAAAACACATTAAAAATAAGAGCACTTTTTATCCACTAAAAACACGATCAAAAGTGATTGATATTTTTCAAAAAACAGTGGAAATTAAACTGCGTGACCTAGAAAAGTCAGTGTCAGAAACAACACATAAAAAACACACTAATCTAACATACAAAGAGAAAATGGCCCTAAAGGAATTGTCTCAAAATGAAAACATCATAATTAGACAATCTGATAAGGGCAGCAATCTAGTCGTTCTAAATAGAACTGACTACATTTCAGAGGCAAAAAGACAGTTGGGCCAAAATGATGTATAAGTCAAATTAAAAGAAAATCCAACCAAATAAATTTCAAAAGGAAATTGCGGACATTATCAGATATGCCCGCAATAACAATATCATTACACAATCAGTTGAGGAAAAATTGATAGTGTTACATCCGGTAACACCAATTTTTCATAACCTTCCTAAATTGCATAAAAATTCCCTATCCCCGCAAGGAAGACCAATCATTGCTGGTATAGGGTCTTTAAATGAAGCCCTCTCAGAACTTGTTGACACCTTTCTGCAGCCTCTAGTGTGTCAATTACCTAGTTACATTCAAGACACTACCTCTCTTATCAACAAAATTGCCAAAATCAAATGGAAGCCTAACTATAGACTAATGGTCGTAGATGTGACTTCATTATATACATCAATAGAACATTCTAAAGGCCTAACCGCTATAGAATTTTTTATTAACTCCGCCTGTGACTTTGAGGAAGCCACTAAGACCTTTTTGATTAGAGCAATCGAGTATTTTCTAACGCACAACTTTTTTATGTTTCAAGCAGAGTACTATCTAAAGAGACGTGGGACAGCTATGGGGGCAAAATTTGCCCCATCCTATGCCAACCTATTCATGGGTTTGTGGGAGCTGTC
Source organism: Bombina bombina (assembly GCF_027579735.1). NCBI lineage: Eukaryota > Metazoa > Chordata > Amphibia > Anura > Bombinatoridae > Bombina > Bombina bombina. The sequence continues at coordinate 1,001,358,088 of NC_069499.1, forward strand.
CCACGTCTTTGGAGATAGTAATCAATTTAAAGAAGAGATAATTCAATATTATCGCTACATTGATGACTTGTTCTTCATCCTGGATTGTGACGCAACCAAGGCAGATCTTTTCTGTAAATATCTTAATTGCAACCAGCAAGGCATTGAATTTACTGGTACACACAGTCAAAATAGTGTGAACTTTCTGGACCTCACCATCCAGGGTGGAGAAGTGGGGTCTCTAATTCAAACTAAAATTTACAGAAAAGAAACAGCGGGTAATACTCTGTTGAAATTTGAATCCTGTCATCCCCGACATGTACTGAGGGACATACCGAAAGGGGAATATATCCGTATAAAAAGGAATTGCACTAAAGAAGAAGAATATCAGAGTCAGGCTAGTGAGGCTACACATAGATTCAAACAGCGTGGCTACCGAGAAGGTCTTCTCTTAACAGCAAAAGAAAATGTAGATCATTTTCCCAGAGAACAGTTACTCCAATATAAATCTAAAAAATCTAAAGTTGACAAAGATGATATGACAAAAATCAAATTCATCACTACTTATAGTGTAGAATATACCAAAATATGCGCTATAATCAAAGAATCACTTCCTATTTTGTATTCTGATCCCATTATTAAAGAAATTTTAAATTCAGGATGTGAGTTCATTCCCAAGAGAGCTAAAACTTTAGCCAATTATCTATCCCCTTCAGATATAAAACCTATAAAAAACAAATGTTGGCTTAAACAAAAGAAGGGATGCTTTAAATGCCATCGTCCCATATGTAAAACATGCAATTTTATACATGAAGGTAACAAATTTGTTTCCAGTACAACCAACATGGAGTATGACATTAGATTTTTTACTAATTGTGCGACAACACATGTTGTTTATCTTCTTACTTGTGAACTTTGCAAAGTTCAATACACAAGGAAAACTAAAAGGTCCCTCAAAGACAGTTTTTTGCAACACCTTAGGTCTATTGAAAATGAGGATAGTGATACACCTGTATCGAGACACTTTAAAACAAAACACAACTCAGATGTTTCCTCTCTAAAAATACAGGCCATTGATCATATCACTAGATGGAAAAGAGGAGGTAACAGGGAAACTCTGCTTAATAAAAAGGAAATCTTTTGGATGTTTAAATTACAGACTAGCGAACCTAAGGGGTTAAATATTAGACGTGACCTGGATGTGTTTACTTAAAACTATAGTATAAATATAACTCACCAAGATCATTGTCAACCAAACTCAAAATGGATGTTTAGATGTAGCATTTATTACTTTTGTTCTAAATTACCTGTCTCTTTTCCCTTAGCTATTATCCCTGTCTGTACAACAATTGTATAACAAGTTGCGCTCTTTGTATCTGGAATCTAGATGTGATTTAAACTTTGCTGGACAAATATGCTACTTGCAGCAACTAATTGTTCCCCTTAAACAAATTACGAATGCTAGGAATCTTGTAGAGAGTAATGATATCTATGTTAAAGCTGTTTTTTCTACTGTCTTGTACTATTTGACTAGAAGTAAAGCTTGTTTGTCCTGTGGATGTAGATATCCAATCAGGTATCTAATTAAAGTGATATTATGATTAAGCTCAGCCTTAAATAGGCGGATGGGCTGATCCCCAGGTAAGCAGTGCGCCCGCGCACGAAACATGTCTGCATGGGGATCAGCTCACTTGCCTGATTGCTAGAGTCACTGCTGGCTCACTTATAGGACATCCTGGTTTTGTCCTTTTTTATCTTTGTGGAATAAAGTTTGTTTTATTTTTATAGCTGGTTGCCTGGAACATTATTTTTGTTTCTACTCTGTTGCTCACAGCATTTTAGAGCAATTATCCTATATTTCAAAGCGCTACTTTAACTTTTTGTATACTGTCTCTGTTTGGGGCGTGTGTGGCAGACCCGCCTGAAGTTGCAGCCTATCTATTGGATACGCACAGGGGGTGTGTCCCCCGCCCACTCTCCATTGTACCGGGTCTCCGTCTCAACATCGGACCTTCGGGAGGAGCGCAGAAAAACAGTGAACTGTTCCTACACTATGTACACATGTATAGAATATATGTATATATATATATATATATATATATATATCTATATAAAATGTATTTAGAAATAGATATTCCTATATATAACTGTATATATCTATATCTATTTATAATCATGTGTGTATATATATATATATATATATATAGTTATATATTGTACAAAAAAACATCATATATATGCAGAAATATTTATTTATGAATAAATAGAACATATTCTTGTATGTAAAGAACATTGAAATGTGAAATATTCATATTTTCATGCCGGGTTAGCGCATTGTCAGCCTTAGTTTTGTTTTTCCTCTTTTCTCTCTCCATTGACTTCTATTGGGGAATATGTAAACACGCACACAATATTGTAAGTTCGGCTTTTTGCGCTCATTGGGTTAGCATTTGAGTTAAAACAGTTTACTATCAACTCATAATACGAGCGCAACCCGACGAGCGTAAATAGCTTAAATTTAGCGCAATTAATGATCAAGCGGGAGCGTTAATTAGCGCGTCAATTGGGATTGCCTAGCTATAATTACTCCAGACTGGCTATTAGATTGCATTAATTGTTTTTATAGAAATAGAAACTAGCCTGCTTAAACCGGTCTTGCTAAAAGCGGCAATACACTTCGAAGTCAAGAATCTACCTCCCTAATAAAGAGAATGCTCACTTTTAGAAATACAATTATTGCATGACAGAAGATTTGTAAATTCCTAGATATTTTGAACCTCACTTTTCTAAATACCTTCCTACAATTGTCAATCCTAAATTTAGTGAAGAACTTAATTCTAGGGTATTTAGGAGGTGGGCATGGAATGGTCTAGAATTATTATTGAATGAGAATCACAAATACGTTAATTATTTTGAATTTATTAAACAGAAATTTAGGGCTTTATTTTGGAGGCCCTTTTGCTGTCAGTTCTTAGCTGGCAGATTAAAATCATCCTAGACATGGTCGCCCAGGGTGTTTGACAGCCCATCCTTGCACACCATTGGGCTAGTGTGAGCAGGGGGAGAGTGTTGCACAAGCAGACGCTTGTGCAATGTTAAATGCAGGCAGCATATTGCTTTCTGTGATACCAGGCTTTGAGAAACGGGGCCCTTAATATCAATAATAGAGATTTTATTAGCATTTGCAGATTAGGCACTTTTTTTAATTATTTGACTCTTAAAAATCCTGCTAAAAACTTGGATTATTTTGACAATTGATTAAGGTAATTAGTCTATCACTTATTGGTACAGACTATTAATGTAAAAAGAGGGGGAGGGTAATCTAAACCAGCTTGTCCAAAAAAGGATAATTGACTGTAATATGACTAACAAAATTGTTATTAAAAGGAATATCAATAAAGTATGGAATACAACTCTTCTGTCATCCCATATAAAATTAATTAATAGAACAAACATAATACCTAGTAGCATATCATATTGGAATAAAGATCAAATTGTTGCTTGTTATAGAAGCAGTTTTCCATCTGCTAATTTACTGCTCTATATATGGAAACTCCCTAAATTTTTATTCTCTGGCGTAAGGTTTCATACATGGTTATCTAATATCATTAAGCAATCTATTGTTTTTTAAAAGGAAGATATTATTTTCCTTAAAGTATGGATTAAAGGTTTATTCATTTTGCAATAGTCTGTGCCAGAAATATTATCTTTTCATCTTGAAAGTCTAAAAAGTGTCCCAGTTTCATACAATTTGTAGACACAATGAAAACTAAAATGGTTATTGAACAATACGATCTTCAGAAATAGAGGTTAGGTTTTTTTTTTAAAAAAATGCGGCAATTTCATTCAATCAATGCCACCTAAGGTACTGCAGCAATATATTTTGCCTTTTATCAATACTGTATACGTGCAAAATGCTTTCCTAAGGGGTGATTTTGTAGTAGAAAAATAGGGGGCCATAGATGATTGGGGGTTGTTTGTTTTCTGTTGTTTTTTTTTTTGTTTGTTTATTATATATTTAAAAGGAAGATATTATAACTGCTAAGCATTATGAGTGTTCTGTCTTATTCTTTAATATCAATGCGTTTTCTGTTCATCTATCCAATTTGCATATCACTCTGTATTGTTTATGAGGTATTTATTTATCTCTTAATAAAAAGTAGGGAACCAAAATAAAAAGCTCCCTGTATTAGGATTGTACACATTCTGCAAACACCGATGTATAGACTGGCTGCTGCCATATTTTAAAATAAAGTGAGTGTTTGTGATAATCTTAAATTCTTTTTTATTATTTTTTTTTTATAAAAGTGCTTCAGTTTAAATTTTGTTTGTTAAGATATAATTTATAGTTAGGTAATAATAATAATAATAATAATAATAATAATAATAATATAGTGCTCAAAAGTATATAACATTGTTAAAAGTCATATTGTGCTCCAGACACATGCTCACTACCTACCTAGGTATGCTCTTCAATAAAAAAAAGTTAAACAAAGAATTACATTTGGAAACTTATTGTTTTCAATTGTATGCTCTTTCTGACTCATGAAAGAAAAGGTTTGGGTTATATGCTCATTTTAAAAAAAAGTCATGGGGCTTTAATTGGTACAAGTGAGCTTTAAGGTATTAGGTGTTTTTAGAATCATCTGACCATGTCTTGGACATGATTTTTGATTCTGTAGTTTCAAACGTTCAATGCTATTTGTCTCACAGGAATTGATGTCACCTGACAGGTCATATGATCATATTGTAAGTCATGGGCCATTTAGAAGTCAGGTTTTAAATCTTTTATGTAAACATATACTGTACACGTATTTTGTTTCTATAGAATGTAATTACAAATAACTCTTCTTTAGATGTTTATAAATAGGGAGATGGTTTCTTTACCGTATCCCTCCATGCTGTTGTCAGATAGAAAATTAAAAGATGGCTCTTCCTTTACAAGCTCTTGAAAACCAAGTATCTTTCAAGTCTCCACTTTTAAATTGGAATTGGAAATAAATATATGTGTCCAAAAGCCATCTGTCACTAGGATTTAACAACCTTCCATACTGGAGTTGCTTAGCTTGAATTTAATGGGAGCCAGGCCTTGTATCGCACAGCAGGTCCAACTTTCCTATTTAACAAGAGCTTTTGAAATCACAAGATAATTTTGTTCTTTTGAGAAAATCCCAGAGCTTGTCCAAACTCACAGACTGTTTATCACTGCAGAGAGTCAGGCTTTGTTCAAGAAGATTGCTATTTTTGTAACAGTGCCAGTAATGTTCTGTGCTGTAAGTGCAAGGCTCTCAGGAGTAAAGAAACCAATGACTGAACAGTCCATGCAGAGAGGCCAAGTTGTGTTTGTGCCCTGGTAACACTCTGTACTTGTGTACTGTTATGTAGTAAATAAAGCTTGATGGGGGGGGGGGGGAAATTACATTACAACAAATACAACTGTTATCTGTGGAGTCTATTGTCTGGTTAAATATGCTGCAATACAGAGTTATTTCAAATACAAAAATAAACCTTAAATAGCAATTTCACTTTCATTTAAAGGGATAGGAAAGACAAAATTAAACTTGCATGATTCAGATAGAGCAGGTCATTTTAAGACACTTTTAAATTCACTTCTATTTTCAAATGTGCTTCGTTCTCTTAGAATCCCTTGTTAAAAAATGAATATGCAAATATCATACACTAGTGGGAGCTGCTGCTAATTGGTGCTTGCACACATTTGTCTCTTGTGATTGGCTAAATAGATATTTTCAGCTTTCTGTCAGTAGTGCAATGCTGTCCCTTCAGCAATGGATAACAAGAGAATGAAGAAAATTTGATAATAGAATTAAATCGGAAAGTTGTTTAAAATGTATATGTTCTTTCTGAATCATAAAAGAACATTTTGGAGTTTATTATCCCTTTAATACTCTGCAGCAGATATTAAAAAAAAAAAAAAATGAAACATTAAGGGGAAGCTAAGTTTACAATGCAGCGTTCCTTTAAAGGGACACAAAACCCAATTTTTTTCTTTCATGATTCAGATAGAGCATGCAATTTTAAGCAATTTTCTAATTTACTCATATTAGCAAATTTTCTTTGTTCTCTTGCTAACTTTATTTACAAAGCAGGAATGTAAAGCTTAGGAGCCAGCCCATTTTAGGTTCAGCACTCTGGATAGTGCTTGCTTATTGGTGGCTACATTTAGCAAACCAATAAGCAAGCGTAACCCAGTTTCTGAACCAAAAATGGGCCGGGTCCTAAGCTTTATATTCCTATTTTTTAAATAAAGATAGCAAGAGAACGAAGAAAAATTGATAATATGAGTAAAATAGAAAGTTGTTTAAAATTGCATGCTCTATCTGAATCATTAAAGAAAGAATGTGGGTTTAGTGTCCCTTTAAGCATAACAACTTGTTTTATGGAGTAGAACAAGCACAGTTTCAGATGCATTTTACATTTTACATGTTAGGGTGCGCTAACATGTCGGATAGCATGGTTACGCTTAATCCCTCAAATAACAGACTTCTATCTGGGTGCGCAATAACATGTGCAAGTGCATGTGAAATATAGCAAGATATTCTCTCTGCACCAGTAATTTAAATACTCCAGCTGTTTAGAGTCAGTGATGCAAATTGAGTCATTGCCAGACGATACACGCACCTTAGACTCTCAGAGCAAGTGTTGTGTGTTTAAAATAATGGTGCACAGAGCATACTAAAGTAGACCCTTGAAATAGCTATAGCTTTAACTAGAAGCATTTTGCTAATACCTTTATATTGTACCTGCGTGCATTCCAAATAAATATACACTAAGAAATACAATTCAAGCTTAAAGGAACCCTGTACTGTAAAACTGTTTTTCCTTTAGTTTGTTTCCAAAGACTTGTTGTTCAAGCTGCAGAGTATAAAATGTATGAGAAATGGGTTTTTAGCTTTATTTTTGTATATGAAATATATTTGCTTGTTCTTTTAAACCACAGCCCTTTAAAATTGGTTGGGCTTACATGGAAATCAGATCTCCTTATTTTTTCATTTTTTGTACACATACATGATTCTGTATATTATATCTGTCTGTATTTCAAAGCCCAGTAAGTAGAACAATTGAAAATTGTTGTTTTTATTACTTATCTCTGCTAACCCCCAGTGGAGTGTAATTTCTTCTGCTGGCTATGTTTAGACAGATTTTCTGTAGCCGATACAAAAGGACCAGAAAATACAGAAGATTTGCATAATAAACAAATGCATGATAAAAAGACAATGTAATAGCACTTAGGGGCTGAATTATCAAAGTGCGAGCAGACATGATCCGCTGTAGCGGATCATGTCCGCCACACATCGATAAATGCCGACAGCATACGCTGTCTGCATTTATCATTGCACAAGCATTTCTTGCAAAATGCTTGTGCAATGCCGCCCCCTGCACATTCACGGCTAATCGGCCGCTAGCAGGGGTGTCAATCAACATGATCGTATCCGATTGGGCTGATTGCTGTCCGCCGCCTCAGAGGTGGATGAGTTAAGGAGCAGCGGTGCTTTTTAGCTCCTGCTTCCGGCGGAGGAAACAGATGCATTCAGGCCTTGATAAATCGGCTCCCTAGTCTGAACTTCAAATAAGTGGTACTTTTTTTATGACAAATTTCAAAGTTATGTCAATTTCACTGCATCATGTGACAGCTATCAGCCAACCACAAATGTATATAAATTAACTTTCATTTAGCAAAAACAAATGTAAATAGTTGCAAAAATATTCAGCATTTGTTTCATTTAAAACTAAATGAATACTGAATAGCTCTAAATATGTGTAGCTTAGATAACAGAAGGGAGAAGACGATATGACAGAAACTTTGAAGTGTATTACGAGGCTTAAAGGGACAGGAAGCCCAAACATGTTCTTTCATGATTCAGATAGAACATAGAATTTAACTTTCCAATTTACTTCTATTATCAATTTTGCTTCATTCTCTTGTTATTGTTTGCTGAAGGAGCAGCAATACACTACTGGGAGCTAGCTGAACACATCTAGTTAGTCAATCTCAAGAGACAAATGTGTACCGGCACCAGACAGTAGCTAGCTCCCACTAGTGTAGGATATGTGCGTATTCTTTTTCAACAAGGGATACCAAGAGAACAAAGCAAATTTGAAAATAGAAATTAATTTAAAAGTGTATTAACATGACAAGCTCTATCTGAATCATGCAAGTTTAATTTTGACTTTCATATCCCTTTAATATTGCTGAGGCTGAAAGTATTTTTCAAAAAAGAACAAGGGTCATGCTCTCAGGACTACTTTATAGAAAGTTTGGTTGATTCATGGCATGAACTTTGTTTAGAGGTGGAAAAGACAAACACTGTGGGAATCTTTAAAGGGACATAGAACCCACATTTTTCAATGTATTTAATTTATTTAGTTCTCTTGGTATTCTTTGTTGAGAATCATACCTAGGTAGGCTCAGGAGCGCTGCTTATTGGAGGCTGTACATATATGCCATTGCCTCATGCTATTGGCTCACCCATGTGCATTGCTATTTCTTCAACAAACAATACCAAGAGAATGAACCAAATTAGATAATAGAAGTAAATTGGAAAGTTGTTTAAAATTGTATTATCTACCTAAATAATGAAAGAAAAATGTTGGGTTTCATGTCACTTTAAGAATTCCTGGTATACCTCTAAGGCTATCTTATAAACTAATTAAGCTTACACTTTATACGAAATATGGCAGACTTATTGGGCCTATGGAAATTCAGTTTCTGTTTCTATATAATCTTAAAGGGACAGTAAAGTCACAAAAAATCTTTCATGATTTAAATAGGGCATGTAATTTTAAACAACTTTCCAATTTACTTTTATTACCAATTTTGCTTTGTTCTCTTGGTATTCTTAGTTGAAAGCTAAATCTAGGAGGTTCATGTGCTAATTTCTTAGACCTTGAAGACTGCCTCTAATCGGAAAGCATTTTGACAGTTTTTCACCACTAGAGGGCGTTAGTGCATGTGTTTCATATAGATAACATTGAGCTCTGTCACGTGAAGCTCCTAAGAGCAAGCACTGATTGGCTAAAAATGCATGCCTGTCAAAAGGACTGAAATAAGGGGGCAGTTTGCAGAGGCTTAGATACAAGGTAATCACAGAGGTAAAAAGTATATTATTATAACTGTGTTGGTTATGCAAAATTGGGGAATGGGTAATATAGGGATTATCTACCTTTTTAAACAACAAAAATTCTGGTGTTTACTGTCCCTTTAATTTTTACTACATCCAGGGGCGGAACTACCATTCCAGGTTGCAGGTCCATCTATCCTCAAAACCTGAATCCTCCATCTCTGATGAAGTGCATGTACGCTTGCGCGAAACGCGTCAGATAGGAGTTTACCCTGTGTGTTTATTGAAGCCTGCTCCATAATAAACCATTGGATTTACCGTGAGACCCAGTGTTTTCCTTTCCTCATCTCATATCCTCAAAACCATTACACAGAGAAGCATGTATATTATTAGTATTGCTTACTAATGGGGGGCCCAAAAAAAAGTTTGCACCAGGGCCTACTGCTGACTTTATAAATTCCCCATTAAGGGTATACTTTAATGTACGAATGACAATCCCCTAATTAACTAATGCATGAAATGTTTACATTATTGATCCGATCCTAGATAACAAATTGAAGCATGTTATTTTGACATTAGAATGTCACTTTAAACCAAACTCTACATCTGTGCAGCAGCACATTTCACAAATCCATAAAAAACTACACATAACCTAAATAAATAAAGTTTTAAAAAAATATTGCTTTTTTAACACTGAACAGAAGTAGAGTGTTTTTGGCAAGTGTTTTTGTGTATGTCTCTATTTATGAGCCAAAATTATTCCTGGAGTAGACTTAAGAGTGTTATATGGAGCAAGTAACTTGCTATATATAGCAATAAATAAGTTGTTAGTAGTGGGTGGAAGCGACACTGTAATTGTATAATTTTTTTAAAAAAACTGCACTTTGCCCAAACTTCCTTAATTGCTGATTGGGATATTCCCCTGCTGTATTTAGCGTTGTTATAAATATGTATCATTTTTCTATTCCACTACGAGCTCCGATTCCTCACGGGCCTGTAACATTTTATGCGATTCACCGCGGGCTGCTTTCTAATATCCCTGGGGCGCTGATATAAAGCTTTAGCTCTGGATGTCCTGTGGAGACCATAGCTGAGACAGCTCTTCTAATTTTATAAATCTCATTCATACTTAATGTAGCTGCCGGTGTGGGAGGGGGGGCTAAGAAATCAGCAGATATTTGCTTTTGCATAGATATGGTTTTATCTAAAGAAGAATTTCCGTGCACAGAAGAATAATTCAGACCCATAATGTTATAAAAATCCTCTCACAGTGGCATAACTTTAATTAAAGAAACAAAAATTCTGTTGTGGTTATTAAACAGCAGCAACAACAAAAAATATGAAACAAAACATTTTTGCCACATAATTATACTACACAAAAAGGGCCTATTAAAAAAATAAAAAATAAAAATTTAAAATACATAGCAAGGGCTCTTAAAGTGAATGTAAACTTTAATGAATTAAAGGCCAGTATCAAATAATAATCTTGAAAACAGGGGAACTTTAATTCGTTAAAGTTTACAAAGATGCTTATTTTTTAAAATACTTACCTTTGCGTTATGGTAAACATAACGCTGATCCTCCGCCCACAGCTTCTTCTTTCTTTAGCAAAACGATGACAAATCTGTCTTCCTACAAACGTTGTGTGCCCCCTTTGGTGTCCAGCTCGTGGGGCAACGCAACGATTGGAGGAAGCCGGATTTGTCATCCATATCCTATAGAAAGCAGGAGCTATGGGCGGAGGATCTGTGTTATGTTTACCATAACGCAAAAGTAAATATTTTAAAAAATATGCATCTTTGTAAACTTAAATGAATTAAAGTTCCTCTGTTTTTAAGATAACTATTTGATATTGACCTTTAATTCATAAAAGTTTACGTTCACTTTAACCTGTCATTTAGTGGTGTGGATGTTTTATATAATTTAAAAAAAAGTTACACAAAATATTGTAAATGTTGCTTAAATTTAAATTGAAACAGATAATGTATGTTGCATTTTTAGTTAAGAGTAGCAATGTTCCTACAGAAAAATAGCTAGTGGCTATGCACATATGCCTCTTGTAATTACCTCACTATCGCTCAGTATTGCATTGCTGCTCGAAGCTGACATTAACTATGTGTTTATCCCGTTTGCAGGGGTTAAACACAAAGTTGCAGGCAAGCAATAGTGCAGCAATAATATGCTCTAATACAATAGACATTAAAAAAACGATAATTGTGGTTTCCCACACCTCCTAGAGAGGCCAGAAAGCAAATCCTTTAATTTGTAAATGCTGCAAATCAAATATCAAGTTTAGGCCATTTGCAGCATTTTGAAAACTTAAAGGGACACTAAACCCAAAATTTTATTTTATGATTCAGGTAGAGAATACAGTTTTAAACAACTTTCCAATTTACTTCTATTATCTATTTTGCTTCATTTTTTAGATATCCTCATTGATGAAATAGCAATGAACATGGGTGAGGCAATCACACAAGGCATCTGTGTGCAGCCACCAATCAGCAGCTACTCAGCCTATCTAGATATGCTTTTCAGCAAAGGATATAACGAGAATGAAGCAAATTAGAAAATAGAAGTAAATTAGAAAGTTGTTTAAAAGTGCATGTTCTTTCTAAATCATGAAAGAAAAAATGTTGGGGTTTAGTGTCTCTTTAAGTTACAGATTTGCTTTTTTGGGCTTTCTAGGGAGTGTGGGAAAGTACAATTATTACACAAAAGATACATTTAATGTCCCTTTAATACTTGATTCAGAATATAAAAGGTTGTAATATTTTAATGATATTGTATTGCTGTTTCTGAATTTAACAAAGTGAAATTGCAACATGAGAAGTTATTCAACTGCTTGAATGCAGTAACAGACAGGGGTTTCTCTGAAGTGCACAAGTATAAAACTGGATGACATTTTGTGAAATTATGTATAATTGATGGGCAGGGCCGGTGCTACAATAGAGGCTGACTTGGCGACCACCTAAGGGTGCTCCCTGCAGAGGGTGGGCGCAAATGACATCAATTTTGTTTTACTGTGTATATTTATTTATTTATTTGCTGCCTAAATTAGGCTTCATAGTAGGGATTTTATATGGTGGCATAATAGCTACAATGGAGCACTGACAATCCTCCAATTTTTTATGCATAGGAGTCACTATCATTATACAGGGTTGCCGGTTCTGTTTTTAAGTGTATTAACTCTCAACACCATTATACAGTACAGCATATATGTTATCAGTGTATAGGTTCATTAATGATATAGTGCAGCATGTTTAATAGCGTATCTAAGCCTGGCATTATCATATAGTGCAGTGATGTTTTTATTAGTGTATAAATGCCCTTTATCATCACTATACACTTGCCCAAAAAAAGGGCTAGTGTACGCAAGCACGCTAACTGTTGTGCGCAAGCAATAATAGGTTTATCAGGGCTCTTTGGAAGTAGCGCACGTATTACAAGTTAAAAGTAAATGCGCTCGCTTGAGCACAATTGAATTTAACACACGTGTGACTTCAGAGCTCTGATTCTGTTACAAGAGTCAAAAAAGTTGCACAAAACACATCAAAAATACATTTAAAGGAACATTAAAGTGCAAATCAAACTTTGAAGATTTAGAAAGGGCATGTAATTTTTAAACTTTTATTTAAATCCAGCATTATATTGAGAAAAAAAGAAATCAAATTACAAATTTTGCGCCACGCAGGGCCTGATGTTACATATTACAATTAATGTAGACAATACAAGAAAAATAAAAAAAAGTTGTCAGTATTTCACAGAATTATACCAAAACATAGATTCTAAAATAAATTATATTCTCTGCTGGAGTCTTTTCTTTCCTTTTTTATTCCATTCTCTCAACATTACAACAAATTAGACCTTTTACTATACAGTAATCTGAAAAATTTTAAGAAAAAATAACCGTACAGTAACAAACAAAAAAACAAAAAAAATAAAAATAAAATAAAAAACAAAACACATACAAACAACAAAAAAAAAAGAGAAAAAAAAAAAAAAAAAAGGGGGGGGGGAAGGAATCTTGACCCACCAGTTTGAGGCTTGAGCAGAGCGGATTACCAAACCCCCAGCAAAACTAGCTCTGAATTTCTGAAAGGGTAAATCATATATTCTATCTCATTCGGTGACAGCGTTTTATTAAGTACTGACCATTTTTTAAAGAAACCTTCGATATCCGTTTCCTTTTCCATATTGGTATCTTTTTGCTCTAGTATACACTGTTTTTTTGGACAGTTTTTAAGCTCATTTATACTAGGGTTCCTACTTCCTTTCCATTTCTTAAAAATCAAGTACCTTGCCGCTAAGATAATCATATTCACTATTTTATTATACATCCGCAGATTTTTAGTCGCGTCCCATAGAAGAATTAAATCAGCCACTTTTAATTTTAAAGGGGAAATTTTTAATACTTGATTGATCCAGTATTCAATCTTAAGCCAAAAGCATTTGATTCTGGGACATTCCCAGATCATATAAATGAGATCTGCTGATAAAAATTAACATTTTGGACATTTACAGAAATTAATGTTCCCATATCTAGACCCCTTCTTCGGGGTATAGTAGGTCCTATATAATAGCTTTATATGAGTCTCTCTCCATGTAGCTGATAAGGTAATTTGTAAGACTTTTGAAATGGAAGCATGAATTTTACTTACATTTATATCCTCTTGAGGTATTATTAAATTCCATGCGGTTGATAAGTTTCCTAAATTCTTTTCCCCTTTGTTAGAAATTAAGAATTGATAACATGGGGAAATTGACATAAATCCGTTCCTTGCTAACACAAGCCAGTTCTCCAACTTTCCCAGGGACCAATTCCAGCCCAATTCATTTACCATCTTGGAGATAAAATGCCTTTTTTGTAAATATGCAAAAAATTCTTTGTTACAAAGGTTAAATTCTCGTTTCAAGTTCTCAAACGTTTTAATGCAAAGTCTATTCTTATCTATCATCTGAGAAATATTATACAAGCCTAAGGTGTGCCAGTTCTGAAAAGAAACCGATTGTAGTCCCGCTTGAAATTTAGGGTTTCCTTTAATTGGCATATAGTCAGAAATGCTGCTTTTGATGGATAATATCTTACAGATCTTCCACCATGCTTGTAAAGGATACATTAACGTTTTGAGTCTTTTGATTTCTTGGGGAATTCATTTGATATTACAATGTATTAAAGCTAAAGGAAGAAAGGGAGAGCTTACACTTTTTTCAAGTTCATTGTTTATTGTATAATCTTTATTTAAAATCCAGTCGACCACTATTCGAGCAAGAAAAGCCAGGTTATATAATTGTATGTCTGGCAGTGCCAATCCCCCATACTTTCTAGGTAACGATAGTTTCAGTAGCGATATTCTGGGCTTTTTGTTCTGCCATATAAAGTTTCTTATCATGCTGTTGATTTTACCAACATCCTTCCGTTTAAGCATTACTGAGGTATTCTGCAAAATATATAATAATTTCGGGAGAAGTATCATTTTGAATGCAGCAATACGCCCTGAGATTGAAAGTGGAAGGTTCTGCCATACTTTCATACTATCCCTGATCTCGTTCATCACTGGTATTATATTAAGATCATAACATTGATCTATATCAGGTGATATTATTATCCCTAAGTATCTGAAAGATTCAGAGACTCTGAAGGGTATATCTAAAAGGGAACCCGAGGTCTTTCTGATCCAGAGTAACTCCGACTTGGACGCATTGATCCTGTAGCCCGAGAAGGATCCAAATTGTTCTATAAGTGACATAATTATAGGTATATTGTTTTGTGTATTGGAAATGTATAGAAGAATATCATCAGCGTACAACGCAATTTTGAGCTCTGTTTTACCTATTTTTATACCTTCCATTTGATCCCTTATCATTATTGCCAGAGGTTCAATTGAAATATCGAAGAGAAGAGGAGAGAGGGGGCACCCCTGACGCGTCCCTCTTTCAAGTGGTATCTTGAGAGATAGAATATTATTAACAATTATCTTTGTATGTGACTTATTATATATGTTCTCAACAAATTTAAGAAAGTTTCCCTTAAGACCAAATTTAACTAGAGATGTGACCAGATGATCATGATGAATTGAATCAAACGCTTTCTCAGCATCAATAGAGACAATTGCTAAATCTGTGGGATCCCCCTCTCTCCCCAATCCCACCTTCTCTGCGAGCTTAAAATAGTCTATTGTAACTAAAACTTCTCTGACTTTTGCTGATGAGTTCCGTTTCTGCAGAAACCCTGCTTGATCTTTATGGATTATTTCAGGGAGTACCAACTGCAATCTTTTAGCTATAATGGAGGTCAGAATTTTGTAGTCAGCATTCAATAGTGCTATGGGCCTATAGGACTCTTTATTGTTAGGATCCTTCCTGGGCTTCAAGATCAAAGTTGTATAGGAGGCACAGAATTGAGGAGAGACTGCATTCCCTTCTGTATAGATGTGATTAAAAAGCTTACTCAGGGGTGGAGCGATCAATGGCGTGAGAATTTTGTAAAATTCGTTGGGCAGTGCGTCCGGCCCTGATGCTTTACTTAATGGGAGATTTTGGATAACTTTTAAGATTTCTTCCTCAGATATTGGAGAGTTTACTATTGTCATCTTTTCACTATTAAGTGCCGGATATGTGATTTTACTCCAGAATTCTTCAGATTTGACCTTGTCTGAGTTTTTCAAGGAGTTCTTTCTAAAATAGTCTGAGAAAATATTAGAGATATCTTCCGTATTTATATGGATTTTCTCTTTATGATGGAGTTTATCTATTAATGGGGATCTTCTTTCCCTTCTCATCAAGTTAGCCAATAGTTTTCCGGCTTTATTCCCGTGTCGGTAGAGTCTTGCCTGAAGCTTTAACTCCTTCTGTGTCTCTTTATAAATTTAGAATGTATCTCTTTCACTTTTTGATCTATTATACTTAATCCAGTTTTCTTGAGAATTATTAAGTAAATAATTATTATATGAGTTAATGACTGATTTTGTCACTTCTGTCTCTCTCATCTTTAGTGTTTTAAGTCTATTAGCACTATATGAAATGATTTCTCCTCTGAGAACTGCCTTTGCGGCCTCCCAGAAGATATTCGGACGATCGACATAGTCTTTGTTTATCTCTGTGTATTCTTGAAATTTCTCTTTCAGCCAAATTTTAAATTTTAAGTCATTTACCAACCATACAGGAAAGAAGAAGTGAGAAGATCCTGATTTGGAATTTTTATATAAAATTTCTATTGTAACAGGACTATGATCTGATATGTTGATAGGGAAGATTTTAGCTTTAATTTGCATTTTACAAAGTCTTTCGTCAATAAGAAATAAGTCTATCCTAGATAGAGTTTTATGAGCTCTGGATAAACAGGTATAGTCTCTTACCTCTGGATTCTGTAATCTCCATATATCCCTTATTAATAGATTTTGAAACATTTTCTTAAACATTTTGGTTTCCAGATTATCTCGCTTGTTCTTCCCTGCCATTGGCTTCTGTCTTAACCTGTCTAATGGATAATGTGGAGCCATGTTAAAGTCCCCGCCTAAAATTAGATATCCTACTGATTCAGTGAGAATTCTTGCCTGCAGATTATCCCAGAATATTGGGTCAAACACATTGGGTGCATATAGATTGCAGAGTGTATATAAAGTTCCCTCTATTTTTAGTTTTAAAATTACATATCTCCCTTCTGGGTCTAGAATATTATGAAGAATTTCATAATTAATATTTTTTCCTAACAGAATTGCCACTCCTCTCTTCCTTTCTATGCCTGTGGCAGCAACTACCTCTTTTACCCAAGAAGACTTCAGTTTCAGCACTTTTTCTAAATTTAAATGAGTTTCTTGCAATAGAGCTATGTGGGTATCAATTTTTCGTAGATGTGCTAAAATTGACTTTCGCTTAATGGGGGAGGTGAGACCTCCAATATTCCAAGAGGTTATTTTACATTTATCCACTCTGCTCATTCCTCACCCATCCAGGCCAATAAACCAACAGAAACAGGAAAAAAAAAAAAAAAGTAAAAATAAACACAACGCCCCCCTGAAGGGAGACCAACTAACCCAAAAACATAGCGTAACTGAGGAAGGATAAACCATAACAAGCAAACAACACCCCCCTGTTGCGGAAGATTCCCCGGGGGCCCCGCATGGCCCCTTGTTGGCCCTTGAACCTTGTAACCTATATCAACCGATAAAATTCAAAATGTAAGGCTATTTTACCTTCTATCACCTATTATCTTGATTCCCTAGCTTATCTACAAATTTTTCCGCTTCTTTGGCAGATTCAAAGAAATGAGCTTCATCATTGACTATGATCTTTAACTTAGCCGGGTAAATTATCGTTGCACGATATCCCGCATGGATAAGCTTTGTGCAGATTGGGGATAGCTCTTTTCTTTTCCCTGCTGTTTCTGCGGAGAAATCTTGGAATAGATATATGTTAGTTGTCCCTAATACAATGGGTTGGTTTTTCCGATAGTACTGGAATAATGTAATTTTATCCTGGAAATTCAATAACTTTGCTATAACTGGTCTTGGTCTTACATTTCCTTTACCCCCTCTGTCTGTCGTCCCAGCCTATGGGCCCTTTCCACTATTATTGGGGGATAAGATGAAGGCAGGCCTAATAATTGCACTAAAGTTGTAGATATTAATTTTCCCAGGTCCTCGTACTGTTTCCCCTCTGGGACCCCGATTATTCTTACGTTATTCCTCCTAGACCTGTTCTCTAGGTCCTCAATTTTAATTTGCATTTTAGATAGAATTGTGTCTATGTCTTTTAACTTAGAGCTATGTGTCGTGCTATTATCTTCCAAGTCTGACACTCTTTGTTCGACTTCTTCAAGCCTATTTGAGAATTGCCTGACTTCATTGGTTAAGGAAAGAATATCTTGTTTGATTTCAGCTTGCATAGAATCAAATCTTGGAGCAACAGCCTCTGTTATACTAGTTATTAATATTTGCATGTCTGGTACTTCTTTATCATAGGTAAGAGTAGAGCGAACTGAATGACTGTCCATCTGAGTTTCTGAAACACCTTTATTTTTCCTATCTCTGTGCTTTGCCGCCATGGCTGGTGAGGGAGTTTTAGTGTGTGTGTGCAAAAATGTATCCATAGATTAGTGATGTGAAAAAAAAGAAATTAGAGGAGAGGGGGCAGAGTCCCCCCTGGAGTGCAAGGGAGAAAAAAAAAGAAAGGGGAGGAAGTGATATATGTGAGGGTTAGTGGGGTGTGAAGTGATTGGTGAGGAAAGGAAGAAAAAAAAAAAAGAAAAAAAAAGAAAAAAAAAAGGGTGATTTAGTGTTTTTAGTTATAAAAATATAAAAATAAGGTTAGTAGGTGATCTTGAGATAGGAATTACTTGCTAAAATCTATTATTTTATGGACTTTAAAAAGTCTTGTCCAATTGCTCAATATTAAGTTTCCACTTGGTACCAAGATTAGTACCTAGGTGTATTCTATCCCAAACTAGATATCTCCTGTCTTTGTGTCAATTGCTAGCTCTTCCTTATAATCCTAGAAGAGTAATATCCCTTCAGTTTTTAATTTATCTCTGCTATTCTTTCCTTTAGTTTAGATAGGTTTGTCTAAGGAAGAAAGAGAAAAGGGTCAGTTACTACTTTACATTCTTTCTTCCTACTTCTTTTTTGTCTAATCAATTATATATCTAATAGTGTACAGTCTATGTGCTACTTATCTACCAATCAGTAGAGTAGCTATATTTTATTATAGGCTTCCAGTTAATTGGTATATTTTACTTCTATGTACCCAAGTTAAAACAAAGTACAGCTTTATATATACCACAGATAAAAATGATTTACTGATTACACTTAGACTTGTGCAGCCTCATCTCATGCAATGAGTAAAAATATATTGTGTAGCAGGTAGATATAGAAAGTGTAGAGTACCCTGACAGTCTAAAGCCACTATAAATAAGTCAGTTTGTCCTAACAATAATTGAATCAAGGAAGTGTCTTTATACTTTTTTTTCCAATAGATAAGAATATTTTAATTAGTTGGAAAAAAGTAAAAGTATAACATTAAACATGTTAGTGCTCTGTTTATCAGAATTTGGGTCTCAAACCTTCTTTCAGTTTAATTTAATATATGCTTGGAAGGGGTTAATTCCCTCAAACAACCATAAAAGAATGACAAAACCATGTGTAGATGCCAGACAGCAGTTTTCCTATTTCCTGCAAGAGGGATTAAGAATGAACCTCAGCTACCCAAAAGACAAAACTGATATCAGTATTACAACAAATGATTAATATTTGCATCTATTAAAGTAAGGCTAATAATTAGGCATTTTTAGCAAAAAGTGTTATTTTACCAACAAAGCACAGTGTTTACTTTTCTCTGCACCTTTTGAACACTAAACACCTTTTTATATATCTCTTTTTTTTTTCTTTCTTTTCCCTTCCTTTCCTTCTCGCTCCCCTCTTTTATATTAATCCTCCTAGGACCAACAAATTTTGTTTTTCAGGTAATAGTTAACAAGCCATAAACTGTTTGTCAGTGTTAATAAGCATAGAAAACAGAGAGGAAAATCACAGCAGATGATTAGCATTTAAAAAGATTAGTAACACATGCAGTTTGCAACTAACCAAGATAACACAATGTTTCTTATTCCCCTTAACATTGAGTTACTATGTGTCTGTTTATACTTTGTAATCAACTTGCCAGTGTTTCTTATGGCTTATACAATTAGGGTATTATTTAGCAGTTTAAACTTTATGCAATACCTTCCCTGAGACCTGAGATATTTATATTTACAGAGCTTTGCATAGTAGGCAGCCAAGGGTTAATTTATATCATTAATAAACATGAAAAGAAAAAAAACATATACATATACTTTTGTAGCTTTCTTTCCTTTCTCTTTATGCCAAAAGAATTGAAAAGTAATCAAAGTCAAAAAATAAGCAAGAGAGGGATAAGCAAGCAGTTCATAGCATTTGGAGAAAGTTATTAGCACATGCAGTTAGTGTGCAGCGTGTAATTTCCTCTTTTTCTGCTGCCTTTTTCCTGGTGTTTGTGAAAGATTTAATCTTGGAATGTCTCTCACTTTAAAAGGTGGCTTATGTATACTTCACTCTAATGTCGTGCAAACACTTTTTTGTAAGACTTTTGAGGTTAGTTCCCCGTGGAAAAATAATTATATTTCACAATAGCTTCTTTGTATGGTGGCTTTTTCCCAACTTTTGAGCCACTATTCCTTTAAAGTAAAGTGTACCTTTTACCGCTCAGCTCTGTGCAATAGTTATAACCAGGCATCCAATTTCCTGCTCCTTTTCTTCCTAAGCTGGATTGTTGTTTGTATTTGTTTTCCTCTCCAGCTCTAGCTAGGATATCAGCCGCACTTTCACCAGCAGCACCGGTGTATAGGAAAATGTGGTGCGCTGGCTGTTCCTTCTCCAGCTCTAAGTGGTAGCCTCCCCTGTAAGGTCAGGGTCTCCTCCACTCCCTCACGCAGCACCGGTGGGAGGGGTGGGGACCGATAGCTGAGTTCAAGCAGTATTACTTCGGTTTAGGGAGCAAGCGAATCCATTAGAGCTTTAAAAATTATAGGAGGCTGTGTTTAAGCCGTTACGTAGCCTGTGGAATGTATCCAAATGGCTGTGTGCTCTGTATCCGCGATCTTTACGGTCTGACGCCGTCAGTCACCTTAGAATTATGTCCAGGTGACTGTGCGCTCCGTGTCCGCGCTCCTTTTAGTTTAAAAAGATCAGCTTTCTGTAACAGCATCCCCTCTACCACCTCACGCAGCACCGGTGGGAGGGGTAGGGGTAAGCCGATAGACTTCAATTTCTCTGTAAAGTTTAAGAGATTTTTTTTTTGACACAAAAGGATGTGTTAAGTGTGGTAACAGATATGTGGTATACTTGATAGAATGTACCCAGTGTGTCTGCCAATATGTAGGCAGAACCACTAGGGAAGTGGGGACTAGGATAAAAGAGCATCTTTCATACGTGAACCAAGAGAGAGCGGTTTCAGCTCTATCTAAACATTTTTTGGAGGTCCATCATGGAAATCTGAGTACCTTTAGGTGGCAGGCTATCGAGCAGATTGTAAGTCCCCCAAGAGGTGGCAACAAATTTCACATCTTATCCAGACAGGAGATATACTGGATTCATAAACTCGGTAGCCTGCTACCTACAGGATTTAACTCAGAGTTTGACATTATTAATTACTGGCATAGGTAGTATACTGGGTAGGAAATTCTTTGTAAGTTCAAACAATGAAAGGGAGTTGAATTCTAAAGATTTAAAAATTCATTACTCATTAAATAGGCTTGCATCAGTAATATGGATGTAGATTATAGGATATTAATGATTTTTATTATACTGGTATCAAATATTAAAAATAACAGTCTAACAAACGTTTTAAACTCCATAAAGTGTCAAGCTGGAAAGTATATGTGTTAAATTATAACTAATGATTATATTATATTATCTTGTTGCCACTGTTTAGCTCTAGTTTGATACCTGTTTAGTTATTATTATTTTAAAATCTATAATCTACAAGATAGCCATGTTAATATCTATTTATGTAGCTAAAGATAGGCATGTTAATATCTATTCATGTGTCATACAGTGTTGCGTCACCGTTTCTATCAAATTCAAACTTATTAATATCTGATGTTATCATTATTAACTTTGGTAGCAGTTAGGTTAAAACACATCTTTGCCATTCACTACTATTAATATGCCTTATGTATAATGAATAATCTATAGCATTGTTACGTCCTGTTTAAGTATTTACATCCTTATTCCTTCTATCTAAGACTGACAAATTTTCAGACATACTTTCTCAATAATTGATTTTACTTTGTATGTACTAACTATAGAGTATTAAGTCTTTCTAGCTATTATTGTCATCATCACATGTAATATACAATATATATATATATGCACTTAATGCATTTAAGTTATATAACACTTTTTAGTTTTCTAATAAAATGTTGTGACCTTAATTTAAAATATGTTGTCACCTAAAGGGTTAAAGCATGTATGTGCAGTGTATAAACTACACCAATTGCAGATGGGTTGTGGCTTTAAATAGCATACACCTGTAGTCTGCATTTTATGTCTAAGACTACGGTCTGAGTGACCGAAACCGGTCAGACTTTCTTTTTACTGCTGTTCACCCTTTGTTTTTTCTAATGGAGTCTGCCTTTTTTAATAGTTACTAATAAATTTACTATTTTAAATTCACACTATATCTGAGAGACTTTGGACTTTTTATTTAAACATACTTTCTCCAGTCGTGGATGCTTGGAACTTCTTTGGGAATTTTTTTTTGCAAGTTTAAGAGATGCCCAGCTCAGTACAGGCTATAAGGGCCAAAGCAATATGGTGCGATGTACCTGCACCAATATGGAACCGGTATATATATATATATAAGTGCATATGAGTTCAGCTTTTTGCGCGAGTCACGTTAGCGCTGGTGCAAAACTTTTTACTTTCAACTTCTAATATGCACACTACCCGACATGCGCAAAAAGCTTACCTCTATCAAAGTTAACGCTCGAGTGGGAGCGATAAATAGCACTACACTTGTAATCTAGCCATAAGTGTGAATTGTACTGGTCCCCTGGCCAATATTTACCAGTAGCCCACTGCAAGTTAATGTGATCTGTTGTAGTTCTTGAAAAATGTATACTCATGGGAAAATATATGCATTTGCAGCTTCTTAGAAATTAAAGCATGAGTTTTCAACCACAATCTTAAAAAGCAATCTCTGCTTAGAAATAATAGAGAATGGTGTATACAAAATATACACCACACTCATAGGGGGCGCTAACTGATGACTAAAAGATAAGTGCAAATATAAAACACACTATGAATAAATAATACAATCAATCAAAAAAATACCCAATCCGAATTGATGGATGCTGGAGTATGGGTATATGCAAATATCACAAGATGTCCATAACAACAATCCTGAAATATGGAGGCAGCTCTCTGTCATAGGATGGTCATCCTGATGTATCGTGATCTAAGAAGAAAGAGGAAAGAGTGTTTGGCCATGTTTGGCGCCTCTGTTCCTCTTTCTTCTTATCTCTGCTTCTTAACCTGGATGACACAGATAAATCCCCTCAAATTCACTTGACTTCTTTGAGGTGATTGACAGGCACTGCTCTCATGCAATTGGTTGCCGAAGAGCAGGGGGCAGGTATAAACTCCAGAGTTCTCCTGCAGTCTTAAAGGGATACTGAACCCAAATTTCTAATTTACTTCTATTATCAATTTTTCTTAGTTCTCTTGCTATCTTTATTTGAAAAAGAAGGCATCTTAGCTCAGGAGTCAGCAAATTTTTGGTTCAGACCATGGACAGCATTTGTTTATTGGTGCTGTCCAATCAGCAAGGACAACCCAGGTTGTTCACCAAAAATGGGCCGGCATCTAAACTTACATTCTTGCTTTTCAAATAAACATACCAAGAGAATGATGAAAATTTGATAATCGGATTTAATTAGAAAGTTCTAAAATCGCATGCTCTATCTGAATCACAAAAGAAAAAAAATGGGTTCAGTGTCCCTTTAAATATTGCAAAGTGGCAATTGTAGGTGGACAGGTTCTCTACAGCTTGATGCATTTTCCTGTTAGACATGCTTGTATCAGTCAAGGTATAATTGTGAAAAAGAAAATAGGTCATCCTGCCTCCAGGTTTGTGTGTTTTATAAATTGCCACTACTGTTTGATTTATTATGCAGAGCCACCACTCATTTGCTATGTTGTGCAGAGCCACCACTTTAGTATGTTATGTATTGCTGAAATTAACCATTATAGCAATTATAGTTATTATATAGTTATAATAAATCAGTTTAAACAGTCAAGAATTAAATGAGATAATGGAAAACTATTTTTTCTATCATTATAGATAAAATATTTATCTATAGCTTCTTAAGTCAACAACATTTTGTTAAGAAGCAGTAATGGCAGGATATATCATTTCTTCTGGGAGACGGGTGGCAAAATGTGTCTTTGCCTGTGTAGCCAGAATTCTTAGCACCAGCCCTGCTGATGGGAAAACCCTCCTTGGTGATATTACATATATTGTATAAATTATAAAAAATAAAATGATGGTATAAATTAGAATTGCTGTTAAGTCATTACTGAATGAAATCAGAATAATAATGGTTATTTATTTTATTATTATGTTCGTGTTTGGGGACTGATGCTAAATACAATATACAATATAACGTTTTTTGATTCAAATGGTGTCTTTTTCCTACATTTTGGGTATTTTTAGAATTAGTAATTTTCTAACTTTTTTATCTGCAGAACCCCCCCCCCCCCCCCCCCCAAAGTAAAGCACTAACCTTGATATATAACTGCAATTGGTGCAAAAAAATACAAAAAAAAACTTCTTCAGTACAGTGGTGTAATATGGCTCAGCACAGAGGAATAAATATCAGGAGGCCTAGGCAACGTATTTTTACTTTAGCATATTGAAAAAATATACACATACTGTAAATAATATAACTTTAGTACCATGCCCAAATACCCATAGCTGGCAAGTGGCAACCTAGTATTACATTAATTAAACAAAATATCTAACTTGTTTGCCAAGGGATAAATGTGAGTCACTGGCAACAAAAAACATTATTCATTGAACCACTGAATAGTGTAGTGTAGTGTAGTGCAGGAAGGCAAGGGGTTAATTATTTTACAGTCACACACAGAAGCTACTATACAAGGGCCCTGGTGCAAAAATGTTTTAGGCCTCCCCCAAAGTAACTAAGTAATAAGCAATAGTAATAATATGCATGCTTCTTTTTATAATGACTGTATCTATACACTAATGAGTATGCTGGGCAACATAATGATGATGAATATCTGTACACACGCCTATGTATAGACTGGCTGCTATGGACCCCCCAGCACTTGGGACCCGGTGTCATTGCACCAATGGTAGTTCTGTCCCTGGTCACACACATGCCAGAAAAAAATTAAATTAAATTGCAAAATTGTTTTACTAAACATAATTAATGGGACACGAAATCCTAAAATTTTCTTTCATAATTTAGATAGAGCATACAATTTATTTCTATTATCTAATTTGCATTGTTCTTTTGGTGGCTGCACAAATATGTCTATTGTCATTGGCTTACTGATTTGTTCAGCCAGCACCAAGTAGTGCATTTCTGCTCCTGTAATAAAGGATACCATGAGAATGAACAAAAATTGATAACTTAAGTAAACTGAAAAGTTGTTTAAAAATGTATGTTCTGTCTGAATCATGAAATAAAAATGTGAGGTTTCCTCAAGTCTCTTTAAACAGTTTATATTATAATCTCAACTTGTTTATTGTTCCTTTTAAGGGGATACATTGAAGAATAGAAAAACAATATGAATCTTTAGAGAAGAGTCACATTTTAAAAGGAATGCTTCTTTATATCCAACTCAGGAATACAATGACTCTTTACTTTGCTACCAAGGTGGGAGAACACTTGCTGAGATGTTTTCATTTCAAGCACTTTATGCTTATTATATTGATGTGATTAATTTACAACAAACCACCAAAAGAACGCACTGAGGAATTTATACCCTACGTGCGTCAGTGAAATATTGTTAACACATCCTGTGTTTGCAGCACTAATATATCATTAGAAAATAATAAACCAGCCTTTTTAAAAGCATATTGGATTGCACTGTACAATCCCGGCATACTATTGATTTCTGTATCCCTTTAAAAGCACATATAATTGCGATGTTTACAACTTGCTGGATCAATGATTCTGTCCCCAGACTGCATTTATATCTCTACCTGTAAGCATCAGAAATGTAAATACACATAATATATAAATACACATAATATATAAATACACATAATATTTGGGCCAGAGGTTGAATTGCTGGTATTTGAAAGGTTCAGGTCAATGTAGATAATAAGATAATATAGAACAAATATTGAAATAAAGGTTCTGTCAAGGTTATGCTGTATAATTGTTTATGCAAATTTATGCTAATTGACACATCTGGTTGTTTTTGTCTGTATGTATTTTTGCAACAGCCCTAGCCAGATACTACTAGGTTCTTGTTTTATATATATATAACACAGAAATGGACTACATTCTCAAACCGGACTGGGTACACATCACAGCCCTGGGTGCTCGCCAGCAATCACAGACAGCTGCACAGCTTTCAAGGACTCAGGCAGTTAACCCCAGACAAACCTGGTTGCAAAGCCTAAAGGGAAAATTATTAAACAAAATTATCAACACAACATATAGAAAAATTGGCACTCACTTGCAAGCACACAACTAGATCAAAAAGCAATATATAATAATTAGTTACAGCATTTTGCCAAATGGTGATAGGCCCAGGACCTGACTCAACTGAGACTGCCCTCACCAAGGTTATTAATCTTCTTTTTGCTAAAAATGACGACCACTACTCTATAATCTAATCTTACTTGACCTCTCAGCTGCCTTAAACACCGTTGACCACCCCCTCTTTCTATAGATTCTCAGCTCTCTATGGATTCACTCTTATCTCTCTAACAGGTAATTTTCTGTCTTATTTGCTGACAACTCTTTCTCTTCAATGCCCTTGTCTGTAATACCTCAAGGCTCTGTTCTGAGTCCTATACTCTTCTCTATTTATACTTCATCACTGGGTAAAGTTGTCAACAGCTATGGCTTCAAATATCACATCTATGTTGATGATATTGAGATCTACCTCTCCACCTCTGCTTTCTCTCCCTCTGTCCTTTCTCATGTCAGCGACTGCTTATCTGGCATTTCTTCATGGATGGTCTTTCACCACCTAAAGATTAACATGTCTAAAACTAAACTCCTTCTAATCCCCCCTCTAGTTCTAATCCAATTTTTTTATTTTCTATCACTGTTGGTGGCATCACTAGCTCCCCATCACCCTAAGTCCACTGCCTCAGAGTTACACTTGACTCCAGTCTGTCTTTCATCCCCTACATCCAATTGCTCTCTTCATCTTGCCGCAATACCTATACAATTCATACATTTCCGAGCTATGACACCACTAAGCAACAAATCCACTCCCTGGTAATTTCCCAACTTGACTACTGTAATAACCTACCAACTAGCCTTCCTCTCTCCTGCCTCTTCCCCTTTCTATCCATCCTAAATGCCTTTGTCAGGCTAACCCACCTTTCCCGCTACTCTCTATCTGCTGCCCCTTTCTGTGAATCCCTTCACTGGCTCCACATTTACATCAGAATACATTCAAAATTCTTATCCTAACCTAAAAAGCCCTTACCAACACTACCCCCCACTAACTGCCCTCACTAATCAACAAATATACTCCAGCCCGCCCATAAGGTCCAACAATGAACTGCTCCTTGAATCTTCCACCATCACCTCCTCCTATACTAGACTGCAGGACTTCTCTCATGTGGCACGAACCCACTGGGGATAAACTAGCGATGTCCAGAAAAGTGCGTAAATACAAATTTCTGGAGTCGTCAGGGACTTACAGCACTTTAGAAACTGCCGGCGCCTAAGAAAATAAAAAAAAAATCAAATCTCCCGTAAAAGTCTAACCCGCCTCCCAAAAATAAACCCGACACGTAAAACCCCTATATCCGCAATCCCCCACATCGCAACTAATAATAAATATATTAACCCCTAAACCGACAACCCCCACCACGCAATATGCCTAATTAAACTATTAACCCCTAATCCACCATTTACCCACATCGTGATCTACCTAGTAAAAGTATTAACCCCTTAATCCGCCAACCCCAACATTGCAAACTACCTAATAATTGTATTAACCCTTAATCCGCCATTAACCCACATCGCAAAGTACTTATTAAAACTATTAACCCCTAATCCACCATTAACCCACATCGTAACAAACCTTATAAATCTATTAACCCCTAATATGCCAAACCCACACAACGCAATAATCCTAATAAAACTATTAACCCCTAAACAGCCAAACCCACACAACGCAATAATCCTAATAAAACTATTAACCCCTAATCTGCCAAACCCCCACAACGCAAGCAGCCTAATAAACCTATTAACCCCTAATCTGCCAAACCCCCACAACGCAAATAACTAATTTAATTACTAAGCCCCCTAACCTAACACCCACTAAATTAAGCCCAAATTACATAAAATACTAAATTATAATTAAAATAAAAAATCCTAACAGTACTTAAAAAAATAAACCTAAGATTAAATTAAATTAATCTAAAATTACCAAAAATAAAAAAGTTTAACATTACAGAAAATATTGGCTGATTTGAATTTGAAGAATTAAATCAGCCAATAGGAATGCAAGGGAGGCCATATTTAAACGCGTACCTTGAATTCACCGCGATCATACGAAGAGGATCCTCCAAGCTTCATTTCATTATTCTGCAGTCGCCAGTCCTGCTCCGCGCCCATCTCCGCTCCGCGCCGGCTTGGTACTTAATGAAGACAGAAGTGGTCCCCGCATGGAAGAAGATGTTGGCCACTTGGAAGAAGACTTCACCGCCTGGAACAGGACTTTCTCCGCCAGACTTCAGAAACGGTGAGTACCTATTTGGGGGTTAGATTTAGGCTTTTTTTAATTTTTTGTGGTATGTTTTTTTTTTAGATTAGGGATTTATTGGGCACTCTTAAAAGAACAATACCTATACAAATGCCCCTTTAGGGGCAATGAGTAGTTTAGGATTTTTTTAGTGTTAGTTTTTTTTATTTTGGGGGGTTTGTTGGGTGGTGGGTTTTACTGTTGGAGGGGGGACTTAGTATTTTTTTAAGGTAAAAGAGCTGTTTAATTTAGGGCAATGCCCTGCAAAGGCCCTTTTAAGGGCTTCTGGTAGTTTAGTATTAGATTAGGGGGTGTTTTTTTTATTTGGGGGGGCTTTTTTATTTTCATAGGGATTAGGTTTAATTTTTTTATTTTTGATAATTTGATTTATTATTATGTAATGTTATACTTTTTTTTTTTGTAATCTTAGATTAATTTAATTTTTAGGTTTATTTAATTTTTAAGTAATGTTAGCTTTTTTATTTTAATTGTATTTTTTAATTTAGATAATTGGGGTTAATTTTGGGGGTGTTAGGCTAGGGGGCTTAGTAATTTAATAAGTTATTTGCGTTGTGGGGGTTTGGCGGATTAGGGATTAGTAGATTTATTAGGATTATAGCGTTGTGTGGGTTTGGCGGATTAGGGGTTAATAGTTTTATTAGGTTTATTGCGATGTGGGTTAATGGCGGATTAGGGGTCAATAGTTTTATTAGGTTTATTGTGTTGTGGGTTAATGGCGAATTAGGGGTTAATAGTTTTATTAGGTTTATTGTGATGTGGGTTAATGGCGGATTAGGGGTTAATGCATTTATTAGGTTTATTGCGATGTGGGTTAATGGCGGATTAGGGGTCAATAGTTTTTATTAGGTTTATTGCGATGTGGGTTAATGGCGGATTAGGAGTTAATACATTTATTAGGTTTATTGCGATGTTGTTTAATTGCGGATTAGGGGTTAATAGTTTTATTAGGTTTATTGCGATATGGGTTAATGGCGAATTAGGGGTTAATATACTTTATTAGTTATTGCAGTGGGGGTTGGCGGTTGACAGGTAGATATATATTGCGCATGCGTTAGGTGTTAGTTAATATTTTCAGCCAGTTATGGAAGTTACGGTGCTCACATATTCAGCGCAAGGCTTGCTGCGCCTGCCTTGGTGTGGCAAAGTTAAAATGGAGTAAAATTTCTCAATTTTTTCCGTGTAAGTCCTTGCACTGAATGTGATACCGATTTGTGGCGCAGTTCTATGTTAGCTTATGGGAGTAAAAATTGCGGGTGACGGGTGAAATATACGCGCCGCATTTATATGTGATACCAAAACCGCATAAAAACCGGCGTCAGCGGCTTTTGCTGGTGACACCTCATATGTAATCTTGCCCGAGGTCTCAGGTGTTAGGGAGAAAAAGGCATACAAAGGGCTTTAACATAGAGATACATACATATACATGTATAAATATGGATATGTATGTGTGTATATATATGTGTATATATATATATATATATATATATATATATATATATATATATATATATATATATATATATACACACACATGTAAATGGACATGTGCAACGCTAAAAATTTTGTTTCGTTTTGTTTTCATTAGTTAAAAAAACAATTAGTTTCGGCAAATTAGTTATGTTAAGTTAAAAAAAAATTTTGGTCCGTTCATTTTTTTCGGATCCATTCTTTATTCATATGCATTATTCTATTCTGAAGTTTACAATAGAATAATGCATATTAATAAAGAATGGATCCGAAAAAACAAAAGGATCTGAAAAAACGATTTACCTTAACATAACTAATATGCCTGCGATTGCTGAAACAACGTTATCTAAAACCACTGCCGCCACACACATCGCCAACACTAAATAAAGCTATTAACCCCTAAACCGCTGTCCCCCACATCGCTAACACTACCTAAACCTATTAACCCCTAAACTGCCACCACCCCCCACATCAACGACATTTAATAAACCTATTAGCCCCTTAACCGCAGTTCCCTGACACTAACTAAACCTATTAACCCCTAAACCGCCGCCCCCCCCCACATAGCCAACACAAACTAAACCTATAAACCCCTAAACCGCAGTTCCCCGACATTGCCGACACTAACTAAACCTATTAACCCCTAAACCGCAGTTCCCCGACATCGCCAACACTAACTAAACCTATTAACCCCTAAACTGCCACCACCCACATCACAACAACCTAAATTAAACTATATTAACCACTAAACCTAACACCCCCTAACTTTAACATAATTAAAATAGACCTAAATTAAAGTTACAATTATTAACTACCTATTTTAAAAAAAACACAAACTTACCTGTGAAATAAAAATAAAACTTAAGCTAGCTACAATATAACTATTTACTAACTACCTAGTTAACCCTTTCGTGACAGGGTTAAAGTGCCTACATCGGAACAACTGTTCCGATGTAGACAAATTGAAACTACGCGATCGTGCATACGATCGCGAGATTTCAATTATTGGATCGCATCTGGGGGGCGTCCCTACAATCCTAGGAACGCCCTCCAGACCGCGATTAAATCCCTGAAGCACAGAAGGCTTCAGGACAGCCGTTAGTTATGACGTTCCATTCCGTCATAACGGCTTTAAAGCCCAGTCTAATTATGACGGAATGGAACGGCATAACGGCTTTAAAAGGTTAAAATAAATACGAACTTACCTGTGAAATAAAAATAAAACCTAAGCTTACACTAATAAAACCTAACATTTCTAAAAATAAAAAAACTGATTACTAAAAGAATTAAAACTACAATTACAAAAAATAAACACTAAAATTAAAAAAAAATAAAAAATACCATTTTAAAAAATAACAAATGAAATCATTCAAAAAAATAAAAATTATTCCTATTCTAATACCCTGCTTAAAAAAAACAAAAAAACACCCCAAAGTAAAAAAACTCTAATCTATAATAAACTACCAAGGGCCCTTAAAAGGGCCTTTTGCAGGGCATTACCCTAAAGTTAACAGCTCTTTTGCAATAAAAACAACCCCCCCTAACATTACAAACCCCCCCAAACTCACAAAATAAAAAATAAACCTAATCTACCCATTGCCCCGAAAAGGGCATTTGTATGGGCATTCAGCTCTATTTCGGCCCATTAAAAATAAAAAATGCCTAATCTAAAAAAAAAAAACACCCCAAAAATAAAAAAAATCCCATTACAAAAAATAACAAACAAAATTATCCAAAATTATTCCTATTCTAATACCCTGTTTAAAAAAAAAACCCCACCCCAAAATAAAAAACCCTATCTATGATAAACTACAAATAGCCCTTAAAAGGGCCTTTTGTAGGGTATTGCTCTCAAGTTAACAGCTCTTTTGCTAAAAAATGTTACAACAAACACCCCCTAACATTACAAACCCCCACCCCCCCAAACACACAAAATAAAAAACTTAACTAAAAAAAACCTAATCTACCCATTGCCCTGAAAAGGGCATTTGTATGGGCATTGAGCTCTTTTACTGCCCTTAAAAGTGCATTCAGCTCTTTTTCAGCCAATTAAAATAAAAAAGCCCTAATCTAAAAAAAAAAAAAAAACACCCCAAAAAAATCAAAAAAAAAACCTAACACTAACCCCAAAATCGGTACTGACAGTTGCGGAAGTCTGGCGAAAGATCTTCATCCCAGCGGCAAAGCATCTTCACCCATTGCGGGACCAGCATCTTCTTCATCACTGCAGAGGCAGAGCGGTCGATGCGCAGATGCGGAGGTCCATCGGTCTGACGTGGAGGTCCTCTTCCTGCGATCGTCCACTGAGGATTCAATGCAAGGTACCCCTTTTACCCAATTTTTTTCTTTCGTGATTCAGGTAGAGCATGCAATGCTAAGCAACTTTCTAATTTACTCCTATTATCACTTTTTTTCTTTCTCTTGTTACCTTTATTTGAAAAAGAAAGTCCAGAACCCTGGACAGCACTTGTTTATTGGTGGATGAATGTATCCACCAATCAGCAAGAACAACCCAGGTTGTTCACCAAAAATGGGCCGGTATCTAAACTTACATTTTTGCTTTTCAAATAAAAATTACAAGAGAATGAAGAACATTTGCTAATAGGAGTAAATTAGAAAGATGCTTAAAATTGCATGTTCTATCTGAATCACAAAAGAAAAAAATTAGGTACAGTGTCCCTTTAAGCTTAAAGGTTAAGGACATAGTATGTATGTATGAGTTGGGTTGCATAATGCATTGCAAACATAAATAGATCTCTCTTACTCACTAAAAAGTACACCATGACTGGAGGACCAATAACAAACTGTGCCCAGCATGGCCCTCTGAGACTGTTAATCTTTAGAAATAAATCTTTAGTTAATACATATACATTAACCAAAGACAGCAACTGATTGGGACAGTGAGGCTATGAAAAGAAAAGTTTAAATTAACACAACTATATATTCCTAATCTCCATCTCACCATAAGCTCTGTAACTAACTACATATAACAAACAATTATAATGATTTAAAAAAATGTATCTCCTGACTGAACACCTAATTTGCAAATTCATATAATGCATAGCAGAAGACCAAACATGTAAGAATGCTTGAGAATAATAACTACCTTAAATTATATATGATACATGTATGCTTGTTTTTGTTTTTTTATTATTTAAAGGGACATAAAACCCACATTTTTTCTTTCATGATTTAAAAAGAGCATGCACTTTTAAAATGTTTCTAATTTACTTCTATTATCTAATTTGCTTAATTCTTCTGATATCCTTTGCTGAAAAGCATATCTAGATAGGCTCAGTAGCTGTTGATTGGTGGTTGCACATAGATACCTTGTGTGATTGGCTCACCCATGTGCATTGCTATTTCTTAAACAAAGTATATCTAAAGAAAAAAAAAACTAGATAATAGAAGTAAATTGGAATGTTGTTTAAAATTGTATTCTCTAGCTGAGTCCTGAAAGAAATGTTTTGGGTTTATTATCCCTTTAAAGGGACAGTAAAGTCACAAAAAATCTTTCATGATTTAAATAGGGCATGTAATTTTAAACAACTTTCCAATTTACTTTTATTATCAATTTGGCTTTGTTCTCTTGGTATTCTTAGTTGAAATCTAAATCTAGGAGGTTCATATGCTAATTTCTTAGACCTTGAAGACTGCCTCTAATCGGAAAGCATTTTGACAGTTTTTCACCACTAGAGGGCCTTAGTTCATGTGTTTTATATAGATAACATTGAGCTTCGGCACATGAAGCTCCTAAGAGCAAGCACTGATTGGCTAAAAATGCATGTCTGTCAAAAGAACTGAAATAAGGGGGCAGTTTGCAGAGACTTAGATACAAGGTAATCACAGAGGTAAAAAGTATATTAATATAACTGTGTTGGTCATGCAAAATTGGGGAATGGGTAATAAAGGGATTATCTACCTTTTTAAACAACAACAATTCTGGTGTTTACTGTCCCTTTAATTTGCTTCCTGTGTAAGAGAGTTTATTGCTAATATATTCTGAGAGTGCTTCCAAATAAAATGGGGTGTACATCATTTAGTTTATTCTAGTAATGCTGCCCAGAACATGGGATGTGCACCAAGCCCAGTCTGTGGGTGTAGTCCATTGCAAAGTTTTGTATGGATTTTCCAGAGAGGCCACTATTAACTTGAATTTTCTCACAGTGACAGGTGTGGATTGTCAGCAGTGTTAGAGACCAGCAAAATAGATTATGATAGCACCCAAAAACTAAAGATGTTTTTTTGGGGTTATCATCTTTTGGCAATCGGCTGTAACTAAATACTCCAATTTGTGCTTTTAGCATTTGCTGTTTTCTGTCCATGAGTCAGTGGCAGGTCAGCTAATTTAAAGTGAAGATAAACTTTGAAAAATGTGTGCCCGGTTTTTAAAAATCCTATTAAAAACAGGGGCACTTTTATTCATCAAAGTTGACATTTCAGCGGTTTTGTTAAAATACTTACCTTTTCTTCTTGAAAGCCGGACCAGCGATTCCCCCGCCTGCCGCGTGCCTCTTCTTACGTCAGAAATGAAGAATCCGGCTTCCTCCAATCACAGCTTCCCCCCAGAGTAAACATTGCCTGAGGCCATGCCGTGATTGGAGGAAGCCAGATTCTTCATTGCTGACGTATGAAGAGACGAGCGGCAGGGAGGGGGGAATCGCTGCTCCGGCTTTTAAGAAGAAAAGGTAAGTATTTAACAAAACCGCTGAAATGTAAACTTTGATGAATGAGAGTGCCCCTGTTTTTAATAGGATTTTTAAAAACCGGACACATATTCGTCAAAGTTTACATTCACTTTAATTTGTAGTGTTTGTTTGTGTGGTTATTCTCAAGTGGTGTTGCATTCACTTAGAACATAAAACATGGTTTTGCTGTTATGCCATAATAATAAATACACACGTAAATAGATATATTAGCTAGTCTAATAAATAAGTACAAAAATAATAATTTTCTAAAATTTGTGTAATACAAATATTTATTAAATCTATTAAAAAAATAAATTAAATTAAGAACACAATGCATCATATACATAATACATTTATAATTAATGGGTGAGGAACTATAAAAATAAAGTTACATTGATAGCAGGCCAGGGGCTGAGCCTGTCCTTTTGGCAAGGCATTTTATTGAAGAGTTGAAGACAGTTCAAATAAATGAATTAATATAGAGATTAGTCAGTGTGTAAGTGTAACTTAGTAATTAGTAAAGTACTGCAGTGCTTGCTTGCTTGATTTGCTTAGTATTGCTTAGTATTGCTTAGTATTGCTTCACTTGTTAATTATATATTAGCTTGGCTGGTGGTGTCTGGTAAATATAATCTACTATAATCTAATTTTGATCTCCCAAATTAAATATTTATTTTTATTATCTTTAATACTTTGACCCCCCCCCCCTTTAGATAAATACTTCCAAGTTAAGTATCCCCCATTTAGATTAGTACTTCAAGTATTCATGTAAAGGGGGGGGAGTCAAAGTGTAAATGTAATAAAAATATATATTATACTTGTTACTTGGGTTGGTATTTGGGAATATTCTTTATTTTAAATATATATACTTGACCCGGCCGCATTTTATTTTGTGGCTGATGGCTGTCACATGATACAAGAGGAGTGGAAATAGACATAACTGAAATCTGTCACAAAAAATCTACTACTCATATGAAGTTCAGACTACGGGGCCTATCTATCAAGCCGTCAACTTTGTTGTATTCGACGGCACCAATATGCTCGCCTAACATCGCGGCCGCGGACCTGAATGAGATCTCCATATTTATAAAAAAAGCAGGCAAAAAGCCGCACACCAAGTACGGGGCGATGAGCAGCGAACTGTTGTTAACTAACAGTCATCGATCTTGCTGCTATTCGGCTTTTTACCAACTTTATTTATACCCTGTCACTAAACGCCGCCACTATACTAAAATGTTTAACCCCTATCCCGCCGCTCCTGGATCACGCCGCAATTGTAATAAAGTTATTAACCCCTATCCCGCCGCTCCCGGACCCTGCCGCAACTAAATAAAAGTATTAACCCCTATCCCTCCGTTCCCAGACCCTGCCGCAACTAAATAAAATAATTAACTCCTATCCCTCCGCTCCCGGACCCCGCCACAACTAAATAAAAGTATTAACCCCTATCCCTCCGCTCCCGGACCCCGCCGCAACTAAATAAAAGTATTAACCCCTATCCCTCCGCTCCCGGACCCCGCCGCAACTAAATAAAAGTATTAACCCCTATCCCTCCGCTCCCGGACACCGCCGCAACTAAATAAAAGTATTAACCCATATTCCTCCGCTCCCGGACCCCGCCGCAACTAAATAAAAGTATTAACCCCTATCCCGCCACTCCTGGACCCCGCCACAACTAAATAAAAGTATTAACCCCTAAACCCCTGGCCTCCCACATCACTACCACTAACTAAGCCTATTAACCCCTAAACCGCCAGCCCCCCACATCGCCATAAACTAAATTAAGCTATTAACCCCTAAACCTAACAACCCGCTAACTTTACATGAAAATTACAACATCCCTATCTTATAATAAATTAAAACTTACCTGTAGAATTTAATTAAAATATATTAAACTATTAATTAACCTACCCTAACTATTATACTAAAACTACATTAAACTACCAATTAAATTAACTATATTACATATTAAAAAACCTAACCCTACTCAAATTATTTAAATCTACAATAAGAAATTACTAAATTACCACAAAAAAAAACCAACTAAGTTACAAAACAAAACAAACACTAAGTTACAAAAAGAAACAAACCACAGTAACAAAAATAAAAAGAAAATGGATAGAGGTTAATAATATTATGTAGGTGGCGGCGATTGTCACCACCTGGGTAGCGCTTGCTGATTGGTGGATACATTTAGCCACCACCAATTAGTAAGCGCTACCCAGGTGCTGAACCAAAACTGGGTCGGCTCTTAAGCTTACATTCCTCCTTTTTCAATGAAAGATAGCAAGGGAAAGAAGAAAAATTGATAAATGGAGTAAATTAGAAAGTTGCTTAAAATTGAATGCTCTATCTAAATCATGAAAGAAAAAAACTTCCCTGTAAGGTAATTGCAAAGTCAGTAGCTGCCTGATATACTGTGGAAATATAAACACAAATGAACCCCTGCTTGGAGCATCTAAAGCTGTCTATATTCAGATCTCTCAACTAAGCTGGTGAGAGATCTGCCTTGGGAAGTTGGGGGTATATTAGTGTGTCTGACAACTTAGAAGCTTCAAGCAGGGGGGTCATCTGTTTGTTTCCAATGTTGTATCAGGCACATTTCCATTACAATTATTACAGTTTATATTGACCCACAGCAGAGTGTGCATTGATTTATCCTAAGGCTTTCAAGCTTTGCCACAGGAGGATATTTGTTCCAGAGGTCTTACTGGAGTATTACTGGCTGCATGCCATTACATATGTATCTGTTGGTACCTGTAACATATGATACTTATGCCACTGTGTGTCCACAGATAGTAATGCTGCTGCTGAATATATATCTTTTAGATTAGACACTGTTAGTAATGTGCCCTTAGTGGTCAGCTAGTCCTTTCTTCCCGCACTCTCTTGCTCACAATACTGGCGCAAGTAATGTTTGTCTCCTCTGGCCTATCCAATCCCTCCCTCCAGACAATATCAATATTTTCTAAAGAAATAAAAGGGACATGAAAACATTTTTTTTTTTTTTTTTCAAGTACTTTTTATTGAGGTAACATGTACATACAGAGACAAAATCTACAGTTATCATGGCAACACGCCTACAAGCATACATTCAAACTTGTACAATTAATACATAGGCATGTCCTAGAAACTATAAGTAACAATACTCCTCACTAGAGGGAAATATATTAAACCATGAGCAGCACCTCTTTTTAATTATAGACATTTTAACTTGGACAAATAAAAAATAACTTAATAAAAAATAATTGTGAGACCTAACTTTCTTATAATAACTCTGGAATAGAAAAGGTAGGTCTTTATGTGTCCATGTCATGGACTTCAGATCAGTTAAGGTTAACCAAGCAGAACATAACATATTAAGTACAGATTAGGACATAAAGGCATAAGGTCAATGTTACATACAATTAGGCGTGTTCAATACCTCCTCTCCTCCCAAGCTACAGTACTTCTTGTTTTATTTAATTATAAATTCTTATTTTTACTACAAGGCAAACCTACATTTTACCCATGTGCTGTACATTTAGTTCTGTGAGACTTGCCGGCCCAAAATTTATGTGACACTCAGATTATATATGTGGGATCTGTTTATCCTCAGAACAAAAAACAAACAAACAAAACTTTATAGATATTCAAAGGGCGTATAGGGTATACCTTCAGTTCCCACCTCCTGAGCTTACTAAGTCCACTCTTGGACCCTTGATATTAGCTATTTAAAACACGGGAGGTATAATTAGATGATTGGTCCACTCTTGGGCCCTAGTTAGCCTCTACATGTAAACAACAGCAGAAAAGGTATAAATCCAACCTCTACATAGATAGCAGCATTATAAAGGTATAGGGGATAACTGTTAAGCTAATAGCCCCCTCTGCGAAACAGGAGCTATTCTTGAGACTAAACAGCCCTCTTATAACTACTGTTTCTTTCTATTATACTGTCTCAACAAAATATACATATATATATAGCCAAATATAGGGCGTTTAGATAAACTAGATATGTAATGTAGTGGCACACACAAATAACATAATTTATGTAAGAACTTACCTGATAAATTTATTTCTTTCATATTAGCAAGAGTCCATGAGCTAGTGACGTATGGGATATACATTCCTACCAGGAGGGGCAAAGTTTCCCAAACCTTAAAATGCCTATAAATACACCCCTCACCACACCCACAATTCAGTTTAACGAATAGCCAAGAAGTGGGGTGATAAGAAAAAAGTGCGAAAGCATATAAAATAAGGAATTGGAATAATTGTGCTTTATACAAAAAAATCATAACCACCACAAAAAAAGGGTGGGCCTCATGGACTCTTGCTAATATGAAAGAAATGAATTTATCAGGTAAGTTCTTACATAAATTATGTTTTCTTTCATGTAATTAGCAAGAGTCCATGAGCTAGTGACGTATGGGATAATGACTACCCAAGATGTGGATCTTTCCACACAAGAGTCACTAGAGAGGGAGGGATAAAATAAAGACAGCCAATTCCTGCTGAAAATAATCCACACCCAAAATAAAGTTTAATGAAAAACATAAGCAGAAGATTCAAACTGAAACCACTGCCAGAAGTACTTTTCTACCAAAAACTGCTTCAGAAGAAGAAAATACATCAAAATGGTAGAATTTAGTAAAAGTATGCAAAGAGGACCAAGTTGCTGCTTTGCAAATCTGAACAATCGAAGCTTCATTCCTAAACGCCCAGGAAGAAGAAACTGAACTAGTAAAATGAACTGTAATCCTTAGAGGCGGAGTTTTACCCGACTCTACATAAGCATGATGAAATAAAGATTTCAACCAAGATGCCAAAGAAATGGCAGAAGCTTTCTGGCCTTTTCTAGAACCGGAAAAGATAACAAATAAACTAGAAGTCTTACGGAAAGACTTAGTAGCTTCAACATAATATATCAAAGCTCTAACAACATCCAAAGAATGCAACGATTTCTCCCTAGAATTCTTAGGATTAGGACATAATGAAGGAACCACAATTTCTCTACTAATGTTGTTGGAATTCACAACTTTAGGTAAAAAATCAAAAGAAGTTCGCAGCACCGCCTTATCCTGATGAAAAATCAGAAAAGGAGACTCACAAGAAAGAGCAGATAATTCAGAAACTCTTCTGGCAGAAGAGATTGCCAAAAGGAACAAAACTTTCCAAGAAAGAAATTTAATGTCCAATGAATGCATAGGTTCAAACGGAGGAGCTCGAAGAGCCCCCAGAAACAAATTCAAACTCCAAAGAGGAGAAATTGACTTAATGACAGGTTTTATACGAACCAAAGCTTGTACAAAACAATGAATATCAGGAAGAAAAGCAATCTTTCTATGAAAAAGAACAGAAAGAGCAGAGATTTGACCTTTCAAGGAACTTGCGGACAAACCCTTATCTAAACCATCCTGAAGAAACTATAAAATTCTCGGTATTCTAAAAGAATGCCAAAAAATGATGAGAAAGACACCAAGAAATATAAGTCTTCCAGAATCTATAATATATCTCTCTAGATACAGATTTACGCGCCTGTAACATAGTATTAATCACAGAGTCAGAGAAACCTCTTTGACCAAGAATCAAGCGTTCAATCTCCATACCTTTTAAATGTAAGGATTTCAGATCCTAATGGAAAAAAGGACCTTGCGACAGAAGGTCTGGTCTTAACGGAAGAGTCCACGGTTGGCAAGAGGCCATCCGGACCAGATCCGCATACCAAAACCTGTGAGGCCATGCCGGAGCTACCAGCAGAACAAACGAGCATTCCTTCAGAATCTTGGAGATTACTCTTGGAAGAAAAACTAGAGGCGGAAAGATATAGGCAGGATGATACTTCCAAGGAAGTGATAATGCATCCACTGCCTCCGCCCGAGGATCCCGGGATCCGGACAGATACCTGGGAAGTTTCTTGTTTAGATGAGAAGCCATCAGATCTATTTCTGGGAGTTCCCACATTTGAACAATCTGAGGAAATACCTCTGGGTGAAGACCATTCGCTCAGGTGCAACGTTTGGCGACTGAGATAATCCGCTTTCCAATTGTCCATACCTGGGATATGAACCGCAGAGATTAGACAGGAGCTGGATTCCGCCCAAACCAAAATTTGAGATACTTCTGTCATAGCCAGAGGACTGTGAGTCCCTCCTTGATGATTGATGTATGCCACAGTTGTGACATTGTCTATCTGAAAACAAATGAACAACTCTCTCTTCAGAAGAGGCCAAGACTGAAGAGCTCTGAAAATTGCACGGAGTTCCAAAATATTGATCGGAAATCTCACCTCCTGAGATTCCCAAACCCCTTGTGCCGTCAGATACCCCCACACAGCTCCCCAACCTGTAAGACTTGCATCTGTTGAGATTATAGTCCAGGTCGGAAGAACAAAGAAGCCCCCTGAACTAAACGATGGTGATCTGTCCACCATGTCAGAGAGTGTCGTAAAATCGGTTTAAAGATATCTTTGAGTAATCCCTGCACCATTGGTTCAGCATACAGAGCTGAAGAGGTCGCATGTGAAAACGAGCAAATGAGATCGCATCTGATGCGGCAGTCCTAAGACCTAACATTTCCATGCATAAGGCTACCAAAGGGAATGATTGTGACTGAAGGTTTTGACAAGCTGATATCAATGTTAAACTTCTCTTGTCTGACAAGGACAGAGTCATAGACACTGAATCTATCTAGAAACCTAAAAAGGTTACCCTTGTCTGAGGAATCAATGAACTGAATGGTAAATTGATCCTCCAACCATGAACTTGAAGAAACAACACAAGTAGATTCGTATGAGATTCTTCGAAAATGAGAAGACTGAGCAAGTACCAAGATATCGTCCAAATAAGGAAATACCAAAACCCTGTTCTCTGATTACAGAAAGAAGGGCACCGAGAACCTTTGAAAAAAATTCTTGGAACTGAGGCTAGGCCAAACGGTAGAGCCACAAAACTGGTAATGCTTGTCTAAAAAGAGAATCTCAGACACTAAAAGTGATCTGGAAGAATTGGAATATGCAGATACACATCCTGTAAATCTATTGTAGACATATAATGCCCTTGCTAAACAAAAGGCAGGATAGTCCTACAGTAAACATCTTGAATGTTGGTATCCTAACATAACGATTCAATAATGATAGATCTGGAACTGGTCTGAAGGAATTGACCTTCTTTGGTACAATGAAGAGATAAAAATAAAACCCCAGCCCCTGTTCCAGAACTGGAACTGGCATAATTACTCCAGCCAACTCTAGATCTGAAACACATTTCAGAAATGCTGAGCCTTGCTGTGTTACCTGGGACACGGGAAAGAAAAAAATCTCTTAGCAGGAGGCCTTAACTTGAAGCCAATTCTGTACCTTTCTGAAACAATGTTCTGAAACCAGAGATTGAGAACGGAATTAATCCAAATTTCTTTGAAGAAAACGTAATCTGCCCCATACCAGCTGAGCTGGAATAAAGGCCGCACCTTCATAGGTACTTAGGAGCTGGCTATAGGTTTCTATAAGGCTTGGATATATTCCAAACTGGAAATAGTTTCCAAACTGATACCGCTCCTGAGGATGAAGGATCAGGTTTTTGTTCCTTGATGCGAGGAAAGGAACGAAAATGATTATTTACCCTGGAAAGAAAGGGAAAGCAAAGTTAACTTAGAAGACATATCAGCATTCCAAGTTTAATCCATAAAGCTTTTCTAGCTAAAATAGCTAGAGACATATACATGATATCAACTCTAATGATATCAAAAGATGGTATCACCAATAAAATTATTAGCATGTTATAGAATAATAATAATGCTATAAAATTATGATCTGTTACTTGTTGCGCTAAAGCTTCTAACCAAAAAGTTGAAACTGCAGCAACATCCGCTAAAAATATAGCAGGTCTAAGAAGATTACCTGAACATAAGTAAGCTTTTCTTAGAAAAGATTCAATTTTCCTATCTAAAGGATCCTTAAATGAAGTACTATCTGCCGTAGGAATAGTAGTACATTAGCAGGAGTAGAGACAGCCCCATAACCTTA
This sequence comes from Bombina bombina, assembly GCF_027579735.1. Taxonomy (NCBI): domain Eukaryota; kingdom Metazoa; phylum Chordata; class Amphibia; order Anura; family Bombinatoridae; genus Bombina; species Bombina bombina. The sequence continues at coordinate 1,001,400,806 of NC_069499.1, forward strand.
GGGATTTTTGTCCCAAAAAACTCTAATCTGTCAGATGGCACAGGATATAATTGCTTAAACGTCTAGAAGGAGTAAATAAATTACCCAAATTATTCCATTCCCTGGAAATTACTTCAGAAATAGCATCAGGGAGATTAAACACTTCTGGAATAACTACAGGAGATTTAAAACCTTATTTAAACGTTTACATTTAGTATCAAGAGGACCAGAATCCTCTATTTCTAATGCAAATAATACTTCTTTAAGTAAAGAACGAATAAATTCCATCTTGAACAAATACAAAGATTTATCAGCATCAACCTCTGAGACAGAAACCTCTGAACCAGAGGAACCATTATCAGTATCAGAATGATGATGTTCATTTAAAAATTCATCTGAAAAAAGAGAAGTTTTAAAAGACTTTTATGTATACTAGAAGGAGAAATAACAGACATAGCCTTCTTAATGGATTTAAAAAAAATAAAATCTCTTATGTTATCAGGAACACTCTGAAAATTAGATGTTGACGGAACAGCAACAGGTAATGTAACAGTACTAAAGGAAATATCTGCATTAATAAGTTTGACATGACATGCAATACAAACAACAGCTGGAGAAACAGATACTAAAAGTTTATAGCAGATACACTTAGCTTGGTAGCTCCAGCACTGTGCAGTGATTTTCCTGAAGTATCTTCTGACTCAGTTGCAACGTGGAACATCTTGCAATATGTAAAAGAAAAAAACAACATATAAAGCAAAATTGATCAAATTCCTTAAATGACAGTTTCAGGAATGGGAAAAAAATGCCAGTGAACAAGCTTCTAGCAACCAGAAGCAATAAATAATGAGACTTAAATAATGTGGAGACAAAAATGACGCCCATATTTTTTAGCGCCAAAAAAAGACGCCCACATTATTTGGCGCCTAAATGCTTATGGCGCCAAAAATGACGCCACATCCGGAACGCCGACATTTTTGACGCAAAAAAAAGTCAAAAAATGACGCAACTTCCGGCGACACGTATGACGCCGGAAACAGAAAAAAAAATTTGCGCCAAAAAAGTCCGCGCCAAGAATGACGCAATAAAATGAAGCATTTTCTGCCCCCGCGAGCCTAACAGCCCACAGGGAAAAAGTCAAATTTTTTAAGGTAAGAAAAAATGATTGAAACAAATGCATTTATCCCAAATATGAAACTGACTGTCTGAAAATAAGGAAAGTTGAACATTCTGAGTCAAGGCAAATAAATGTTTGAATACATATATTTAGAACTTTATAAACAAAGTGCCCAACCATAGCTTAGAGTGTCACAGAAAATAAGATTTACTTACCCCAGGACACTCATCTACATGTTTGTAGAAAGCCAAACCAGTACTGAAACGAGAATCAGCAGAGGTAATGGTATATATAAGAGTATATCGTCGATCTGAAAAGGGAGGTAAGAGATGAATCTCTACGACCGATAACAGAGAACCTATGAAATAGACCCCGTAGAAGGAGATCACTGCATTCAAACAGGCAATACTCTCCTCACATCCCTCTGACATTCACTGCACGCTGAGAGGAAAACCGGGCTCCAGCCTGCTGCGGAGCGCATATCAACGTAGAATCTAGCACAAACTTACTTCACCACCTCCATCTGAGGCAAAGTTTGTAAAACTGAATTGTGGGTGTGGTGAGGGGTGTATTTATAGGCATTTTAAGGTTTGGGAAACTTTGCCCCTCCTGGTAGGAATGTATATCCCATACGTCACTAGCTCATGGACTCTTGCTAATTACATGAAAGAAATGTACTTAACACCCCCACAGGCCACTTTTGGGCCTCTGCAATTAAACAAAGTAGGCTGTTATCAGGAAAGATTCATATCTAGAGACAGTACTATGCTTCACAAATCCGCTCATCTGCTTAAAAAATATGTTACAAGCAAGCAGTTTCAGTGTAAATACAGGCGCCATAATAATATAGAAAAAAAGAAAGGAATAAAAAGGTGCAGCAAGGCGCAGACATTCAATACATAAGATGCATTGTGCAGGTATAGCAATATGATGTAGCCAACAATCCTAATACAGCAGGTTTTAGTTGCGGAGGTACATGCATGCAAACAGAACCTGAGCAATATGCAGGGTGAAACAGAAATGGTCACAAAAACATATATATGTAGGTAGCACCAGTACATACCCGTAGCACACCACCCCACGCTGTTCTAAATACATAGTACCCAAATCCAACCGCCCTGGTCCATTCTTGCAGCATATTCTAGTATGACATGTGTGAGAAACGTATAGAAAAATAAAAGTACATATAAGCATGTCTCTTACGTCTATGTATATAATCGGACCAGGCAAATTGTAAACTATAAGTACTTTGCGCCGGCTACACTTATAAGAGTATACCTATGTCCAGGCCTAACAATGGAGGGAATAGCTCTAGCCGATGCCGGCTCTGAAGGATCTGTGAGGTCCCAATCTGTTAGGTGGAGGTTCGCAAAGCCCAACCGCCCACCAAAGGATACCTTGAAATTGAGCCAGGATTAGCTGGATCCCCTTTTGACCACGACTGGCCCTTATTACTCTGGTGGAATCCAGAGAGATTCCGGCATCCCCCAACGAACACAGCCGGATGAAAAAGGTGGTAGGCAAGTTCCGTCCCTGCTGGGAATCAGCTATACGTTGAGGGGTCACCGCCATCCGCTCTTCAGACTCCTTGTCAGAGTGCCTTGCAGCAGCCTCCCTGTGGATCTCTTCGTGGACATCGGAACTATCTGAGGCCTTCTCCCGGGGGCCGGCCGCATCCCCCAGTGTCGGGGCCAAAGGGTAAGGTAAGGGTCTCACACAGGTCGTCGGCAGTGGGTATGGCAGAGCTCTTGCCCCATGAAGCTGAGCCAGATTCGACTGTAACATTTCTCCTGAGTTAAAATCCGTCGCTGTCGCCACCTCCGGCTTAGACACTGCTATCTCAGCATGCACACGCTCCATGCGGGCCGCAAAGCGGTCTAGTCTGCTACAAAGCTTGAGCTCGAGGTCAAGGAGCAGGTCTCTTATGATAATAGGAATCTCCCCCATAATGCAGATCATAATGCAGGGTACAGTAAAAGTAAGTAAATGCAGAGGCACACTGTTTACTCTGCTTACCCCGGTTCCCCGGGGGGGGTGCTGAGTTCTCTTCCTTTTCAGGCCGCCAAGAGATCTCCGCGGCCCAGTCTGGGAAGCTTCTTTTCTCTTAACATAGGTATATTCCAATCCAGCAGGACATTTTGCACTTCGTGAAGATCAAATTCTTTTGGGATGGACATGCAAAATCTGAATTACAAGGCAGATTGTAATTTTTCTTTACAGAGCTCCCAGTTTAGCAGCCATCTTAGGCCATGGCCCGGACACGCCCCCACATTTTTTTCCTTTTATTAGGACATTCAGATATAACATACAATTTTAAATATATTTTCAAATTACTTATATGATCAAACTTGTTTAATTTTTTTGTGTCCTTGAAGAAACAGCAATGTTCTACTGTGATTAGCTGAACATATTGGGTGAGCCAATGACAAGAGGCATTCATGTGTATCTGACAATCTTCAGCTAAATCCCAGTAGTCCATTGTTGCTCCTGAACCTACCTAGGTATGCTTTTCAACAAATGATAGCAAGATAATTAAGCAAATTAGATAATAGAAGTAAATTGTAATGGTGTTTAAAATGGTATGTTCTATGTGAATAATTGCCATGCACCATGCATACCATATTACCATGTTTGCTTTACAATTTAGAACAATTCTGTGTCTAGCAGTTGTGTGTAGATGTACCACAGCCCCTCACTGCATGCCATATTTCCATGCCATTGATGTTAACATCTCAAATAACTGCATAGAAGTTGTGTGATGAAATTTTTCACATTAATCACAGCCTCACAGGATAATATATAAATATGCACTTGCATGTAGCATGACTATTAGGTGTTTGATTCTTGGCTGCCTATCTTTATTTTGTGTCTGTATAAGTAAATGGACAGTGTACTGTACAATTGTTTTTTTACTTTGCAATATACTTTATATATTTTTTTATTTTACCACCTTTTGTTGTAACTTAGCTCTGAAAATTATGGCTTTTCTAATTCTCCAACTTAAAAAAAAACTTGCAGGCTACTCAAGGCTAACCATGTTACATATAATTCCCTTATTGGCTTTAAGAAATGCAAAAATGCATTTTTTTTACAAACAATATGACTGTGGCTCGCCTTGTTGTCTGCAGACTAAACCAAGGATTTGCTCTTCCTAGTCAAATGATGGGTGGGAATTGGCTATTGAAAAACAAATGCAGGAAACACTTTTTTTGCTTGTTTTAAAAAAATATTTAGACTCTTTTCTTAATAGATTATACTATAGCAAGACAACAGTCTTCTATTGCAAGGTGTTCACTGTACAGCAGAGGCTACACCTGTATTGTAGAAAAGCAGGCAGATTATGTTATTGTTTTGCATTTGATTATGCTCACTTGATGCTGCATTATGCACCTACTGTACTGCTTTAGTAATGGCTTGTTTCTCATAGACTTTCCTCTCTGCTCCTTCATTGCTAATGCATGGAATCTATAAAAGAGTATTGTAGCAGATGCATATCCGGCTTTCTTCTATAAAAAGCATTTAATATTATATTCTGAACTCTGTTTTAGATCCAGATTCTACAACGTCCTCTTACAAGCATAAAAGTGGTGCTAAGAAAAGAAAAGAAAAAAGAGACGAACAGAGAAAACTTGAAACTTCTACAAGCAAAATTGACACGTTTTTTCAAAAGAAAACTGAACCATTGCAAGCTGAAGCTGTTCAAATTCTTGAAGAGGATGTGACTTCTGCTTTTGGAGTAACGGTTCAAATTCCAGAAGAGGTTGTGGCTTCTGCTTCTGGAGTAACGGTTTAAATTCCAGAAGAGGTTGTGGCTTCTGCTTCTGGAGTAACGGTTTAAATTCCAGAAGAGGTTGTAGCTTCTGCTTTTGGAGTAACGGTTTAAATTCCAGAAGAGGTTGTAGCTTCTGCTTTTGGAGTAATGGTTTAAATTCCAGAAGAGGTTGTAGCTTCCGCTTCTGGAGTAACGGTTCAAATTCCAGAAGAGGATGTGGCTTCTGCTTCTGCAGTAACGGTTCAAATTCCAGAAGAGGATGTGGCTTCTGCTTCTGGAGTAATGGTTCAAATTCCAGAAGAGGATGTGGCTTCTGCTTCTGGAATAACGGTTCAAATTCCAGAAGAGGATGTGGCTTCAGCTTCTGGAGTAACGGTTCAAATTCCAGAAGAGGATGTGGCTTCTGCTTTTGGAGTAACAGTTCAAATTCCAGAAGACGATGTGGCTTCTGCTTCTGGAGTAACAGTTCAAATTCCAGAAGAGGACGTGGCTTCTGCTTCTGGAGTAACGATTCAAATTTCAGAAGAGGATGTGGCTTCTGCTTCTGGAGTAACGGTTCAAAGTGCAGAAGTGCCCTCAAACATTGAAGCTTTAGAAACAGAAGAAGATATGAAACCACCTCAAATACAAATACCACAGAAGGAGGGCACTATCACAAGCAAAATCACCATCCTTTCTTTCTTCATTCCTATGAACTGAATAATGCTGGTGTCTCATCTGAAATGTTCTGGGAATTTCATCCAAACCAGTCAAAGCACAACATCCCTTTTAATAGCCATGTAGTTTACTACAGGAAAAGTATACAAGGAGAGGATATAAGCAGAAAATGTGTGACCTTCAATGAAAAAAATAAGACTCTGCACTGTTCCATCTGATGTTTTCCTCTGAAAAGTACCTTAATACTTACTTAGTGGATAAAGGGTTGCAGGGAATGGAGGCATATTACATCAAGGCTCATAGAACATGAAAACTCTCAATGCCGCAGGCTTGCCAGTGAAGCATACATGATCAATATGCAAGGAAAATCAATCAAACTCAAACTACAGATTGAACAACTTTCAATTCGACATAACCAAATACTCAAACGCCGTGCTGTTTAAAACGGCATCATAGATATTGCCGTTTATATGAAGACAAAGCGAGAGAGAGACTGATACGCCTAGTGGTTGATGAGGATTCGAGCAGTAGCAGCTTGCATAACTTGCTACATAAATCATTGTCTAACATTGGGCTTAGTCTTGAACAGTGTGTCGGAGATTCATTTGATGGAGCTGCTAACATAAATGGGATTTATACTGGACTGCAAGCTCGAATGAAGGAGGTTCGTCCTAGTCATATTCACACATGGTGTTATGCTCATGTTCTAAACCTGGTCATAGGAGATGTAAGCGCTGTGATTGCATGCTTTGACCTCAATCTATTTGAGGAAATACTGGCTACCCCCGATAAAATACAACTCAACTTGATTTCTGCTGCAGTTCCTGAAATAGACTGCCTTGCTCTTTATGAAGAATTAAAATCATTTGCATCTAGCTACAAAAACACCAGAAGAGGACTGTTCGATGACAGTGATGAAGTGAGTGATTCAGAGTCAGACCTAGAAGAAGAGTTGGACACCCCTGACACTGAGTCATCAACAACTTGTAAGGCATCTCTCAAAAAGCTTACTTGCAAAAGTTGTACATCTTGTGTGTTTAAATTGCTCTTTCAGTACAGACTGTATTAATCAGCTTATGAGAATCTTTACTTAGCATACAAGTATTTGATTACTCTTAGCACTACGCAATGCACCTATGAAAGATGCTTCTCAAAGTTGAAAATGTTAAAGTCCGGCTTAGATCATCTCTCACTCAGCAAAATTTGGAAACACTGATGCTGATAGCAATCGAAAAAGATATTGCACTGAGAGTAAAGTCTGACAAAGAGAAAATCATAGATCGCTTTGGAAAAACATCTGCTGAGCTTCACTCTTTGCTTCTCTTTTAAATAGCAGTTAGGTTATCTTTTTTGTTTTGTTTTTGTGGTTCAACCGTAAAATAACTTAATTGGATTTTTTTTTACATATTAATAATGTTTACATTTCAGCAATTTTAGCTTAAGTTAAAAGTACACTTGATTAAGTAACTACTCCCTGCTCTATTTATTTATACATTTGAACTTGATTTTTCTATTTAAAATATTCTATTTAAAATGTTGTGTGCTATTTGTTTTTATAAGTTATAATTCTGTTTGACTAGCAGTGTTGTTACTTTGTTTATGACTTGCATTGCACTTTGTTTATAATTGTGTGTATGATTTGCATAGCACTTTGTTTACAATTCTTTGTACGACTCACATTGCACTTTATAATTCTGTGTATGGGCACGCACAATGCAGCACTTGTTAATTTATATTTTGTTATTATTAAAATATTTAAGGAAACAAAATGTCTTTTTATATGGCAATTAAAAACATGGTAGGGGAGGGGCATATGAGGTGGGAGGAGCACAAGAAGTGGACGGGACATTAAGGTGGGGGAGGGGCATATGAGGTGGCAGGAGCACAATAGGTGGGAGGGGCATTAGGGTGGGGGAGGGGCAGAGGAGGTAGGTGGGTAGGGGGCCCAGCCACACTTTTGCCCGGGGGCCCTGGTTGGTCTCAGTCCCTGGGTATTTGTTTTTATTTGTTTGCAAAAGAGCTGTTAACTTTAGTGCAATGCCCTACAAAAACATAATTTATGTAAGAACTTACCTGATAAATTCATTTCTTTCATATTAGCAAGAGTCCATGAGCTAGTGAGCTAGTGAGCTAGTGACGTATGGGATATACATTCCTACCAGGAGGGGCAAAGTTTCCCAAACCTCAAAATGCCTATAAATACACCCCTCACCACACCCACAAATCAGTTTAACGCATAGCCAAGAAGTGGGGTGATAAGACAAAAGTGCGAAAGCATAAAAAAATAAGGAATTGGAATAATTGTGCTTTATACAAAAAAAATCATAACCACCACAAAAAGGGTGGGCCTCATGGACTCTTGCTAATATGAAAGAAATTAATTTATCAGGTAAGTTCTTACATAAATTATGTTTTCTTTCATGTAATTAGCAAGAGTCCATGAGCTAGTGACGTATGGGATAATGACTACCCAAGATGTGGATTTTCCACGCAAGAGTCACTAGAGAGGGAGGGATAAAATAAAGACAGCCAATTCCGCTGAAAATAATCCACACCCAAAATAAAGTTTAAAACTTATAATGAAAAAAACTGAAATTATAAGCAGAAGAATCAAACTGAAACAGCTGCCTGAAGTATTTTTCTACCAAAAACTGCTTCAGAAGAAGAAAACACATCAAAATGGTAGAATTTAGTAAAAGTATGCAAAGAAGACCAAGTTGCTGCTTTGCAAATCTGATCAACCAAAGCTTCATTCCTAAACGCCCAGGAAGTAGAAACTGATCTAGTAGAATGAGCTGTAATCCTTTGAGGCGGAGTTTTACCCGACTCGACATAAGCATGATGAATTAAAGATTTCAACCAAGATGCCAAAGAAATGGCAGAGGCCTTCTGACCTTTCCTAGAACCGGAAAAGATAACAAATAGACTAGAAGTCTTTCGGAAATTCTTAGTAGCTTCAACATAATATTTCAAAGCTCTAACTACATCCAAAGAATGCAATGATCTCTCCTTAGAATTCTTAGGATTAGGACACAATGAAGGAACCACAATTTCTCTACTAATGTTGTTAGAATTCACAACCTTAGGTAAAAATTTAAAAGAAGTTCGCAACACCGCCTTATCCTGATGAAAAATCAGAAAAGGAGACTCACAAGAAAGAGCAGATAATTCAGAAACTCTTCTGGCAGAAGAGATGGCCAAAAGAAACAAAACTTTCCAAGAAAGTAATTTAATGTCCAGTGAATGCATAGGTTCAAACGGAGGAGCTTGAAGAGCCCCCAGAACCAAATTCAAACTACAAGGAGGAGAAATTGACTTAATAACAGGTTTTATACGAACCAAAGCTTGTACAAAACAATGAATATCAGGAAGATTAGCAATCTTTCTGTGAAAAAGAACAGAAAGAGCAGAGATTTGTCCTTTCAAGGAACTTGCAGACAAACCTTTATCCAAACCATTCTGAAGAAACTGTAAAATTCTCGGAATTCTAAAAGAATGCCAGGAAAAATGATGAGAAAGACATCAAGAAATGTAAGTCTTCCAGACTCGATAATATATCTTCCTAGATACAGATTTACGAGCCTGTAACATAGTATTAATCACAGAGTCAGAGAAACCTCTTTGACTAAGAATCAAGCGTTCAATCTCCATACCTTCAAATTTAAGGATTTGAGATCCTGATGGAAAAAAGGACCTTGTGACAGAAGGTCTGGTCTTAACGGAAGAGTCCACGGTTGGCAAGAGGCCATCCGGACAAGATCCGCATACCAAAACCTGTGAGGCCATGCTGGAGCCACCAGCAGAACAAACGAGCATTCCTTCAGAATCTTGGAGATTACTCTTGGAAGAAGAACTAGAGGCGGAAAGATATAGGCAGGATGATACTTCCAAGGAAGTGAAAATGCATCCACTGCTTCTGCCTGAGGATCCCTGGATCTGGACAGATACCTGGGAAGTTTCTTGTTTAGATGAGAAGCCATCAGATCTATTTCTGGAAGTCCCCACATTTGAACAATCTGAAGAAATACCTCTGGGTGAAGAGACCATTCGCCCGGATGTAACGTTTGGCGACTGAGATAATCCGCTTCCCAATTGTCTATACCTGGGGTATGAACCGCAGAAATTAGACAGGAGCTGGATTCCGCCCATACCAGTATTCGAGATACTTCTTTCATAGCCAGAGGACTGTGAGTCCCTCCTTGATGATTGATATATGCCACAGTTGTGACATTGTCTGTCTGAAAACAAATGAACAATTCTCTCTTTAGAAGAGGCCATGACTGAAGAGCTCTGAAAATTGCACAGAGTTCCAAAATATTGATTGGTAATCTCACCTCCTGAGATTCCCAAACCCCTTGTGCTGTCAGAGACCCCCAAACAGCTCCCCAACCTGTCAGACTTGCATCTGTTGAAATCACAGTCCAGGTCGGAAGAACAAAAGAAGCCCCCTGAACTAAACGATGGTGATCTGTCCACCACGTCAGAGAGTGTCGTACAATTGGTTTTAAAGATATCAATTGAGATATCTTTGTGTAATCCCTGCACCACTGGTTCAGCATACAGAGCTGAAGAGGTCGCATGTGAAAACGAGCAAAGGGGATCGCGTCCGATGCAGCAGTCATAAGACCTAGAATTTCCATGCATAAGGCTACCGAAGGGAATGATTGAGACTGAAGGTTTCGACAAGCTGAAATCAATTTTAGACGTCTCTTGTCCGTTAGTTACAGAGTCCTGGACACTGAATCTATCTGGAAACCTAAAAAGGTTACCCTTGTCTGAGGAATCAATGAACTTTTCGGTAAATTGATCCTCCAACCATGATCTCGAAGAAACAATACAAGTCAATTCGTATGAGATTCTGCTAAATGTGAAGACTGAGCAAGTACCAAGATATCGTCCAAATAAGGAAATACCACAATACCCTGTTCTCTGATTACAGACAGAAGGGCACCGAGAACCTTTGTAAAAATCCTTGGAGCTGTTGCTAGGCCAAACGGCAGAGCCACAAACTGGTAATGCTTTTCTAGGAAAGAGAATCTCAGAAACTGAAAGTGATCTGGATGAATCGGAATATGCAGATATGCATCCTGTAAATCTATTGTGGACATATAATGCCCTTGCTGAACAAAAGGCAGGATAGTCCTTATAGTTACCATTTTGAATGTTGGTATCCTTACATAACGATTCAATATTTTTAAATCCAGAACTGGTCTGAAGGAATTCTCCTTCTTTGGTACAATGAAGAGATTTGAATAAAACCCCAATCCCTGTTCCAGAACTGGAACTGGCATAATTACTCCAGCCAACTCTAGATCTGAAACACATTTCAGAAATGCTTGAGCCTTCGCTGGATTTACTGGGACACGGGAAAGAAAAAATCTTTTTGCAGGAGGCCTTATCTTGAAGCCAATTCTGTACCCTTCTGAAACAATGTTCTGAATCCAAAGATTGTGAATTGAATTGATCCAAATTTCTTTGAAAAATCGTAATCTGCCCCCTACCAGCTGGGCTGGAATGAGGGCCGCACCTTCATGTGGACTTTGGAGCTGGCTTTGGTTTTCTAAAAGGCTTGGATTTATTCCAGACTGGAGATGGTTTCCAAACTGATACCGCTACTGTGGGTGAAGGATCAGGCTTTTGTTCCTTATTGTGACGAAAGGAACGAAAACGATTATTAGACCTAAATTTACCTTTAGATTTTTTATCCTGTGGTAAAAAAGTTCCTTTCCCTCCAGTAACAGTTGAGATAATAGAATCCAACTGTGAACCAAATAATTTATTACTCTGGAAAGAAAGGGAAAGCAAAGTTGACTTAGAAGACATATCAGCATTCCAAGTTTTAAGCCATAAAGCTCTTCTAGCTAAAATGGCTACAGACATATACCTGACATCAACCCTAATGATATCAAAGATGGCATCACAAATAAAGTTATTAGCATGTTGAAGAAGAATAATAATGCTATGAGAATTATGATCTGTTACTTGTTGCGCTAAAGCTTCTAACCAAAAAGTTGAAGCTGCAGCAACATCCGCTAAAGATATAGCAGGTCTAAGAAGATTACCTGAACATAAGTAAGCTTTTCTTAGAAAGGATTCAATTTTCCTATTTAAAGGATCCTTAAAGGAAGTACTATCTGCCGTAGGAATAGTAGTACGTTTAGCAAGAGTAGAGATAGCCCCATCAACCTTAGGGATTTTGTCCCAAAACTCTAATCTGTCAGATGGCACAGGATATAATTGCTTAAAACGTTTAGAAGGAGTAAATGAATTACCCAAATTATTCCATTCCCTGGAGATTACTTCAGAAATAGCATCAGGGACAGGAAAAACTTCTGGAATAACTACAGGAGATTTAAAAACCTTATTTAAATGTTTAGATTTAGTATCAAGAGGACCAGAATCCTCTATTTCTAATGCAATTAAGACTTCTTTAAGTAAAGAACGAATAAATTCCATTTTGAATAAATATGAAGATTTATCAGCATCAACCTCTGAAACAGAATCCTCTGAACCAGAGGAATCATTATCAGAATCAGAATGATGATGTTCATTTATAAATTCATCTGAAAAATGAGAAGTTTTAAAAGACCTTTTACGTTTACTAGAAGGAGGAATAACAGACATAGCCTTCTTAATGGATTTAGAAACAAAACAGGAACACTCTGAGTATTAGATGTTGATGGAACAACAACAGGTAATGTAACATTACTAAAGGAAATATTATCTGCATTAACAAGTTTGTCATGACATTCATTACAAACAACAGCTGGAGGAACAGATACCACAAGTTTACAGCAAATACACTTAACTTTGGTAGATCCAGCACTAGGCAGCGATTTTCCAGAAGTATCTTCTGACTCAGGGTCAATCTGGGACATCTTGCAATATGTAATAGAAAAAACAATATATAAAGCAAAATTGATCAAATTCCTTAAATGACAGTTTCAGGAATGGGAAAAAATGCCAGTGAACAAGCTTCTAGCAACCAGAAGCAATAAACAAAGAGACTTAAATAATGTGGAGACAATAGTGACGCCCATATTTTTTAGCGCCAAAAAAGACGCCCACATTATTTGGCGCCTAAATGCTTTTGGCGCCAAAAATGACGCCACATCCGGAACGCCGACACTTTTGGCGCAAAAAAACGTCAAAAATGACGCAACTTCCGGCGACACGTATGACACCGGAAACAAAGAAAAAAAATTGCTCCAAAAAAGTCCGCGCCAAGAATGACGCAATAAAATGAAGCAATTTCAGCCCCTGCGAGCCTAACAGCCCACAGGGAAAAAGTCAAATTTTAAGGTAAGAAAAAAATTGATTTATTCATATGCATTATCCCAAATATGAAACTGACTGTCTGAAATAAGGAACGTTGAACATCCTGAATCAAGGCAAATAAATGTTTGAACACATATTTAGAACTTTATATAAAAAGTGCCCAACCATAGCTTAGAGTGTCACAGAAAATAAGACTTACTTACCCCAGGACACTCATCTACATGTAGTAGAAAGCCAAACCAGTACTGAAACGAGAATCAGTAGAGGTAATGGTATATATAAGAGTATATCGTCGATCTGAAAAGGGAGGTAAGAGATGAATCTCTACGACCGATAACAGAGAACCTATGAAATAGACCCCGTAGAAGGAGATCATTGAATTCAAATAGGTAATACTCTCTTCACATCCCTCTGACATTCACTGCACGCTGAGAGGAAAGCCGGGCTCCAACCTGCTGCGGAGCGCATATCAACGTAGAATCTAGCACAAACTTACTTCACCACCTCCATAGGAGGCAAAGTTTGTAAAACTAATTTGTGGGTGTGGTGAGGGGTGTATTTATAGGCATTTTGAGGTTTGGGAAACTTTGCCCCTCCTGGTAGGAATGTATATCCCATACGTCACTAGCTCATGGACTCTTGCTAATTACATGAAAGAAAGGCCCTTTTAAGGGCCCTTGGTAGTTTATTATAGATTAGTTTTTTTTTATTTTGGGGTGTTTTGATTTTTTAAAAGGGGGTATTAGAATAGGAATATTTTTTATTATTGTGGATAATTTTGTTTGTTATTTCTTGTAATGTTTTTTTTTTAAAAAAAAAAATAATTTTAGAGTTTATTATTTTTAGTAATGTTAGGTTTTATTAGTGTAAGCTTAGGTTTTATTTTTATTTCACAGGTAAGTTTGTATTTATTTTAACTGGGTAGTTAGTAAATAGTTATATTGTAGCTAGCTTAGGTTTTATTTTTATTTCACAGGTAAGTTTGTATTTATTTTGAAATAGGTAGTTAGTTAATAATTGTAAATTTAAGTTGGGTCTATTTTAATGATGTTAAAGTTAGGGGGTGTTAAATTTAGGGGTTAATAGTTTAATTTAGGTTGTTGCAATGTGGGGGCCAGTGGTTTAGGGGTTAATACTTTTAGTTAGTGTTGGCGATGTTTGGGAACAGCGGTTTAGGGGTTAATATGTTTATTTAGTGTTTCAGTTAGTGTCTGCGATGTTGGGGAACTGCGGTTTAGGGGTTAATAGGTTTAGTTAGTGTTGGCGATGTCAGGGAACTGCGGTTTAGGAGTTAATAGGTTTAGTTAGTGTCGATGATGACGGGGAACTGCGGTAAGGGGTTAATAGGTTTAGTTAGTGTCGGCGATGTCGAGGAACGGCGGTTTAGGGGTTAATAGCTTTATTGAGTGATTTAGTTAGTGTAGGCGATGTTGGGGAACTGCTATTTAGATTAGAACAATGAAAAATTCTGAATATGAATAAAGAATGGATCCGAAAATTCGGAAACTGATTTATTCATTTTCGGAATTTTTTGGGATTTTAGTTATGGTGCCGGAAATTTGGATGCATTCGAATCTTTGAATCGGCTAAAATTCGGGCCAAAAACTAAATTCGGCCGAAACGAATTGCACATGTCTACATGCAAATATGTTTGCACTTATGTATTTATGTATTTATAGGTGTATATATGTATTTACAGTCACATATACACATATAAACACATACATACATATGTACACACATAAGGCATATACTGTACAGGGAGTGCAGAATTATTAGGCAAGTTGTATTTTTGAGGATTAATTTTATTATTGAACAACAACCATGTTCTCAATGAACCCAAAAAACTCATTAATATCAAAGCTGAATAGTTTTGGAAGTAGTTTTTAGTTTGTTTTTAGTTATAGCTATTTTAGGGGGATATCTGTGTGTGCAGGTGACTATTACTGTGCATAATTATTAGGCAACTTAACAAAAAACAAATATATACCCATTTCAATTATTTATGTTTACCAGTGAAACCAATATAACATCTCAACATTCACAAATATACATTTCTGACATTCAAAAACAAAACAAAAACAAATCAGTGACCAATATAGCCACCTTTCTTTGCAAGGACACTCAAAAGCCTGCCATCCATGGATTCTGTCAGGGTTTTGATCTGTTCACCATCAACATTGCGTGCAGCAGCAACCACAGCCTCCCAGACACTGTTCAGAGAGGTGTACTGTTTTCCCTCCTTGTAAATCTCACATTTGATGATGGACCACAGGTTCTCAATGGGGTTCAGATCAGGTGAACAAGGAGGCCATGTCATTAGATTTTCTTCTTTTATACCCTTTCTTGCCAGCCACGCTGTGGAGTACTTGGACGCGTGTGATGGAGCATTGTCCTGCATGAAAATCATGTTTTTCTTGAAGGATGCAGACTTCTTCCTGTACCACTGCTTGAAGAAGGTGTCTTCCAGAAACTGGCAGTAGGACTGAGAGTTGAGCTTGACTCCATCCTCAACCCGAAAAGGCCCCACAAGCTCATCTTTGATGATACCAGCCCAAACCAGTACTCCACCTCCACCTTGCTGGCGTCTGAGTCGGACTGGAGCTCTCTGTCCTTTACCAATCCAGCCACGGGCCCATCCATCTGGCCCATCAAGACTCACTCTCATTTCATCAGTCCATAAAACCTTAGAAAAATCAGTCTTGAGATATTTCTTGGCCCAGTCTTGACGTTTCAGCTTGTGTGTCTTGTTCAGTGGTGGTCGTCTTTCAGCCTTTCTTACCTTGGCCATGTCTCTGAGTATTGCACACCTTGTGCTTTTGGGCACTCCAGTGATGTTGCAGCTCTGAAATATGGCCAAACTGGTGGCAAGTGGCATCTTGGCAGCTGCACGCTTGACTTTTCTCAGTTCATGGGCAGTTATTTTGCGCCTTGGTTTTTCCACACGCTTCTTGTGACCCTGTTGACTATTTTGAATGAAACGCTTGATTGTTCGATGATCACGCTTCAGAAGCTTTGCAATTTTAAGAGTGCTGCATCCCTCTGCAAGATATCTCCCTATCTTTGACTTTTCTGAGCCTGTCAAGTCCTTCTTTTGACCCATTTTGCCAAAGGAAAGGAAGTTGCCTAATAATTATGCACACCTGATATAGGGTATTGATGTCATTAGACCACACCCCTTCTCATTACAGAGATGCACATCACCTAATATGCTTAATTGGTAGTAGGCTTTCGAGCCTATACAGCTTGGAGTAAGACAACATGCATAAAGAGGATGATGTGGTCAAAATACTCATTTGCCTAATAATTCTGCACTCCCTGTATATAAGTGCATTGGAGCCCTTTGCAGTCAAGTACATGAAAACATGTAAAATCATATTTATGCAATATTTTGATTTAATAGAAGTGTTATACAGTGTATTTACTATAAATATTTCCCATTCCAATGTTCTGCACATAGCAGAATATGTTCTATGTATTTATAAATCAATATTCCTATATACAGTATATATCTGTTTATATATACAAAATTTGTGCAACAAAAACATTATATATATAAAAATATGTATTTATGAATAAATAGAATGTATTCTTCTATGTGAAGAATATTGGGTTAGAGGACGATCGAAAACTGTTTACTTTCAACTTGTAATACGAGCACTACCTGACGTGCGCAAAAAACATAATTTATGTAAGAACTTACCTGATTAATTCATTTCTTTCATATTAGCAAGAGTCCATGAGCTAGTGACGTATGGGATATACATTCCTACCAGGAGGGGCAAAGTTTCCCAAACCTCAAAATGCCTACAAATACACCCCTCACCACACCCACAATTCAGTTTAACGAATAGCCAAGAAGTGGGGTGATAAGAAAGGAGCGAAAGCATCAAAAATAAGGAATTGGAATAATTGTGCTTTATACAAAAAAATCATAACCACCTCAAAAAAGGGTGGGCCTCATGGACTCTTGCTAATATGAAAGAAATGAATTTATCAGGTAAGTTCTTACATAAATTATGTTTTCTTTCATGTAATTAGCAAGAGTCCATGAGCTAGTGACGTATGGGATAATGAATACCCAAGATGTGGAACTCCCATGCAAGAGTCACTAGAGAGGGAGGGATAAAATAAAGACAGCCAATTCCGCTGAAAAATAATAATAATCCACAACCCAAAACAAAAGTTTTAATCTCAAAATGATGAAATTATAAGCAGAAGAATCAAACTGAAACGGCTGCCTGAAGTACTTTTCTACCAAAAACTGCTTCAGAAGAAGAAAACACATCAAAATGGTAGAATTTAGTAAAAGTATGCAAAGAAGACCAAGTTGCTGTTTTGCAAATCTGATCAACAGAAGCTTCATTCCTAAACGCCCAGGAAGTAGAAACTGACCTAGTAGAATGAGCCGTAATTCTTTGAGGCGGGGAATTACCCGACTCTACATAAGCATGATGAATCAAAGACTTTAACCAAGATGCCAAAGAAATGGCGGAGGCCTTCTGACCTTTTCTGGACCCAGAAAAGATAACAAATAGACTAGAAGTCTGTCTAAAATCTTTAGTAGCTTCAACATAATATTTCAAAGCTCTTACTACATCCAAAGAATGTAAAGATCTCTCCTTTGAATTCTTAGGATTAGGACATAATGAAGGAACAACAATCTCTCTACTAATGTTGTTAGAATTCACAACCTTAGGTAAAAATTTAAATGAGGTTCTCAACACTGCTTTATCCTGATGAAAAATCAGAAAAGGAGATTCACAAGAAAGAGCAGATAACCCAGAAACTCTTCTAGCAGAAGAGATGGCCAAAAGGAACAGAACTTTCTAAGAAAGTAATTTAATGTCCAGAGAATGCATAGGTTCAAACGGAGGAGCTTGTAAAGCCCTCAGAACCAAATTAAGACTCCAAGGAGGAGAAATTGACTTAATGACAGGTTTGATACGAACCAAAGCCTGTACAAAACAATGAATATCAGGAAGAATAGCAATCTTTCTGTGAAAAAGAACAGAAAGAGCAGAGATTTGTCCTTTCAAGGAACTTGCAGACAAACCTTTATCCAAACCATCCTGAAGAAACTGCAAAATTCTAGGAATTCTGAACGAATGCCAGGAGAATTTATGAGAAGAACACCAAGAAATGTAAGCCTTCCAGACTCGATAATAAATCTTCCTAGACACAGATTTACGAGCCTGTAACATAGTATTAATTACTGAGTCAGAGAAACCTCTATGACTAAGAATCAAGCATTCAATTTCCATACCTTCAAATTTAATGATTTGAGATCCTGATGGAAAAAAGGGCCTTGAGATAGAAGGTCTGGTCTTAACGGAAGAGTCCAAGGTTGGCAACTGGCCATCCGAATGAGATCCGCATACCAAAACCTGTGAGGCCATGCTGGAGCCACCAGCAGCACAAACGAATGTTCCATTAGAATTTTGGAAATTACTTTTGGAAGAAGAACTAGAGGCGGAAAGATATAGGCAGGAAGATAATTCCAAGGAAGCGACAACGCATCCACTGCCTCCGCCTGAGGGTCCCTGGATCTGGACAGATACCTGGGAAGTTTCTTGTTTAGATGAGAGGCCATCGGATCTATTTCTGGAAGACCCCAGATTTGAACAATCTGAAGAAAAACCTCTGGGTGAAGGGACCATTCGCCCGGATGTAACGTCTGGCGACTGAGATAATCTGCTTCCCAATTGTCTACACCTGGGATGTGAACAGCAGAAATTAGACAGGAGCTGGATTCCGCCCATACAAGTATCCGAGATACTTCTTTCATAGCCAGAGGACTGTGAGTCCCACCCTGATGATTGACATATGCCACGGTTGTGACATTGTCTGTCTGAAAGCAAATAAACGATTCTCTCTTCAGAAGAGGCCAGGACTGAAGAGCTCTGAAAATCGCACGGAGTTCCAAAATGTTTATTGTTAATCTCGCCTCCTGAGATTCCCAAACCCCCTGCGCTGTCAGAGATCCCCATACAGCTCCCCAACCTGACAGACTCGCATCTGTTGAGATCACAGTCCAGGTTGGGCGAACAAAGGAAGCCCCTTGAACTAAACGATGGTGATCTATCCACCACATCAGAGAGTGTCGTACATTGGGATTTAAGGATATTAATTGTGATATCTTTGTATAATCCCTGCACCATTGGTTCAGCATACAAAGCTGAAGAGGTCGCATGTGAAAACGAGCAAAGGGGATCGCATCCAATGCAGCAGTCATGAGACCTATAATTTCCATGCACAAGGCTACCGAAGGGAATGATAGACACTGAAGGTTTTGACAGGCTGAAACCAATTTCAGACGTCTCTTTTCTGTTAGAGACAAGGTCATGGACACTGAATCTATCTGAAAACCCAAAAAGGTTACCTTTGTCTGAGGAATCAACAAACTCTTTGGTAAATTGATCCTCCAACCATGTTTTTGAAGAAACAACACAAGTTGATTCATGTGAGATTCTGCAGAATGTAAAGACTGAGCAAGTACCAAGATATCGTCCAAATAAGGAAATACTGCAATACCCTGTTCTCTGATTACAGAGAGAAGGGCACAGAGAACCTTTGAAAAGATCCTTGGAGCTGTTGCTAGGCCAAACAGAAGGGCCACAAACTGGTAATGCTTGTCTAGAAAAGAGAATCTCAGAAACTGAAAGTGATCTGGATGAATCGGAA